>NC_041384.1:620701803-620729269 GCF_002162155.2 Triticum dicoccoides | reverse complement strand
TGGCCCATGAAAGCTTCCAAATCGTTTCTAAATGTCCATACCACCATAAAGTCAGCCTAAATATGGAGTAGATAAAGGGCGATCCGGACATGCACTCCATGTGAGCTCCAGACCACACGTGACCCCAGCTGTAGCCACTTTCACCTCTCATTTCTTTGTCTCCTATCTATCCTCATCGAAGACGACACCATGTTGCACGTCTTCCTCGCCTCACCCCTCCCATCCTTTCCCTCGGTGGGCTCGTCCAAATTGCAGAGCGGACCCACCATACAGATGCAACAGAAGCATATTGGATGGGTTTGTTGTGGGCCGTGTGATCAAACTATGATCCAGCAACCGTGAATGTTGTCGATGCGCGAAGAGTTATCAACCAACTTTTTTCAAGTGTTTCCTTTTATTGAAACCTTGTGGAGTAGTTTAAGGTCTTTTTGGTTCTATGCTTTGGATTGCCACACTTTGTCACACATTTTTGCTAATTTGCCTAAGATTAGTTTAGCAAAATAAGAGCCACAAGTTGGCAAGTCTAAGGGAATCATGCCACACATTTTGTCTGTATGTAATGTGTGGCCCTAATGTGATTTGCCTAAAGTGTGACTTGAATCAAACACCCACCTCAGTTGATCAGACTTGTCTAATCTTAGGTGTGGCAATCTTTGACAAATTTAGTCTCAAACCAAACTGTCTCTAGTGTGCTACTCACTCCATTCACAAATATATTTCTGATTTGAAGGTACATAAACGCATCTTAGTCTGTCTGTTGCTCATTTCAATCCATAGTACTCCCTCTATAATATAAGAGTGTTCTGACATTATACTAGTGTAAAAAAGGCTTTTATATTATGAGACGGTGTAAAAATGCTCTTATATTATGTGACGGAGGGAGTAGCATATATCAAAATATCTAAAACACCTTTTTTCTTTGGGCGATGATAGGCGCCGATGCGCCGGCACAAATTTGGGCCGATCGCTGCCCATCCGCCCGATTCGGACGCGCTCAGCCGTTCGATTGGGTCTCCTTCCCCGTGTCTTCTTCTTCCCCCACGCTCGCACCTCCATGAACGAGCACACAGCGGGCCTCGAAGCACCACCCCGCACGCTCGTCCATCCTAGCACTAGTCGTCGGTTGATGGCCTCGGCATTGTCTCATGTCTTTCTCGCCGGATCCACGCATGCAGCAACTTCCACCCGCGGTTGTAGCTTCCTCGTTGGCGGTGGCAGCTCCGGTAGCGCTGGTTGCCGGTCGCAGCACCCCCGGCGACGAGCTCATGAAAAGGTGATCTCCTTTGGGTTTGTTGGTGGCAACAAAAATATCAGCGAGTAGTAGCAAAAAATTGTGCTGGTTCCAGCAATAAAAGCTCATCGGTGCCGCCACCCCGTCGCCATTGAAGCAAAATAGATCACCAGTTGTAGCTTTTGTGATTGCCGATTGCAGCAAAAACAACTTCTGGTCCAGCTCGGGGCTTCTTTGGTAATAGCAAAAAATCGACAACGGTTGTAGTTTTTCTAAACGCTAGTTGCAGCTCTGCCGGTGACTGGTTGCAGCTTCTACGGATGCCCGTTGCAGCTTTCTCGACCACAGCCATAGCGAAAAATGCTATTGTCAGGGGTTCCAACTTCTACGCCTCCCGTTCCAACATTACAAGAACACAGTTTCAACATCTCTCGGACACGGTTCCAACATCGCCAGAACACGATTCTAGCACGACACCCTCGCAACTCCTCCGTCCATCGGTTGTAGCTCTCAGCGTGGCCGGTTGCAGCTCCAGCGTGGCAGGCAGAGCTCCGGTGGTGCGGATCTGACCGAGGACGGCCGGACCGGCTGATTCCCATGGCAGCGGCACCCTGGGAAGCCTCTAGGCGGTGACGGTTGACCATGGCGGCGGGGTCCCTGAGAAAAAGGAGAGAGAAGGAGAAGGGGAGACACGCTATTGACCGTGTGGCACGTGTGTGGACAAGGCGTCGGCCGACCAAGCCCAAACGTTTCCCTTTTTCTTTTGAGGGAATATTCAAAAATCTTACATTCATGAATGGATTGAGTAATGGGTTAATTTGATAAATGCCACTCCAATTATGGCGATTCTGAGAAATGCCACCGCAATTTCCAAACTTTGAAAAATGCCATTTCATGCCACTTCCAGTGGCATTTTTCGAAGTCTGCAGTGGTGTTCTTCAAAGATTGCAAAATTTGCAGTGGCATTTTTTAAAGTTTGGAAATTGCAATGGCATTTTTATGAATCGCCATAATTGAAGTGGCATTTATCTAATTAACCCTTGAGTAATTGTTTAGAGCATGGTTAATAGAAACGCCGGCTACCGGTTGTATACATGTGCCATGTCAACAATAGCCTTTATAAAAGTAGGCTCATGTAATAGGCCGGCTCTATACCAGCTGTTGCATGATAAAAGTAATCAATGCTTGCATGCATGGGGAGAAAGTAAAATACAATTGATTGGATTGTGAGACATAGGAGACTGTGAACAGCAGGGCTAGCGCTGGCTTTGGGCTGCAAGCGAGCTGCTATTTCTCGCGTCACGTGGTGCAGCTAGGCGACTGACCAAGCGCCCGCTTCCTTCTCTCTCGTATTTAGGGTCCATTCTGCAATGCTCCAGGTCTAAGCTTCCTCAACTTTACAAATGAAGTTGAGGCGAACGCTCTGACTCCAGGAAGCTAGAATTGAGAAGCTAGCGATCTGTCTTAGAGCCTGTTCTAAACTCCTCCAACTTCAAACTTCTCTAATTCCCAGCCTGAAGCAAGCCCGAACGCCGTAGCTCCGTGAAGCTGAAATCCAAGAAGCTATCGTGGGCTGTAGTTCATTTTTCTGAAGCGAGACATTCCTAGCTCCACGTTTTGGTGAATCTGGAGTTCGGGTTATTTACGGCCGTAATGCCACCGCCCAAAAAAACGTTTCGATCAGCTCCTCCTCCCTCGATCCCGCACGCACCCACTCGTCACATCTCCCCTCTCACTCGTCCCTCCTCTCGAACCCTCGCCGCCGCCGTTACCGCCGCCACGCCCGGCTGCCCCCGTCGCCGGCCCGATCCTCGCCTCCGACTACAGATCCGGACATCCAAGGCTGTTTCCCGCCGGATCCCGTCGTCGCCGCCGCCCGTCGCGCCTGCTACAAGGAACTGCGACCCCATGGCTCGGAGCCCCGACGCCATTGACGCCCGAGAGAACCTCAGAGTCAGGAGCAGCACCAAGACGACCGCGCCCCTTCTCTTCTTCCCCTTCCCTTCTCTTCTTCCCGGGCCAAGAGCCGCCGTGAAGCCTGCCGAGCCGCCGCCTGTCTGCAGTTCCGCCCCGAGATGGGCTCCTTCAGCCAGCCCAACATGCCAACCAGCAGGCCTTCAGCCCCCAGCTGGGCTGCCAGCTCATCCAAGCGCTGGGAGAAGCTGCTGTAGCTCCAGAACGTTTTTTTGTTCGCCACCTGAAGCAAGAAGCGACCCAAGAAGCTGGATATGGAAAATTTTGAAGAAGCTAGATGGTTTCAGAACAGGCCCTTAGTGTAAAAAAGGAGAAGATGGAGAAGCAGCTCTTTTCCAGATCCGTGAAAGGAAGAAGTTGGAGTTGAGTACAAATTACGCTGGGTTGCCACCGCCAAGTGACTCTCAACGTACCGGTTCAAGTTTCTTTGCCGAACTCCCTCTCGCATGCGTTGGCAATTTGTATTGGGCCCCAACCTGGCCTGCCAATCCCGTCAAATGGGCTGGCAGCCTCGTGCGTATCGACCGAAAGCGGAAGCTGAGTTGCCGAACGCTTTCCAAGTCGCCACCAGAAGCGAGTCGTGCGAGAAGCTGAATTTAGGAAGTTTTGGAGAAGTTAGGCAGTTTTAGAACAGGCCCTTACTCTCCTCCAGCTTAGATTTTTGCTGATGTGGGATGCCTTGCAGCCTGCTGAATAGGACTATTGTACCCCCTCTGGTCTTTTTTACTCTGCATATTGGATTTGCCGAAAGTCAAACTTTGCTAAGTTTGACCAAATTTATATTAAAAATTATTAGCATCTATAATATCTAATAAATATAATATAAAAATATATTTCAAGATGAATCTAATGATATTGGTGTTGTTATGTGAATGTCTATATTTTTTTATATAAACTTGGTCAAAGTTGAATGAGATTGACTTCGGACAAACCTAATATGCAGAGTATGGAGTACCTGCTCTTAAGAGTTAGGACCAGAGGGGTTTATAGCGTCTTTACCAATGTATTAAAATCGTATTTACCGAATTAACGGAATCGCGAGCCTCTCAAGGCGGGCCAGGCCGCCCGCAACGACGCCGGCACCACGGCGGGGGGGAGGCACTGCTCCGGTGCTGAGGCAGAAGCACAGCGGCCGGTGGCTCGGTTGGAGCTCCCCGAGCACGCGCGCACGTCGATCTCCCCGCGCGGTCCACCGAGCCAGCCGCCCGCCCTCCGCCCGCCGGCGCAGCGAGCGGACGCACGTCCCCGAGCCCCGAGCTCTCCAGCAGCCGCACCATGAACCGGAGCTCGCCGCGCCCGGGCGGCTGCTAGCGCGGGCTCTTGCGCAGTGCGTGCTTGAGCTTGTGATGTAGGCTGCTGCTACCTGCTAATAGTGTGCTGCTGCTGATGCGTGCCTGATGCTGCTGCACGAGCGCGTGAGCTGTGTGCTGCTGCTGCTGTTGCATGCGAGGGTGGTGTTGCTCGTCGCTGGACGGAGAGCGCTGCCGTCCTGCCGCCGCGTGTGTGCATTCTGTATCTGGGGCGCTCCGCTACTTCCGGGGCTGTGCACGCAACGTGTTCGGTGAAATGTCTGAAACAATGGGGAGTGCCATTGTCTACCCGGATAAATGGGGGAGAGGGGCGGACATGTCCGGGCAATGTCCGCAGAAAAATGGGGGGACAAATTTGAGGTTTGTGGTTGGAGATGCTCTGACTCCCTGGCTGCTTGTTCCTGAAAAAACAAATGTTGCAATACTGTTGTCCAGAGTAAATTTTATTTTTGAGAAAACGCAGATGCTTTGTGTCTTAAACTCTCAATGTACTGCTATGAATGAGATGGTTCAGAATACGAGCCTAAGAGTTAGATCATCTAGAGTAACTTTAAGGGTATTACTCAAAGCATCCTTCATTTGATTGATCAGTTTGATGTTTTGATAGAAGTATCATGCTGGACAATTACTGGAGAAAGACAGGCAGCACGAATCAGAGCTATGTATCTCAAGGCGATTCTCAGACAGGACATTGCTTTCTTTGACAAGGAAATGAGCACTGGACAAGTTGTTGAGAGGATGTCTGGGGACACATTCCTCATTCAAGATGCCATTGGAGAAAAGGTAGGCTGTTTTATCACAAGGAGTGCTTGTGACACATTATTCAAAGCATTGTTAGATGCTATAATCTTACAGCCAATATGCATAAGCTTGTATATAAAAAAGCTCTTGTCATTCATTTTGTCACTGTAGATGACCGATCTCTTTGACCAATATGGGAAAGTGTGTGTATTTCCTGACATTGAAGGTGGTATAATGATTTTACATTCTTTTATGTGCTAACCTAACAGTATGTTCACGAACTAGAAGCTAGCTCTTTAGAAAAGATTGGTAGCTGAAAGTCATAGAGAAAATAAATTGTCGTATTTTTTTACTCAAAATGAACCTATGATATGAGTCTGGGCTCAGCTCTGTTATACGGACAACACATAATTTTGCACCTGTCTTCAGTCGACAAGTAATGGGTGCACACTGCATTCACATGGATCCATATTAATAATAAGCAACGAAATACCAGTTTGATAGACTTGCAGAAATGAAGACCCACTCAGTCAATTGGATATATAACATGAACTTGCTACCAGACATTGCAAAGCTTAGTCCATTAACCTTCTGTATAAGTATCTAATAATAACTAGGATTCCATTTTATTTTAACACTTTGCTATACATTTTTCTCATAGGTTGGCAAGATCATACAGCTCCTTTCTACCTTTTTTGGAGGCTTCATTGTTGCATTTGTGAGAGGATGGCTCTTGACACTTGTTATGCTCTCAAGCATCCCTCCAGTAGCCGTGGCTGGTGCTATTGTGTCAAGGATGATGACAACGTTGTCCACTAAAATGCAAGCAAAATATGGTGATGCTGGAGACATTGTTGAGCAAACTATTGGGACCATTCGAACGGTGAGTGCTAGTGGATACATGGTCTACTTCGTTTGATGCCCATGACCATGCGAGTCAAAGTTTTACACATTTGGCCCTTATAAGGTGTGATGACAAAATTTTATGAAGGTTCCATTTTTGGGGGGCTTTCTAAGCCATTTTTAGCCAAAGTTAGAACAACTCATCTGGCCAATTTGGACGCCAATATTTTGTGGAAGTCTATGTTTGCCTTCTGTTTTCCTGTTCTTTGATTTGTGGCCCAAACCAAATAGAAATTATGCTTTATTTTTGGTATTGATTCTTGTGGTCACTATTCTCTTCTTATGCTTATGCTTTGAAGGTTGTCTCATTCAATGGTGAGAAGCAAGCTATAACAACATATAACAAGTTCATAAGAAAAGCATATGAGTCTGCTCGTCGAGAAGGTGCTGTCAGTGGCCTTGGAGTGGGTTCAATAATGGCAATCTTGTTTTGCAGCTATGGGTTGGCAGTTTGGTATGGATCTAAATTGATAGTTGACCGAGGATATAATGGTGGCATAGTTATTACTATTATAATGTCCGTCATGGTTGGCGCAATGTAAGTTCCGTACATTAGTCCTTACCACTTTAATATTCTGAGTACATACTTAAAACTTGTTTCAGATGTTGTTGAAGGGCGGAGATTATAGCTAGGGGTGCATTTTTTTAGAGGAAAAAGCAGGACTCTGCTGCGTGCATTTTATTGATTTTTCAAAATAATGTATACAGAAAAATAGTTCAAAAAGATAAAAGAAAAGAACTACACAATACACCAACAACAAATATCCTGGGGAGCAAGCTATCTAAAAGAGTTGACCCAGGCCTCAAAATCAATATACTTCTTTCTGTGAGCTCTGAAGATAATCCATTTGAGCTCCTCTTTGAATCTAGGGGTGCAATGTTGAGAGCATTATTGGTGGGCTTTAGATTTTTGAATGAACTTTCTTGAGTACTGGGTCATTTTATTCTTGAATTATATGTGGTTAAGAATGACTTCAAAGAACATTATATCTGATAAGTGGCAATTTAGACATAGTTAGATTAATAGATGATTACTGTGCCACGTTTCCCCATGGACGTGCCTCTCCGTGTGTCATGTGGGCATATGACATATGATGCTAGAAGGTCACGGCTGCCGCACCAGACCAGCCCACAGTTCTCTGAAGGATGTAACATCATGCTTGCTTATTTGTTTCTGATAAGGATGTGGGATCCGTAAAGCAGCAGTCAAACTTTCAAACATAGTATGTCAAATAGGGTCTTCCATGTCTGTTTTCGAGATCTTCTGGTTTCTGACTCGAGTTGTGTCTCTTCTGCAGGTCCTTAGGTCAGGCAGCACCATCAATAACAGCTTTTGCACAAGGTCAAGGAGCAGCATATAGAATGTTCAAGACAATTGAAAGGCAACCATGTATTGATGTATATAACACCAAAGGTATCATATTGGAAGACATCAAGGGTGATGTTGAACTGAAGGATGTCTACTTCAGCTATCCTACCAGGCCTGAACATTTGGTATTTGATGGATTCTCCTTACGGGTACCAAGTGGAACTACAATGGCACTAGTTGGAGTGAGCGGTAGTGGAAAGTCAACTGTGGTCAGTTTGGTGGAGAGATTCTACGATCCACAGTCTGGGGAAGTCTTGATAGATGGAGTTGACATTAGAAGAATGACTCTTGGGTGGATAAGAGGAAAAATCGGTCTCGTCAGCCAAGAACCAGTGTTGTTCTCGAGTACGATCAGAGAAAATATTTCCTATGGGAAGGATGGTCTTAATCTCGAAGAGATCAGAAGAGCAATCGAGCTTGCAAATGCAGCAAACTTCATTGATAAACTGCCAAATGTACAGTGCGAAATTAAGATGTACATAATGTTAATTCTGTTGCTAACTCACTCATGATTAATTAAAAGTATGTATATTTTGTGAAACATTGCAGGGTCTTGAGACAATGGTTGGGGAACGTGGGATTCAGCTGTCTGGAGGGCAGAAGCAAAGAATAGCAATTGCTAGAGCGATTATAAAAAACCCTAGGATATTGCTACTTGATGAAGCAACCAGCGCGCTGGATATGGAATCTGAGAGGGTAGTTCAAGAAGCTTTGGATAGGGTAATGTTAGAAAGGACTACAATTATTGTTGCGCATCGCCTAAGCACAGTAAAGAACGCTGATGTCATATCCGTCCTACAACACGGGAAGATTGTGGAACAAGGTATGTCATATGAGAATTGACAACTTCTGTATTGGATGTACATACTCCGTTTCAAAATAGATGTCCTGACTTGCTACTTGATCTGTGAATTTGGAGCAGGTTCACATGTACAACTGGTGAACAAACCTGAAGGTGCATACTCTCAGCTGATTCATCTGCAAGAGACTCTGCAGGTAGCAGAAGCCCCTCCTGATGCGATAATAATGGAAAACAGTTTTGGCTCTAGGTCGTTCACAAGGAAACCAAGAAGCCAAGGCAGCTCCTTTAGGAGATCAACCAGTAAAGGCTCCTCTTTTGGGCACAGTGGTACACATCCTTACCCTGATCCATGTGATCCCATGGAATTCAACAATGATCAAGACCTAGAGGAGAGTGCAGATAAAATATCTAGTGACAGAAAGAAAGCTCCAATCGGCCGACTCTTTTATCTGAACAAACCAGAGGCTCCTGTTCTTGCTCTTGGTTCGATTGCTGCTGCAATGCACGGGGCTATTTTGCCTGTATATGGCATATTGATTTCAAGTGCAATAAAGACGTTTTATGAGCCGCCAGCAGAACTACTCAAGGACTCGAGGTTCTGGGCAAGCATGTTTGCCATGCTGGGTGCTTGTGCACTTGTTCTGATTCCAATAGAGTACTTCTTGTTTGGATTAGCAGGTGGGAAGCTTGTGGAGCGCATACGGTCGCTGACATTCCGAAGTGTCATGCACCAGGACATCAACTGGTTTGATAAACCTGAACACTCTAGGTCTGTGTTTAGTCTTTTTCGCATCATGATGTGTTGTCACAAATCTTCCTTTTGCCCTAACAGTTAGTATACAGATTTTTTTAAGAATATTCATTCATGCTAACTAGCTTGAGCAGTCTTCTTACAATTTTTATCAATACTAAGATTAATCCATCTGGCATTTTCAAATAAAAAATTGTGAAGAGTTATACTTGTCAACTAGTGCAATATTCTACAGATTAACTTAGACAAGTTTCAACTTTTGTTCTAGTGGAGCAATAGGTGCAAGGCTATCGACTGATGCTCTGAACGTGAAGCGGCTTGTAGGAGAAAATTTAGCACTTAATGTCCAGACTATATCAACCATCATAGTAGGTTTCACAATAGCTATGGTGGCAAACTGGAAGCTGGCATTGATTATCACAGTGGTGGTTCCATTGGTGGGTTTCCAAGCCTATGCTCAAATGAAGTTCCTGAAAGGTCTCAATAAAAACGCAAAGGTGCATGCTGTGAATTAGCAATTACTTTTATTCATTTTTCCTCAAAAACAACACCAACAAAATGACTAATGTTCATACACGTATTCGTCAGACGGAGAGTTGTTTTGTCTAATAGTTTGGTGGGATGCAGTTAAAGTACGAGGAAGCAAGTCAAGTAGCAACTGACGCCGTTGGAGGAATCAGAACTGTGGCGTCGTTTTGCGCAGAGCAGAAGGTGATGGATGCCTATGAAAAGAAATGTGAATCTCCAACAAGGCAGGGAGTGAGGGAAGGTGTTGTTGGTGGCTTGGGATTTGGGTTCTCGTTCCTTGTATTCTACCTTACTTATGCTCTCTGCTTCTACGTCGGTGCAAAGTTTGTTCATGGAGGAACGGCAACATTTCCTGAAGTGTTTCGGGTACGAGCACATTATTCTTATTCAGAACTTGAGTGTTGATTGTTCTAACCTCGTATTTTTGTTAACTAATCCACCGATTCTCAGGTCTTCTTCGTATTAGTTTTGGCGGCTAGTGGGATCTCACGAACAAGCGCAGTAGGTGCAGATAGCACCAAGGCTAGTGAATCGGCCATCTCCGTGTTCGAAATTCTTGACCGTAAGTCCAAGATAGATTCCAGCAGCGAGGAGGGCATGGTGGTTGCAAATCTCAGGGGTGACATTGAGTTCCAGAATGTGTGCTTCAGCTACCCCTTACGCCCAAATGTTCAAATATTCACTGATCTGTCCTTGAGCATTCCTTCTGGAAAGGTTACTTTCTTTCTATGTCAACTTTTTTTTGACAACCTTCTTTCTATGTTAACTAATAAGTATGCTAGCTAGTACGAAGGTTAATCTGGTGACACTATCTTTACAGACGGCTGCCCTTGTTGGAGAGAGTGGAAGTGGAAAGTCCACTGCCATTGCGCTGCTCGAGAGGTTCTACGACCCGAGTTCAGGCAGGATCCTTTTTGATGGCATTGAGCTTCCGGCCCTCAAGGTCAGTTGGCTTCGGCTGCAGATTGGGCTCGTGGCGCAGGAGCCAGTGCTGTTCAACGACACCATCCGCGCCAACATAGCCTACGGAAAGCAAGGGGAGGCCTCCGAAGAAGAGATCGTGGCTGCAGCCGAAGCAGCCAACGCGCACCAGTTCATCTCCGGGCTGCCCGACGGCTACAACACCATCGTCGGCGAGAGGGGAATCCAGCTGTCCGGCGGGCAGAAGCAGCGGGTAGCCATCGCGAGGGCCGTCGTCAAGGACCCCAAGGTGCTCCTGCTGGACGAGGCAACGAGCGCTCTAGACGCGGAGTCAGAGCGTGTGGTGCAGGAGGCACTGGACCAGGTGATGGTCGGGAGGACGACTGTGGTGGTGGCGCATCGCCTGTCGACTGTGAGAGGCGCCGACATTATCAGCGTGGTGAAGAACGGGACGATAGTGGAGAAAGGAAGGCATGAAGAACTGCTGCGGATCAAGGATGGAGCCTACGCTTCCCTTGTCGAGCTTAGCTCCACTTCAAGATAAGATACTCATCTTTCTCTACCAGAAAATTCCATGGAATGAAAGGCCAGCAATTCAGTGTATTTGAGTTTATAGGCCAGTTAATGTGGGTGTAGGATCTTTCCTTTCATTTTAGTAGATGGGTATCTGCAGACAAGCAGATGCAATCAGACAAACTGTATGCAAATAATTACTGATTGTCGTTCAAGCGAGGATGCCGATGAAGCTTTTCCAAAACACGGCAATAAGAAGAAATTATTTGCCTGATCGCAGTACAAGAACATGAGTTAGAACTCTGGGCAACCTATTCCCTTGGAAATGTAAGCTTGTGGCTATTTTAATATGTTCAGTTTCTTGGGCTGCCTGTAGGTTGCTGGACCTTTATGGAAGTCCAGAAATGTTGCTTTGCTTTGCTCTGTGTTCAAGTTTCCAGCCTTTTTGCAGCACTGGCACCCGCTTGCTAGGCAGCGGGACATGGAGTGGCTAAGGGGTGTGATCAATGCTCTCATTACGGTCGAACGCCGCCTTGCTTAGGCTCCTAGCCTGCGTGTCGTCTACTCCTTGCTTAGGCTCCTAGCCTGCGTGTCGTCTACTCCGTGGAGCCTTGTATCATTTTTTTGGCATGTCTGTGCTGTTGCTTCAGCAATTCTTCTATTTTTCTTTGTGCACTTAAACTCTAGTAATCTAAACGCTCTTATATTTTTTTAAGGAGAGAGTATATAAAGTGAGGCAAAAACCCGTTTCAAGGGGTAAAAGGATTTGGTCGGTCTGCGACGAGCATCGTGAGTTTGCTTTGTGTGCGCTTGAAATACTGGGGCCTGAATCTGAACAAAATAAGAAGTGAGGACGTTTACAAAATTATAAGTCAGCTCTATTGCCAACTTGTTCTCCAAATGAATCCCCTCAGATCAAATTAGTGATCATGATTAAAATAGGATTGTCTGATGTAGGAGAAGCGGCATACAAATCCTGGTAAGCCAAATCAACTGTATGGTAATGCGATTATAGTGGACAGTCAAATACGGCAAGCTCAAAAGCTGCAGTTACATCACAAATGGCTATACCACATTTACAAGTCTGGCATGTAGTCAAGATATTGAAGAGCATGTCACAGGTACAACGACACTGACTTGGTAAAACAGAAGCCTACGAAATGTAATGCTGGAAATTCAAAGTGCGTTGATTTTTGTCAGAAAACTACCATCAGAGCTGCAAAGATCCCTGCGTTAAACAAGAATGTACTCTTAACAAGTCAAACTAGTATAGGCGTCATATTTCATAGGTCATGCACCAGAACCTAGCTGCTCAACCTCAACCAGGAGTCTGCATTCCCAACCGAACTTACATTCATATACCTGTTTCAAAATTGACGCAGAGTGTTGTCTCCAAGCTCCATACATCTAAGTTGCCAAGTTGGCATATAAAAATATGTGAACTTTATCCCACTTCAATACTTTGGTACATTTAACAGATAAATGTCTCTACAGAACATTATCTTGCTGGGCATGCAAAGCAAGTATCCTTGAATCAGAGATACGCATATAACATTCATAAGTCACGAAATAATTAGAGAAACAGAAACAGAAAAATCACATCTACGCAGCTAGCCTCCGTAAGACAGAGTTATCTTATCAGGATGTACTGTGAAACTATTATCTCCATAAGTGCAATGTTTTTTTTGCAGGAACATAAGTACAATACTAACCACATGTATCTACCACGTGGACGGCACAATAATGTTAGGAATGATGTTAGCATTCAGCTCTTCAGCTTAGCCATTTCCAATGATGAGATGGGGACCTGGCATCTTCAGTAATGAGGTGGAGGAATATAATTGGAGGTATCATTACTCATGACATCACTGTTTACAGCTGTTTTCACATGATTTGCTTATAACCATATTGATGTACTTAAATACTGCTACTTGCAGCTTTGCAGATGTTCTCAACATGGTTAATTGGCACAAAAGCTATTTTAAGTGATAAGCTCGTAAAAACACAAGTATGTTAATGAAACATAATCATGCAGTCGCTTCTGTCTGTTGATACTGACAGAAGGCAAAGGAGGGTTGCCTTTTCTTTTTCTGAAAACAAACACTGCTCTGAGTTCATCATGGTCAACCAAGCATTCTCGCTGGAGTAGGCAAACCAAGATGTTGAACGAACAAGATACAATGCATTGCATGATTTTACGGTTAGCAGCCCACTACATATCCAGTCATAACAGGCCAAATATTATCAGACAATTAGATACACAGAAGTCAAAAACACCGAGAAATATCCCCTTGTTCAATTTGCTACGGCTTGAGATATACACTTGGATAATAAGAACGGTTAAGGACCAAATACAAATCGAACAGTATACTTAAAGAAAGTTATAAGAACAAAACCGATCCATAGTATAAATAAAGACACCTAAAATCACCAATAAAAATCTCTAATAATATACATGTGCACACACCATATCTGTGGAAAATATGAACTAAAAGAATCTATGACAAAGACATGTAGAATAGTAGAGTTACAGGTGCCACCGCCTCACCGGTCCTTCTGCTCACCGAATCAATCGACGAATCTATGATTTGCCGCCGGCCGCGGGGCGGCCGCTGTCGTAGTCGACGATCTCGTCGTCGGTCATGGATCGGGAGTGCTGGACAATGGAGCGGCCGATGGAGTTGATCCAGTCCTCCTTCTCCTTGTCGGAGTCGGCGACGAAGTACATGGTCTCGCCCGGGGTGGAGAGCTCGAAGGCGAACTTGCGGTTGAGCACGTCCTCGGCGCCCTTGACGGTGAGGCAGGAGGCGACGGCGATGACGCCGCGGGGCACGGACGCGCGCGTGACGGACGAGTCCTTGAACCAGAAGATCTTCCCCTGCTTGAGCACGAACCACCGCCGCCGCCACGTCTTGATGTACTCGCCCTGCTTGTCCAGCCACCCGCCGCGCTCCGGCTCGCGCCAGAACTCGATGCCGTCCGTGGCGTCCGCGGGCGGGGCGCCGGTGCCCATCACCGCTCGCCACAGGCTCGCCGCCATGAGATGCGGAGGGATTTGGGGATCGGGTCGGGCGGATCGGGAGAGTTCGTTCGGTTGGTTTTTTCCCCTGGTTTTGACGGAACGGGACGGGCTGGGGGTCGGACTGTGTACCGAACTGATGATTTGTATCGGTGTATCTGCGTTGCTCACGTGGATAGAAACAACTTAAAAGGCAACTCAAGAAAATTTAAAGAGAGTCATCGCAGAGAGAGAGTCTCCAGGTTTTCTTTTTCTGCCTTGTAGCATCTTCAACGCGGACCCTTAAACATCCGTAGCCATCGCGGCCGTGCGATGTCGGGATGTGTTTTGCCATTCAAGGCAGGTATACATCGGTTTACTGACCAATCTAAACGTGTTTTTTCCGCAAATCCGAAATGAAATGAGGCCTTTGCGGGCGGGCGGGTCGCTGCACTCGCGCTTTTCCATCGAATGCATGCGCCGCTTGCCGCGTCATATTCATGCCGGCCCAGAGTATGCAAACGGCCGGCAGTGATGCCGTGCGATGTGACCGGGCGTGAGGGCAGCGCTGATAGACGCGACTTCTCGGGCGTCGTCGCTTCAATGTGGACGACGCGTCCTTAGCAAACCAACTCCAACAGTTGTGCCGCATTGAAGCGGGCTGAATGCCCATTCGACTGGACTGGTCATGACTATTTAAGCCGTGCGCCGGCGATGCACATCCGCACTTCGTCCTCTTCGAGCCCCTCCTCCTCTCCGTCCTCTCGGAGCCCCTCCAACTCCAACAGCGATGTTGAAGTCTTGGTTCTCCATGCAGGTAGGCGCTGGCGGTGGCATCTCTTCATCAGGCGGTTCCTGGCACCGCCATCCTCGCTCTCTGGGCCCCTCGGCATCCACGCGGCCAGCTCCTTCGGCAAGGAGGAGGACCAACGGCATCAACGGTGGTCCCGTCTCCTCCCAGAGGCAGCTCTATCGGACGAAGAATTTGTCTGTCGAATGGGGCTGGCGCCACCATCGCCGGTGCATGTCAAGGAGGAGCCACCCTCCCCGCTGTGGGTCCACGTGAAGCAGGAGCCGACATCCCCACTTGGATCAAGGTGGAGCCTGTGTTACCCCGTGCAACCACGGCGTCCACATCGCATGTCACGTCAATGAGGAGCCCTTGTCCCATCCACGCCCTCACGCGCAACCGTGACGTCCAGATCGGACGCCACGTCAAGGAGGAGCTCGTGTCGCCGCCGGCACACAACAGGTATGCCCGCATTGACGGGCCCGCGCATCCGCCACCGTCGCCCCATCACGGAGGAGCTGCCGCCCGTGATCACGAAGGCACGAGACTGCATCCTCCACTACCTCGAAGGAGGAGGCGGTTATGGCGGTCCCTCGGGTTCGAGGGCCATCGTGTCCGAGGAGGAGTGTGTGGTGAGGCAATAGGCGCAGTATGACTGGTGCAACGCCGCTAACCGCTCTACGTTCGCTAAGTTTGATGTGGCACCGGAATCGGTCCACAATGATCCGGACCTCGCCTCGCATGGGCCTTCGACCGCTCCATCACCACCACGGAGACGGCCGCCAAGCGCCGGCGCCGACTTTACGGCGAGGAGTGGTCGCTTAGCGACTCCTCCGCTAACTCTGGCAGGGGCAAGGCATCTGTCAGAGCTCTGCGGGCGCCGTCTGCATTGGCCGCGGCGATCCTCCGCACCATGCAGGAGGAGGCCCAGCGGCTCCTCCGTGAGCGGCAGGCAGCTACTGGACACAACTGTTGCGGCCCTCCAGCGCCCTTCCGCCGCTGGAGGGACGACAGCGAAAGCATGAATGGCGACAACGCTGCGATAGGCAGGACGACCATGTGTATAAGGTGGTCGATCGTCCGGTATAGGGTCTAGGGTTTTTTCTTCTAGTTTTTAGTTAAATGGTCAAAATATCGACTGATTTTGTGTAAATTATGTCTGACCTTTAATGAAATCCGACTTGTTTGATAAATTTCATTTGGTTTGTTAAATTTGTTTTGAAATGAAAGTGGATAGCATTGGATGACCGTCTCCCACATCCATGTCCGCAGACCGCTCCCTCCCTCGGTTCACGAACGGATATGGTGTCCGATTTGCAGGTCAATGTTGGAGATGCCTTATCCACTCTTTCTATCCAAGGCATTGACTTGTCTACTGGGAGTATTTTTTACATCTACTGGTAGTTGTTGTTGAAAAAAAACTAGAGAAAAACTTCCAATATTTATCAAACATCATGACAACATAAAAAAACACAAGAAGCGATGAGCCAAAGACGTGTCGTCATCGTTGACCCTCCCTCATCAGAGTCGGACAAACCTAGGCAATCGAGAAGTCGTCATGCTAAGGTCCTAAGACCACTGCACTAGATCAGAAGGATCCAACTTGTAAACACACAAACATCGACGAACAAAGACTGGATCAAGTGGATACACACATCAATCCCACATGATCTGTCAAAAACATACCTTCACACGCACTCTGACGATGCTAGATGATGATGACAATATACTACTTACATGATTAAGTGTATACATATGATATTAATTCCCTTAGCATTATTTAAATCTTAAGTTATACCATCTCGTGCTATTAAATAAAGGATTAAAAGGACAGGGTTTCATTTAAATTTGCTCATCATCTTTGTCACATTCATCCTACTTTTTCACATCTCTACACATCACAAAAATGACTTAGTAAAATTTATTGTAAATTTATTTTGAAGAATACATCAATGACGTATCATATTTTCTATAGTAGAAGGCGAGTTATAATTACAAGAAACCATTAACAATGCGAACATACACGGCGACACGCCGACACCAACACACTACACATGGCCTACTCTCCCACGGAAGGATCTAAACCTCCTGCTCCAAACCCCGCGCGCAGCATGTCCACCGTGTGAAAAATTTCATCCCATGTGGTCCCTGCAGGAGCGGCGAGTGGGAGAACAATGGAGTTGATCCACTCCTCCTTCTGCTCCTCGGAGTCGGCGGCGAAGTACATGGTCTCGCCCGGGGTGGAGAGCTCGAAGGCGAACTTGCGGTCGGGCACGCCCTCGGCGCCCTTGACGGCGAGGCAGGAGGCGAGGAAGATGACGCCGCGGGGCACCGACGCGTGGTCGACGTCCGAGTCCTTGAACCAGAAGAGCATCCCCTGCTTGAGCACGAACCAGCGCCGGCGCCACGCCTTGCTGTGCTCCCCCTGCTGGTCCAGCCACCCCGCGCACTCGGGCTGGTGCCAGAACTCGATGTAGTCCAGGAACTCCGCGTCCGCGGCCGGGGCGCCGGCGCCCATCGCCTCTCGCCACAGGCTCGCCGCCATGAGATGTGGTGGGATCTGGGGATCCGGTCGAGCGCGTCGGGAGATTTATTGGGGACAGCTCGTTCGTTAGGTTGGGTTTCCCCCCTGGGCCCTGCTTTTAACGGAACGGGCCGGGCCGGAGTCGGACTGTGTGCTGTACAACCGAGCTGGTCTGTATCGGTATCGGCATGGGTATAGAAGGACGCCGACAACAGTTTCAATCATCGCAAAAAATAAAATTAAAAAAAAAGACAAAGACAAAGAGCGAGTCGGGGCGTCTCTCCTCGTTCACCTTGCCTCTGGAAGGCATTTATCTCGTCTAATGTGACTTTGTATTGAATCTTTCCGCGTGTGAAAAAAGATAAAATCTAGTGTTAAAATATGCTTTTCACAAAACATTCTTTTGTCTTTTTTACACAAGTCACAAAAAATGTTGATTTCTCGAAACTTAACGTGCACACATACAATGTCGAGATGTATGTGCCAAATTTTTGTTTGAAATTTTTTCACACTTTGAGTTTTTTTCGATGGCAGGAGCGCGAGCTCCCATGTGCCAAAGCGAATTTCTGAAGATCGGAGTATACGTATTTTGTTAGAAATAAAGATTAGTTACACGGTAACAGTTACATGAAAATTTTCATATGTTTTGTTTACATATAAAAATCGCTAGTCTGGGTCCTTGTTGTTGCATTAAACAAAAATAATGTAATTCAGTTCTTGTGCAACTCAAGTACGTCATACATGCTTAATTATTTTGGTAGGAAAGATTTCTTATTTCTAATTAAGAAACAATTATACATTCTACAGTATTAAAATTAATAGAAGAATCTAGAAAGATGGTACTCCCTCTGAAAACTAATATAAGAGCGTTTAGAATACTAAAATAGTGATCTAAACACTCTTATATTAGTTTACAGAGGGAGTACATGCTAAATTGTCCAACATATAATAATACATTCTGAACCTAGACTTATGCCTTCGCCTAATACAGAGGGCAGAAGGATTAGCTATGCAATGAAGATAATCTGATATGTAACGTGTGTTATGAAGAAACAATGGACAACACACAATGTGTATCCTCACTGTGAGAAACGTCATCTGATTTCATTGGCTAAAAAAATCAGAAAATATTACTTACCTTCATCCGGCATTAGTTGACGCTCAAACTGATGTACCTTGCACCGAAGTACATCTAGATACTTTCTTTGGTCATTTTTACTCCGCATATAAATTTGTCTGAACTCAAACTTCATAAAATTTGACCATATTTATATGAAAAAAATAGCAACATCTATAATGTATGCTATAGTTATACAATATGAAATTTTTAATTCATGACATATGTAATGATGTTGATTTCATATTGTGAACGTGGATATTTTGTTCTATAAAAAGTTGGTCAAGTTTACAAAGTTTGACTTCAAACAATCTTATATACGGAGTAGAAAGGACAGGAGGAAGCACATCCGTTTGAGCATAAACTAATTCTGGACGCAGGGAGTAGATAACTTCAACTGAAAAAATCATTAAAGTGTTATATAAACATCAAAGTAAGCTGGAATCCAAGTCCCTTATGGTTGTGCTAAATCTCAGCTGACTGAGATTTAACAAAGTCTCTGAGTTTTAACAAAGTCTAAGTCCTTCTCGTCAGATTTGGCACAGAGATTTGGGCTGAAACTTTTTTCTTTTGTATGAACTATGTACTAGTACAAATGCATGTGCGTTACACCGGGCAAAAAAAAGGGGGCACCACCTGTTTCATGTGCCAAAAAAAGTGTATTCCTCAAAACATTATTGCGCAATAAATAAAGTTTGTGGTTAGCTTAGAAAAAAACCTACTTCATGTGCCATTGTGCATCATTTTCTATATCCATTTTTAATAAACGGTCGATGATAAGGTAAAACATGGAACTTTTTTTATTTTAATAAAAGTTAATGTTTACATAAAAATTGGAGCACCTTTTTAAGAATAGTTAACGTTTTTACTAAATCGGAACATTTCTCTAAGAAGGAACATTTTTTAACATATGTTTTTATAAGAATGTTCTGTTTTTTAAATCATATTTTATTTGTAATTGTTTTTTGCACTATTTGAGTTTGGCCCAAACATAAGGACTTGCCTACACAAACCCACACACGCTCTAAAAAAAAGACGTTGTCGCTGCGAGGCGAACTGCACGCATTGTCTCTCTTCCTGTTCCCCATCTCACTATCCCTAATAAACGAATTGTCCGTGCGTTGCATCATGAACCATAACATAATTTGCATGTTCGAAAGTCGGCTGGGATTCATTTATCTTGGCTAAAGCAAATGCCTAACTAAATTCTGGCGTTGTTGCTCCATGTAGTCCCCCTGTATGCCTTGCTGAAGAATAAAGAATGAGCTGTGATATAATTTGCATGTTTAAAAAATATGAACCAAGTAACCCTAAATATAAATGCAGAGTTGCAAAATATACATAAACAGAGCATATTCTGATCAGGTGTCTATTTAAATTAATCATTTTCCATGTAAAAAACTATTTTTCCTCAGTCCAATAGTAAAATCATCTTACAGTTTCATCCCTTTCTTAAAAGCACAAATGTAAAACAGTGTTTGAATTGAAACCTTATCTCTGTTTATCAGGAAATCAAACTCTCACATCACAAAGTTAGCACCAAATTAGTTTCAGTAGCCACAATTCACCTTGTAGAAGTACTTTGTGCCAGGCTGCAATCCCTTCATTACACCGTCGAAGTCGAACCCAGGGTGGCTAGGTTGTCACAATCATGATTTTGAATCGGATCGAAACTATGATGGTAGAATCGTAAATCGTAAAATCTTCACTACCAGAACCATAGAAATGTAGATTTTATAAACTAAAATCGTAGAATCAGATGGGTAAATTTAGATCGTAAAGTCGTAAAATCGTATAACAAAATCATGATTCTAACAACCTCCCAGGGTAGTGCCACCTGACACTGTGGTTCGCCATTCGCCGCTACTTGTACGACCTCGTGTCTGCTGGCACGTCTCCTCATTCCTCGTCGCGCCAGCCGGGGGACACGATGGTGGGCGCTACGGAGCATACGCTGCCATGACCAACTGAGGGCAGGCATATATATAAAACAAAATTGATGATGTCAACAAAAATTCTGGTTAAAAATGCCTAAGAATAACACGTGCATGCAAGTCTCTCAGCCGCACTCACATGCACGCATTCATTCAGTTTTGTTGCCAACTTACCATCAAACCTTTCCACATATCACATTCTTTTAACGTCAGGTATCCGGTAAAAAATTACCCCACAAAAAAAGTATCCAATAAAAAATTAACAAAATGTGCAGTATCTGTCGATTGGTGCGGTCAACCGAGATGTACCGTTCCTACTATTTGTGCGACAGGAATTATATGGTACACATATTAATCACGAGGATCAGAAGGACAAACAACAAAACTTCCTTGGGCAAGGTAATTACTATTTGTCCTATTATTTCTACCAATTAAAGTAATAGTATGCATTCAGTAATAACAAGGGTGGCACGATTGTCACATTGTACATGGTTATGCTTGTCCACACTTCCTTAGGCAGGCAACACCTTCTTCCTGATACTCTTGCTTTGTGATCCAGAATTCCGGCGCATCCTGTTTGTTCGAGACGGACAAGTCAGCAAAATATACCAGCAGACCCAGACATGATAACAAGCCCATGGTTTCTTTTTTATGCTAAGCTGCGGTTCAATATATTCCTATTGTTAGTAGCTTACATATTTGAATGCACCACCATGATTGGTTAGCGAAAAGAAAAACAGTGAACTAAGCACAGCTTACTCTTTTTTTCACGAATACGCAAGAGCTTGCGTATCATTGCATTGATAGATAGAGAGAACGGAAAAACAGAATACAACTATACGGCTAAAGCCCATGTACATGAAGCGGGCGAGGAAGCAACCATGAACAGAACGGCTAGAGGGATTGGTCAGCTTTCAACATCACGTAAGAGAATTACATCGGAAGGATTCAAAACAAGCATCACAAGGGAAATGTGACCCGCATCAAAGGTGTTACTCAGTCTCTCAAAAGTGCTCTCAAGGGTACGGTGTGCAGTGGGCATGACCTCCACATTCCCCCTCTCGTCCTCTCCCACCCAACCCATCCTCCCACCCAGTTTTCACGATTTCCTTCCTAAAAGCCGCACACCCCAACCCCCACCTCGTTTATCATCTGAAAACTGCCTGTAGCTCTTCTCCACTATCCACCGATCCTTCCTCTCCTCTCCTCGTAGGGTTGCAAACAAATTGAGTTCAAGCGTATTTGACTAATCTCAGCTCAACTCACACTAAAGTTGGAGAGAGCTTAGACTAAGTCGAGTCAAGGAAGTGTGGACAACAGCCGCTGGCCTCTCAGTCTGTGTCGCCCGCGCCTCCCGCACGGTTTGTTCAGTCGCGGCACCTGTTTCAATTGGGCGTTGACTCAAGCCACTGCCTTCTAGATCGGCTTCCAAAAAAAGCAACAAAAAAACAGGTACTATGTCTCCATCGTTAGGCTATGTCGCCATCCCTCTATGCCCGATGATTTTTTATGGTACTAACTACACTGAGTTCGTTGCCTTATGCGCATTCATATGTGTGGGATCTGTCTATGGGGCTTTTATTCCGGCGTGATCCCTTGCCCGCCCCGGCCAGCTCCTCTTGTGGCTCCTACCCCGTCAATGCCACCGGCTCTTGCTGCGGATGCTTCTCAGGCTGCTAAGAATGCAACTAAGGTTGTTGATGATGTTGCGGTTCATGCTTATGACCAGTAGGCCTTGGCATATGAGGAGGCTCTTCCCACTTATATGATGTTATGTCTGCTTACACTCATTGGTTTAATGATGATGCTCATGTTGCGGTTGTTCTTACTTCAGTTTTCTGCCTCAGTTTGCCTCTGAGTTTATGGGCCTTACTACCGTCTTTGAGATGTGGACCTGTCTTCGCCAGCGCTATCAGTCCTCTAGTGATGCCTTATACCTGTCTGTGGTCCGCCAGGAGCATGCTCTTCACCAGGGTGACTCCGATGTTGATGATTTCTACGCACAAAGTAGTTTGGCTATTTGGCATCAGCTTGACTCTCTTCGCACAGCTAGTTGTGGTACTTGCCAGTGTTGCCAGGCTCTGTTCACCCGGGTAACAAGGTGCACACATCTTCTGGAACCGTGCTTCCACTCTGACACCCTCAGCCATCGCCTTGACAGAGCAGGATTGTGACTTGTCCCTTCTATCAGCATCCATCTTCTTCGACCTTTTTAGTGGAGGATATCCCTTTCCTCACTTTTCCCGACACGCTTATCACTCCTATTGAGCCCCTGTTCACGCATCCAACTGCTCCTATTTATTCGACTATTGCAAATCCGCCGCCGCCATCTCCTATGGTTTCCTCATCTCGCTTGACACAGGATTCTGCCCTTTCATGCCCGGTGGCTTCCCCGTCCGTGTCCCCATCACCCGAGTCTATCCCGGTGATTCCTCTTAGTATTCTTCCCTCTTTTTCTCACTATTATATTCATCATCTGCATGTTGTGGATGAGTCTACTACTGAGCCATCTACCTCTGATGTGCCATCCTCCTTGTCTCAGCCTACTTATGGCTTATGTCATCGCCCGCTTCTACCTATTGACCACTATGGTTTTTATAGCGCTAACATGTTGTTCTTGAGTGACTTTTTATGGCGATGTTGTTCATCCCGAATGGCAGCTTGCTATGGCAAAGGAGATTGCTTCTCTTGAGCGCACCGGCACGTGGGATCTTGTTTCTTTTCCTCCTCGTGTTCGTCCCATCACTTGTAAGTGGGTCTACAGGGTTAAGACTCACTCCGATGGTTCTCCTGAGCGCTATAAAGCTCGTCTTGTGGCTCGTGGCTTTCAGCAAGAGCATGGTTGTGATTATGGTGAGACTTTTCCTCCTATGGCCCATATGACCCTGTCCGCACACTTCTTGTTGTGGCATCTGTTCACCATTGGTCCATATCTCAGCTTGATGTTAAGAATGCCTTTCTTAATGGTGAGTTGTGTGAGGAGGTTTACATGCCAGATATCACCTGGATATTCTGTTCCCGGTGGCATCGCATGTCGTCTTTATCGCTCTCTCTATGCCTTAAGAAAGCCTCGCGTGCCTGGTTTGAGAGTTTCGCCTCTGTGGTTACTGTCGATGGATTTTTGGGGAGCGTTGATGATCCTACGTTGTTTGCCCACCTTTCTCCTCGTGGTCGGACTCTTCTTTTATACGTTGATGACACAATCATCACTAGCAACGACTCTGAGTACATTGCACGGCCGAGCTGCTGAAGAAGCAAAGCGAAGCTAGCCATACGATGATCCTGGAGCTGCAAGGGCTTGCTCAGGCAAAAGAGGAGGCACAGGGCACCCTTAAGGCCAAGATCAAAGCACCAAATTGCGGATCGGATGGATCGACAAAAGGCGCAGGAGCCAGAGATCAAGGGCCTGAAGGAGACCTCCAAGAAGGCCGACACTGAGTGAGGTTGGTGCCAGACAAGCTCCAGGCAGCCCAACTGGTCGTGTCATGTAAGTGTTAAAGACTTCCCAAATTTATTGTTTTGGTTTTCTACCTCTGCTCGGCTCTTTTGCTTAGTAACCATTACTTAGCCTTGTACCTAGATCTGGAGGAGGCGAGGTAAGCATCACTGCACTTTCAACACCTTCTGATTTGACTACCTCAATGAGGACATCGTTGTGACGCTGCCGGATTGCCTGTGAAGGATCAACCAGATATACAAAAGCATCGATTCGTTCTATTTTGGAATGACTAGGACTAGGTTACTAGACAACATAAGCTTGAGGTTGTCTAGGGCCAATCGGGCCTTCATTGGTCTAGACGAGTTTGTATGACTTCTTGAGGAGTCGATACAGCGGCAAAGCCTTCTCATTGAGTCGGGAGATGAAAAGACTCAGGGTGGCGACGGAGCGAGCTAGCTTTTGGACCTCCTTCAGGTTCCCGGGCTTGCCGAGTTTGGAGATCGCACTATCTTGTCGGGGTTGGACTCAATGTCGTGCTAAGAAACGATGAAGTCGAGCAGTTTTCCCAAGGGCCGCGAACACACATTTGTCTGTGTTTAGCTTCATTTTGAATCGACGCGGGTTAGCAAACGTCTACGCTAGATCTGCTAGGAGGTCAACCTGTTTCTTCGTGTTGACCACAACGTCGTCGACGTAGGCCTAGACATTGATGCCAATTTGGTCGTGGAGGCATTTTTGCATGATGCGCTAATATGTTGTGACAGCATTCTTGAGCCGGAAGGGCATCATGATGTAACAGAAAGTTTCAGAAGGGGTGATGAAGGAGGTCATCTCCTGATCCGATCCCTTCATCCTAATCTGGTGATAGCGAGTAGGATGCAAGGGAGCGGGAAAGGATCTTTGGGGCAGGCTTTGTCGAGACTGATGTAGTCAATGCACATGCGCCAAGTGTAGTTCTTCTCCATGGATGAACCCAGCCGCCAGAAGCCGGGCTAGCTCTTCTTCGATAACCTTACATCGTTCTTCATCGAATTGGCGTAGGGATCGCTTCACGGTCTGCATGCCCTTCATGACGTTTAGGGAGTGCTCGGCGACGTACGCTGGTATACCAGGCATGTCATGCGGAGATGTCCCAGTTCTCACGGAAATCTACAAGCACGCTTTCCTATGCACTACAAGGTCGATGATGATCTCAGCGCTCGTCATGGTGTCGATCAGGTGCACCTTAAATTTCTTGGTGTCCTGGCCCGACTGGAAAGCGAAGGCTGATTTGGCCTTCTAGCTCAGAGAATAGCCCTATGGATCCATTGTTGCTTTCGACACACTCGACGGCGACGAGCTCAGATTTAGCTAGGTCAACATTGGCCACCTCACAATCATGCAAGTGTTTGAAGTCGTCGATGACCATGATTATCTTGTTGGAACGCAACATATCTTGAGTTTTAAGTACACGTAACATGGGATCGCCATGAACTTTGTGTACGCATGGCAACCGAGAAGAGCATGATAAGCCCCCTCGAAGGGACAACCTCGATGGAAAGCATTTCAACTCAGAAGTTTCCGAGGGTGCTAGAAATAACATCCAAGGAGATCTAACCAAAGGTTGGGCATAATTCTCGTGCACAATGTCGCGGAAAGCAGTGGAGTTTGGCCAAAGGCGTAAGAGCGAGATGCCCATCTTCTCCATCGTCTTAGTGTAGAGTATGTTTATGACGATGCCACCATCCATCAGGACTTTGGACAACTGGTAGCCCCAATAATCGGGTCGAGAACCAAGGCGGATCTCCATAGGTGGGGAATATAGTCTGGGTGAACGACCCGGTCCAAAGAGATCACTGAGTCGGACCCGTCAAGCCACTGGGGCATGTCGGTACCTACGCCTTCTGAAAGTTCGAATCATATTAGCTTAGGCTTCCTTTATTCTCTCTTTTCTTAACCTCACGCAATGCGATCTTTCGGGCCGGCTTGGACTCGAGGACACGGAAGACCACGTTCACATTCTTTACATTCTTGGGGAATGTTTAGTTCTCATCACAGCAGTCCTAGATTCAATCCTAACCTACTACATGTCGGTCTTCCTCATTCCCAAAAAGGTTCTCAAAACAATAGATGCAATTCGACGTGCCTTCTTTTGGACGGCAGAGGACATTTGTTCTGGTGCACGTCTGACTGGTTCCCAAGCCGATCATAGGCCACGCGAGGCCGGCGAGGGCGACGGTCGGCTTCTACCCGGTCAATTTGGTGGCTTGGAATGTGACTAGGACATGAATATCCAACCATGTTGGTGTCGGTGCGCATCTGAGAGGTGGTTAACAACTGGTTGCATGATTTACTAGTCACACCATGTTCCACAATCATCGCCTTGATCATGGCTTAGCGTGATTGGACTGCTTAGCCGTCGGGTGATCTGGCTTGAGCTGGATGTTGTCGGCCAGAGCCAGTCACCGGCTTCGATTGAGCTCTATGGTGATTACCCACCTATCATGTCTAGCTGCAAGGGAGTCGCACTCCTTCTGAAGGTGGAGTTGTGCCTGCGCAAGGGCCTTGTGTTGAGCTTCCAAGGCCTTAGTGGTCACATCCTCGCCGAGATTGGCGTATGCAAAGCTAGTTGATCGGATGTCGCCGCCTCGAGGTTGGCTTCATCCTCAACGTCAACGTTGTTGCCGGTGCTAGTGGCCACGGCTCAATTGTCGATTGCTTGCAGCGGTATTGGTGTTGCTAAGGATCAACGTACGCAAAGCTAGTTGCTCGGCTACCGCCGCCTCAGGGTCGGCCTCGTCCTCAACGTCAACGTTGTTGTCGGTGTTGGCGGTCTGGCTCCGATGTCGGTTGCAACATTATGGTGTTGGCCATGAGGACCTCTGCGATAGGGCGGTTGTGTCTGCTCGCATCCCCCATCAGACTTGGATTCATTCCAGATGGGGACAAGCGATTCCACCATTGCAATGAGCTAGGAAGCCTACTCAGCCTAGTGGATTGTTGCTTGTTGCTGGAGATCCCAGGGGTTGCTGGATGCTCGCTCCTCTGCTCGGCGAAGTGCCGGGTTTTGAAGACAGGTTCCGCTGAAATGAACGGTAATGAATTCCAGGCTCCAAAAGGTGAGAACCTCGCCCTCACATAGGATGGTGGTGAGCGCGAGGCACCAAAAGTAAAAGTTTGGCTGGAACGTAGACGTTGGCGATAACACGGGATCCCAGATGGATTTGATCTTTGGTCCATGCTTGGTGCGCCAATTGTCGGTTCATTATACCGGTACTAATCTCAATGGGATGTCACACGTAGCAGGAAGACCAGACGGGATTCACACAAGGCAATTACCCAGGTTCAAGCCCTCACGGTGGAGGTAAAACCCTACTCCTACTATGATTATATTTATGGCGGTGAGCCTCATGCGAGAGCTTGAATATGGTGTACAATGGAGATCGCTAGGATCACATAGGTGTGTGTGAGATTAGATGATCTATAGTCTAACCCTAGCCTTGCCTTATATAGGGGACAAGGCCTGGGGTTTACAGGATGTCCGTCTCGGTTACGCATGGGTAGGATCCTCCGAGATACCTGAGATGCTTTGCTTTGATCGCCAAGCTGATGGTCCGCCAGGTAGTGGCCTGGGTTGTACGT
>NC_041384.1:620696608-620701411 GCF_002162155.2 Triticum dicoccoides | reverse complement strand
CATGGCACTATCACATGCTTTCTTTGGAAGTTAAGTGAAGACTTAAACCCAGGCTGGATATTTAGTAGTTCAAAATTCAAATTTGGCCAAGACTTCCTGGGCAATACTTTCGGTAGTAAGTCATCTACTTAGGCTCTGCTGTGTTGAACTTATTTTATATTCTGCTACGAAAATATAGCCACAAAATGCTAAAATAAGCAAAAGCTGGTTGGAAAAGCTGGATTACCATAAAGTAACATAGTGTGAGCATAGCCTTAAGACTATATTGCAAGCTTAAGATTTGTGGATTTGGCACCCCCTAAACAGTCATTTCTCATATTAAAACTAGATAGTATTGGCGCTGCATCCTTATAATTTTCTCCTCTTGGTTTTCTGTCTAACTTCGCTGCTCTTGGATAAACATAAAAAATATGTGTCATTTTGTATTTAGAATTTGCCGGTACAAACCACTTTAAATTTAAGAGGTGAACTAAACTACAATACTTCAGGCAAATAAAGCTAAAAAATTTCTAGAAGTTATTACCTTCATAATTCCAGCAAGTACTGCACCTCCTAGATAGACCATATGCTTTCTCCGTGGAGGATCCTCTATACGCAGGCGTAATTTCTGTACATACTCAAGAACAGACAGGTTATGAAAGGAGAGCGGGAACAAACATTATTACTGAATATAAAATGTGGTATTCTGGTACATGCGTTCAGATTCTCCTTTGACTGTTACCAATTTTAATAAGCTAATAATGCGATCAGATTGCCTGTATTTGCAAACCCTAAGTTATATTCTCATTGATGGAAAGGTGAGGCAACAAGACTTGATAGATAAGGGCTGAATGAGTTGTACTGCTCATTAGAGTTTGCCAGCTTAAAAGAAAAATGGTACAAATCGGAAATGTAGTTGTACAAAAATAATAATATCAACTGTGTAGTCCATCAGAGGAGAATTAAACAAAATTACCTTAAGTCCATCCTTGTTTCCCTTCAAAACCACGTCGAGGTAGCGATCAAGAATTTCCTTCTCCAGCCTTCAGAAAGGTGGCAGTTTGTTAGTCATACGAAACCTAGATCCTTGTATAGATCAGCGCAAAAGAAAAACAATGACTGGTCAACAGGGAGAAAGAACCAGAACAACAGCAAACAGCCAAGAAGGGAGAAAAAAACAGTGTGGTGTGTAAGTGATGATATTGGAAACAGGTGACTCAGAATGTACTGTAGTAAATAGCACAAAATGCAAGAAATGAACTACACAAGGAACTATGCAAGAATTAACATCTTACCGACTTGGCAGACCAGGATACATGGTACTTCCTCCACTAAGAACGATATGTTGGTAAAGCTGCAAATATTATTGAACATCGAATTAAAAAAAAAAAGCCAGCATGCAGTGATATATCTAGGGAAGTAGACACTCTAAATGTATGAAGACTAAAACTTCAATATGTTCTCAGGTTCTTCTTTAGTTAATATATATCAAACTGAAAATTTAGTAGTATTTGTTCCCTTACAAGGCATTAACAGAATTCAAATTAAGAAAAAAAGGAAGTGGGTATATGCTAGTCTAAGGGGATAACGTACATACATAAAGCTTATAAAACTCAAGATGCAATGTCAGACACTCGATTAAGTCTCCACCAATAGCAAGTGCACCTCATGATGCATTTTCTATGAGTATATTTACATAGATAATCACAAGTAATGCATATCTCTAGATAAATGTAGTCCGGAAGAACTGCAGTTGTACAATATAATCAATCAGTTATTCGTATACTTGTTCCATCTAAATACTTCAAGCAATAAAAATAACAGAAAGAATGGACAGGCAAAATTTACTATATTGTACTGGGACTACTGTAAGGTTTGTATACCGTCATGCGGTTGTCAATGTCCATTTCCTGAATGCAATGGAATGCCATATCTGCCAACCCATCACCTTCAACATCTATGAGTTCCTGTTCAGTAAATATTTTTACCAAGATTACCACACTGATGATACTTAATATTTTTGCAGAGAACTGCATAGCTATCTATCACCGGAAGACTTTCGGCAAGAATGGAAGGAAAACAAACTTACAGGAGTAAAAAGAGCCTCAGGAGCCTGAAACCGTTCAGTGCCCACTTTAATTACTCTTCCATCTGGAAGCTGATCACAAAGAATTTAGCTCAAAATAAAAAAAACAATAAAACAAAGTAGGATAATATACTTACAGTGTAACTTTTAACAAGAATTGTAGTTTCAAGTCCTAGCTGGTATTCACGTTTGTAGTCATAGCTGTACATCTTTTAATGTCATGCCTATGACATATAACAGCAATCTGTAGCCAAGAAATAAGAACAACAAAACAACTCACCTTATATAGCATAGCTTCTCTTTTATTTCTCTTACTGTCTCAAAATCAGCAGATTTGTTCATAGCATACCTTTTGAAATAGAACAATAAAGAGGATGAGGAAAATACAAGAAAGCTGAAGACTGCATCATCACAGCAACTTTAACATCTTAAGATGGTAACTGGTAAGGGAATACCCTCTTCTTGAGAGTAGATCAACAAGATAGGATGTGATATGCCTTCCAGCTACATTCATTCTTTTCGTTAGATGTGGATAAGAATATCCATCAACCACGGGCACCTGCGTGTGTAAATAAAACAACAGTAACAAAATGAAAGCTACGGACAGAAAGTAAGTAGTAAAAACAAGGACAATTAGGAAATTCATAAGGGCTGTGAATCTGTGATCTCTACAAAGAAACAAGGAACCTTAAATGAAACAGGGGCTGTGAATCAAAATGAAAGCTACAGACAGCAACAAAATGAAAGCCCACACAAAAATTAGTGAAACAAATTGACATGCGTGATTGCTGAGGTGACATGATTGCATGGATAGATGAGTGCACAAATTGTAACTTATGACCACATGCATGACTTGATGACGTGGCATAGTTGCATGAAGAGGAAAAATAGGTAGTGGGTTGCAACTATTTAAGAATAGAGGATAAGGTTTATAAATTTAGATAATCTTATTCAAAATTATAAGACTTGCATGCAATTTTCATGAGATTTTCTCCATTTTGTTCTCATTTATCTTCCCTCTATCTTCAATATCTATGACTGAACACCATGACTTTTCTTAATCCATGTTTGAAACCAAAATACAAATTTTAAATGGTGGAGTTTTAAGTAGTGATTTTAGTGTAGTTTTCTCACAGGACCTCCAAAAAGTCAGGTATATCCTGATCCCAAAATTAGAAGGGTAACTCCTTTGGTTGGCTCAATGCAATTTCAGGTACACCGGCAAACATTATACAAATGTGCTAGATAGTCAGATAGTATTTCTATAGCTATCACAGAGAATGCTAGAGATAGAATCTGTTCATACCACATGGGTGACACCATCACCAGAATCTATGACAAGTCCAGTCAGCAAGCCTGGGAAGTAAACATACGTGTAAAATGAGTACTAGTACAATTTTGTGTGCATTTCTATGTCCTTGATTCTGTTTAAAGAGGTAAAGTAAGTACCTTGAGCATATAGCGAAAGAACTGCTTGGATCTGGATGAAGACCCCAGAAAAGTTGTATTTCTCAAACATTGTCTCGATCTGTTGATCGTGGGGTTCAATTTACTAGTCATTATGTAGAAGCTCAATTTGCAATATAAAATAGCCTGAGAAATTAAAATAACCTACCATTTGCTCACGGTTTTTCACAGGATTGAGTGGCGGATCTGTCAGTAAAATTTTACACTCGGATGGATCAACCTATATGAAAGAAGAGAAATGTAATGCTTTACATGGATCTAAGAGAATTAAGGATTATAATCAAAGGTATTGAGAAAGTATCTTTCAAAAGGATTCACACCACAAGCAAAGTAAAGAATATCAATATGCATACCTTCAGCTCGCTATAAAATGCATGATCCCATATATGGCCCATATCATCCCAATTTTGAACAATCCCATTTGTGACAGGATATGATACATCAAGCTGATGTCTCAAATCAGCGCAAGCAGCTCCTACCACAATATCCTGTGTTGAACATAAACACTAATTACGAGGTGTACTCAACATTAAGAGACAAAATAAATGATGGAATCCAAACTGTCAATTCTTGCTCCTGGAGTGACTCCTCATAGCGAAGCAATGGCCGTCCAACGACACAAGGAAAGACAGATGTAGGGAAGTTTTCTCCCGCAAAGCCGCACTTTACATACTGCAACGTTGGTGCCAAATTAGAACAGCAAAACCACCCGACCATAACAGAGAGTATTTCACGTTTCTCTGTCATGGAAAAGATAATCAAAATCAAGAAACTGGCAACAGGTCAGCTAGAGGTTTCACGAACACAATTTACAATTTGAATATTATTTCTGCTCACTAAAAAATCAATAATAGCTCAGTGAAACCAAAGATGTGCCTACTGATTTCCACATAACAATTTAGCGCCATGTTATGTCATATCCGCTCAAAGCAGAAAAGGCTGATCTGAACCTAAAGATAAAATTTACATGCCAGATCCAAATGCAACTCGGAAAGCAATCCCAGCAGAAATACGATAAACAAAGGGGGCAGAACGTTCTCGAACATTTCTATTCCCCTACAACTCGGCACCAACTCCGCACTCCACAGCGGTGACTCGATACAGATTTGGAATACCCTCAGATGATTCCGTTCGAACCTGGCTACCCTATTCCCCAAGCCTAACCATGACTCATCCGCCTCGATCAATCACCGGCAGCCGGAGGCCGGTGGGATTTCGTACGAAGTATTCTAGAAACAAGGACAAGAGCCGGTGGGGAGAGGCAGATCTAC
>NC_041384.1:620651284-620696412 GCF_002162155.2 Triticum dicoccoides | reverse complement strand
CGGCGGCGGCAGCGGTGGGATGGAGTCTTACCCCGGTGCCGTTGTCGCACACCACCACCTTGTTGCTCTCCATTCTAGCCGTCCTCCCTCGCCAACCTCCGGAGGGTGTGTTCGGCTTTTGGTTGAGGCCTCTCGATTGGTGTTTTTTTTTTCGAAAATGATCAACGCCTATCACATTGTTAGGGCATCTCTAGTAGACCCCACATCCGGCCGGCCCGCAAAACGCGTTTACAATTTGCGGAAAACAGCCTTTGCGGTCTAGCTCGAACAGCCGCAGATGCATACCCCAAACGGACCCGTAAAAAAGAATATTCATGGAATATACATTTTTTACGGGTCGGCTTTTTGCGGGGTCTATTCGGACACCGCCGCGTCGATCCGCAAACCAAAGACGCTCAATTCTCGAATTTGACATACGTTCTCGCAAATAAGTTCAAATTCAAACAATATAACACATTTTACGCACAAATAAAAGCTTCAATTTAGTAGGACAAACGCAAAAGAGGGTCTTACAAAAGTGACGATCACGTCCGGCATCATCTTGGTTGATCTTCACTTCGCGCCGTCGAGTACATCTTGAAATTCATCGCCACCATCGAATCCACCTCCGGCGCTTGTTCCAACTCCCGCACCGAAATCATCGACATTGTACCATATGGAGCAGAGAAAACATTTCCGGCACTATAACACGCACTGGCTGACGCAACCATTCTCCTTTTCAAGGTTTCTCTCCTTGCCATATCATGTCATTCTTTGGTGAGGTCCTCCATGTCATTGCGGTGCATTGTCATGATCTTATTCTCTTCGGCGAGCAACTTGGACATGGCTTTGTTTTCAATGGCACTTGCTCTTTTCTCCTCAATGGCCACTTTGCGCAGTCCCTCTTCCTTGAGCAATTGCCACTTTTCTTGCTTCTTATTTGCCTTCTTCTCGGCCAACTCTATCTTGATCTCCAACGACTTCAACAACATCAACTCATTTGATTGCACCATGGAATCAATCTTCTCCCACAAGCTCGATACTTCATGCTCTCTCTTCATCTTCTCCTTAGTCTTCTTGTCGCCATCGGGCTTGTTCAAATTTTTTGGCCATCATCATCCTCATCTTCATCCATATTTGTAAGTGAAACTCTCTTCGGTGGGGATTCTTTGTCGATCAACTTCCACTTCTCGCACTTTTTAAGCAAGTCCCAACAATGCTCTAATTTGAAGAATTTGCTTTCCGAAGCTTCCATGTCTTTGTATCTATGTTGGGCAATTTTGTCCTACACAATTTAAACAAAGTGAAATGATGCAATATGATGATGCGCAACTTGAACAAAGGCAAAACAAACTCACATAGTCGGATTCCACGGTTCCACTTGGAGGTGCATTGCGTACTTGCTCCAAGCAAGCTGCCCAACGGCTGCACATGGCTTGATCACATCCCAACGCCCTTGAAGCGACCGAAATGTGCGTGGAGTCCTATTGGGGTACTTTGCTATCATGCAGAAGTATTGATCTTCGATCCTTTGCCAATACCTCTTGCCAGTTTGAGAAGTACCCGTGCATGCATCAAGAGACACCGCACTCCATGCCCTGATCAGAATTTGATCTTCCAAGATCGTGTAGTTCTTCGATCTCTGGCTTTTCCCAGTTTTTGTTTGCGATTGCTCATATGTTACCACATCGATCTCCTCCAATTCTTCCTCACCACCATGATCATCCACGCCTCCCTCTGTTTCATTGTAGTCGAATGCGGCGAACGGGGCCTGATCGATGTCAATGGCGTTGGTGTCCAACAAGTTCATGAACTCGGCAGTTGCATTGTTCGAACCACCGCTATAATGAACGACAACAAGTCACGAGCTATCGCAAATGGCGAAAAGCAAATAAAATTGCCCTGACTGAAGACGCATACCTTCCGGCCATTTCGTCAAATTCCTCGCTTGCGGTGGGAGCAGCACCGTTGAGCGGCATCGCTGGGGAACCTCTTTCCGGGGCGGAGGGAGTGGATGAAGGAGGCGGCTTCTTTGTAGCCGGAATCCTCTTCCTCTTTACGTCGGCGGCCTTGGCGACCTTCTCCGCCGTCGGCCGGGATCGCGCAGCAGCGTTGGCGCCCGGAGCGCGTGCCTTCGCAGCGGGGGCAGCCGGATTCCTGATAACCCACAAGTATAGGGGATCGCAACAGTTTCCGAGGGTAGAGTATTCAACCCAAATTTATTGATTCGACGCAAGGGGGGCCAAAGAATATTCTCAAGTATTAGCAGCTGAGTTGTCAATTCAACCACACCTGGAAACTTAATATTTGTAGCAAAGTGTTTAGTAGCAAAGTAATATGATAGTAGTGGTAACGGTAACAAAAGGTAACGGTAGCAAAAGTAATGTTTTTGGTATTTTGTAGTGATGATAGCAATAGCAACGGAAAAGTAAATAAGCGAAGAACAATATATGGAAAGCTCGTAGGCAATGGATCAGTGATGGAGAATTATGCTGGATGCGGTTCATCATGTAACAATCATAACCTAGGGTGACACAGAACTAGCTTCAATTCATCGATGTAATGTAGGCATGTATTTCGAATATAGTCATATGTGCTTATGGAAAAGAACTTGCATGACATCTTTTGTCCCACCCTCCCGTGGCAGCGGGGTCCTAGCGGAAACTAAGGGATATTAAGGTCTCCTTTTAATAGAGTGCCGGAACAAAGCATTAGCACATAGTGAATACATGAACTCCTCAAACTACGGTCATCACCGGTAAGTATCCCGATTATTGTCACTTCGGAGTTAACGGGTCATAACACATAATAGGTGACTATAGACTTGCAAGATAGAATCAAGAACTCTCATATATTGATGAAAACATAATAGGTTCAGATATGAAATCATGGCACTCGGGCCCTAATGACAAGCATTAAGCATAGGAAAGTCATAGCAACATCAATCTCAGAACATAGTGGATACTAGGGATCAAACCCTAACAAAACTAACTCGATTACATGATAGATCTCATCCAACCCATCACCGTCCAGCAAGCCTACGATGGAATTACTCACGCACGGCGGTGAGCATCATGAAATTGGTGATGGAGGATGGTTGATGATGACGATGGCGACGGATTCCCCTCTCCGGAGCCCCGAACAGACTCCAGATCAGCCCTCCTGAGAGGTTTTAGGGCTTGGCGGCGGCTCCATATCGTAAAACGCGATGATTTCTTCTCTCTGATTTTTTTCTCCCTGAAAGCAAATATATAGAGTTGGGGTTGAGGTCGGAGGAGCTCTAGGGGGCCCACGAGGTAGGGGGGCAGGCGCGGCCCCACCCTCGTGGACAGGTGGTGGGCCCCCTGGTCTATCTTTTGCACATATTTTTTATATTTTTTGAATAGATGTTCCGTGAAGTTTTAGGTCATTCCGAGAACTTTTGTTTCTGCACATAAATAACACCATGGTAATTCTGCTGAAAACAGCGTTGGTCCGGGTTAGTTCCATTCAAATCATGCAAGTTAGAATCCAAAACAAGGGCGAAAGTGTTTGGAAAAGTAGATATGATGGAGACGTATCAACTCCCCCAAGCTTAAACCTTTGCTTGTCCTCAAGCAATTTAGTTTATAAACTGAAAGTGATAAAGAAAAACTTTTACAAACTCTGTTTGCTATTGTTGTTGTAAATATGTAAAGCCAGCATTCAAGTTTTCAGCAAAGATTATGACTAACCACATTCACAATAACGCTTAGGTCTCAAGTTTACTCATATCAATGGCATAATCAACTAGCGAGCAATAATAATAAATCTCGGATGACAACACTTTCTCAAAACAATCATAATATGATATAATAAGATGGTATCTCGCTAGCCCTTTCTGAGACCGCAAAACATAAATGCAGAGCACCTTTAAAGATCAAGGACTGACTAGACATTGTAATTCATGGTAAAAGAGATCCAGTCAAGTCATACTCAATGTAAACTAACAGTAATGAATGCAAATGACAGCGGTGCTCTCCAACTGGTGCTTTTTAATAAGAGGATGATGACTCAGCATAAAAGTAAATAGATAGGCCCTTCGCAGAGGGAAGCAGTGATTTGTAGAGGTGCCAGAGCTCGGTTTTGAAATAGAGATGAATAATATTTTGGGCGGTATACTTTCATTGTCAACATAACAACCAAGAGATGGCGATATCTTCCATGCTACACACATTATAGGCGGTTCCCAAACAGAATGGTAAAGTTTATACTCCCCTTCCACCAACAAGTATTAATCCATGGCTTGCTCGAAACAATGAGTACCTCCAAGTAACAAGAGTCTCAGGGGGAGTTTTGTTTGCAATTATTTTGATTTAGTTTGCATAAAGCATGGGACTGGGCATCCCGGTGACCAGCCATTTTTCTCGTGAGTGAGGAGCGGAGTCCACTCCTTTTGAGAATAACCCGCCTAACATGGAAGATACGGACAACCCTAGTTGATACATTAACTATTCGAGCATACAAAACAGGATATTTATTTGAAGGTTTAGAGTTTGGCACATACAAATTTGCTTGGAACGGCAGGTAGATACCGTATATAGGTAGGTATGTTGGACTCATATGGAATAACTTTGGGGTTTAAGGGATTTGATGCACAAGCAGTATTCCCGCTTAGTACAGGTGAAGGCTAGCAAAAGACTGGGAAGCGACCAGCTAGAGAGCGACAACAGTCATGAACATGCATTAAAATTAATCAACACCGAATGCAAGCATGAGTAGGATATAATCCACCATGAACATAAATATCGTGAAGGCTATGTTGATTTTGTTTCAACTACATGTGTGAACATGCGCCAAGTCAAGTCACTTAAATCATTCAGAGGAGGATACCACCCTATCATACCACATCATAACCATTTTAATAGCATGTTGGCACGCAAGGTAAACCATTATAAGCTCCTAGCTAATCAAGCATGGTACAAGAAACTATGATCTTTAGTTGTCATTGCAAACATGTTTATCCATAATAGGCTGAATCAAGAACGATGAACTAATCATATTTACAAAAACAAAAGAGGTCGAGTTCATACCAGCTTTTCTCATCTCAGTTAGTCCATCATATATCGTCATAATTGGCTTTCACTTGCACGACTGAATGATGTGAATAATAATAATAGTGCGCGTGCATTGGACTAAGCTGAAATCTGCAAGCATTCAATAAACAGGAGAAGACAAGGCAATATGGGATTTTTTGTCAGATCAACAATTATGCATATAAGAGCCACTTCAACAATTTAATCATGGTCTTCTCCTATCGACCCCCAAAGAAAAGAAATAAAACTATTTATATGGGAAAGCTCCCAACAAGCAAAAGAAGAACATGAAATCTTTTTGGGTTTTCTTTTTAATTACTACTACAAGCATGGAAAGTAAACTAATTAAAAGCTATAACTAATTTTTTTGTTTTTCTTAAGGTTTATCAAACACACAAGAAGAAAGCATAAAAAGGAAAAATAAACTAGCATGGATGATACAATGAAAAAGTATGAGAACCGACATCTAGCAATGAGTGTGTGAACATAAATGTAATATCGGTGGGAAATACGTACTCCCCCAAGCTTAGGCTTTTGGCCTAAGTTGGTCTATGGCCACAGCTGGCCTGGCGGATATCCATAATAATAGTTGGGGTCGTACTGCGATGAAGAAGACTCTGACTGCCACTGGTTGGCAATCATCTCCGGATCCCAATGGTAATTAGACTGTCATGGAGGATCAACTTGTGGCTCCGACTCTGGCTCTGTGGCTGGTGCAGGGTTCCGGTAGGCATGAATGTCCTCCGACGAGACGAGGTACTGGCCTGCAGATAAATCAAACAAGTAAGGAGCAGGCAAGGTAATCATCTCCGGATGATGTTTATCAAAGAACAATTTGTATTTAAGCTTCCCTTCCCTATTCTTTATAATAAAATCATGTGCTATCATACTCTTGTAATCTAAATAAACATGAGGCAGCAATTTTCCTTCCTTCTCATAATGCCTAATAGGTATGTTAAAATGTGCAGCTAGGCGTGAAGTATAGATACCACCAAAGATGGGGCCCTTTGTACGGTTCAGACTCAACCGTTTAGCAATAATACCGCCCATACTCACAGAGTTATCACAGAATAAACCATGGAACAAAATAATAATATCAGGAACACTAAGGTTTCCACAGTTTCCGCGACCAATTAAGCAACGACTAGCAAATATTGCAAAGTAGCGTAAAATAGGGAAATGTATGCTAGTGATTCGTGCATCGGAAACCTTCCTCGTTTCCCCTACAGTGATGTATCAATAAACCCATCCACATCATCACGATGTGGTTCCTCTATTTTGCCCTCGAAAGGGATCAAACAAACCCGACAAAAATCATAAAGTGACATCTTCTTAACCACATCATATAAATGAAACTCTACCGAAGGAGGTGATTCCCTAGGATAATAGTAGAAGTTTTGCACAAAAGTATTGGTGAGTAAGAGATACTGTTCACGTTGGTCATGGAGGAAGTCGGTGAGGCCTACATTCTTAGCCAATTCATAAAATTCCTCATAAATCACGGTGGCTCTCAAGAAATCATCGGAGGGCCATTCACACGGCCTAACCTCCGCGGTGCGAGGCAAATTATATTTGGGCTTCCGTGCCTCTTCATTTTGCTTTTTCCTTGAGCTTCGGCTCGATGAGCCCCTCAAAAATCTCTTCATTATTTTCTGAAAAATTCTGAAATTTTTAGTAACTTCAAAAATAAAAGTAAGTGATGACCCACAAGTATAGGGGATCTATCATAGTCCTTTCGATAAGTAAGAGTGTCGAACCCAACAAGGAGCAGAAGGAAATGATAAGCGGTTTCCAGCAAGGTATTCTCTGCAAGTACTGAAATAAGTGGTAATAGATAGTTTTGCGATAAAATAATTTGTAACGAGCAACAAGTAACAAAAGTAAATAAGGTGCAGCAAGGTGGACCAATCCTTTTTGTAGCAAAGGACAAGCCTGGACAAACTCTTATAAAATGTAAAGCGCTCCCGAGGACATATGGGAATATCGTCAAGCTAGTTTTCGTCACGCTCATATGATTCGCGTTCGGTACTTTGATAATTTGGTATGTGGGTGGACCGGTGCTTGGGTACTGCCCTTACTTGGACAAGCATCCCACTTATGATTAACCTCTATTGCAAGCACCCGCAACTACAACAAAAGTATTAAGGTAAACCTAACCATAACATGAAACATATGGATCCAAATCAGCCCCTTACGAAGCAATGCATAAACTAGGGTTTAAGCTTCTGTCACTCTAGCAACCCATCATCTACTTATTACTCCCCAATGCCTTCCTCTAGGCCCAAATAATGGTGAAGTTTCATGTAGTCGACGTTCACATAACACCACTAGAGGAGAGACAACATACATCTCATCAAAATATCGAACGAATACCAAATTCACATGACTACTAATAGCAAGACTTGTCCCATGTCCTCGGGAACAAAAGTAACTACTCACAAAGCATAAACATGTTCATAATCAGAGGGGTATTAATATGCATATAGGATCTGAACATATGATCTTCCACCAATTAAACCAACTAGCATCAACTACAAAGAGTAATTAACACTACTAGCAACCTACTAGCACCAATCCCGGACTTAGAGACAATAATTGGATACAAGAGATGAACTAGGGTTTTGAGATGAGGGTGCTGATGAAGATGTTGATGAAGATTGCCCTCTCCCGATGAGAGGAGCGTTGGTGATGACGATGGTGATGATTTCCCCCTCTGGGAGGGAAGTTTCCCCGGCAGAACAGCTCCGCCAGAGCCCTAGATTGGTTCCGCCAAGGTTCCACCTCGTGGCGGTGGAATTTCGTTCGAGAAGATGGCTTATTGATTTTTTCCCATCGAAAGACTCCATATAGCAGAAGATGGTCACCGAAGGGCCACCAGGGGGCCCACGAGGTAGGGGGCGCGCCCTGGGGGGTAGGGCGCGCCCCCACCCTCGTGGGAAGGGTGTGGCCCCCTAGTGAAGTTCTTGCTCTCAATATTTTTTATATATTTGGAAAACATCTTCCGTGAAGTTTCAGGACTTTTGGAGTTGTGCAGAATAGGTCTCTACTATTTGCTCATTTTCCAGCCCAGAATCCCAGCTGTCGGCATTCTCCCTCTTTATGTAAACCTTGTAAAATAAGAGAGAATAGGCATAAGTATTGTGACATATTGTGTAATAACAGCCCATAATGAAATAAATATTGATATAAAAGCATGATGCAAAATGGACGTATCAACTCCCCCAAGCTTAGACCTCGCTTGTCCTCAAGCAAAAAGCCGAAATCAAAAAATATGTCCACATGTTTAGAGATAGAGGTGTCGATAAAAATAAAATACGGACATGAGGGCATCATGATCATTCTTAGAACATCAACTTATATAATTCTTGTCATATGATCTCTAATGCTAGAGCAATAATTCAATGTAAACTTTATTGAAAACTAACAAACTACAATCTCAGTCATTGAAGCAATTGCAATTTATCATAACATAGGAAAGAGTCAATGTATAAGAGCTTTTCAGCAAGTCCACATACTCAACTATCATATAATCTTCCACAATTACTGACACTCACGCAATACTTATGGGTATGGAGTTTTAATCGGACACAGAGAAAGATAGGGGCTTATAGTTTTGCTCCCAACGTTTTACCTCAATGGTAATGTTAACAATAATAGTTCATGAAAACTCACATCCAATTAGCCATATATACCAGGACTTTCCAACATGCTGTGCTTGCCAAAGGATAAAGTGTAAAAAGGGAAGGGTGAAAATCACCATGACTCTTATGCAAGGTAGGAGACAAAAGTAAAAGATAGGCCCTTCGCAGAGGGAAGCAGAGGTTGTCATGCGCTTTTATGGTTGGATGCACAAAATCTTAATGCGAAAGAACATCACTTTATATTGCCACTTGTGATATGGACCTTTATTATGCAGTCTGTCGCTTTTATTACTTCCATATCAAACGATCGTATAAAGCTTATTTCATCCACACCAATCAATCACACATATTTAGAGAGCAATTTTTATTGCTTGCACCGATGACAACTTACTTGATGGATCTTACTCGATCCATAGGTAGATATGGTGGACTCTTATGGCAAGACTGGTTTAAGGGTATTTGGAAGCACAAGTAGTATCTCTACTTCGTGCAATGAATTTGGATAGCATGAGCGGGAAAGGCAAGCTCATCATGTTGGAAGATCCAAGACAATATAATTCATCTCAGATGTAAGAAAACATAACCCATTATGTTGTCTTCCTTGTCCAATGTCAACTCTTTAGCATGTCATATTTTAATGAGTGCTCACAATCATAAAAGATGTCCAAGATAGTATATTTATATGTGAAGACCTCTCTTTCTTTATTACTTCCTATTAATTGCAACGATGACCAAAACTGTGTTTGTCAACCCTCAACAACTTTTATTCATCATACTCTTTCTATGCGAGCTCATTACTATCCATAAGACTCACATGATCTCTTTGTTTCTTTTTATTCCTTTCTCTTTTTCTTTTATTCACTTAAGATCATGGCAGAATAATCAAGCTCACGGACTCGATTACATAGAAGGATAATAAAGCAAAACTCACAACTAGATCATACTAAAAACTTTTATTCTACTAGATCAAGATATTACCAAAAGGATCAAACTAAGAAAAATGGTAAAGATAAAAGTGATGGTGATACGATACCGAGGCACTCCCCCAAGCTCGGCAGTTGCCAAGTGGAGTGCCCATACCAGATACTCAATTCTTCTTTGTTGGTGGAGATGGTGGTAATTTTGTTGATGGCGTAGGCTTGTCGTCCTTCTTCCAAGGCATAGGCTCACCATCATAGAAAGATGACCGAGTCTCCGGGATCCTCAAATCTGTAGCCAAACTAATCCTTTTGAATCTATATTCATACTCACAGTTTTGGTTTTGCAGGTCATAGATTTGAGCTTGAAGGTGCTCATTTTTCTCGTGAAGCTTGAAGATGGTCTCCCCTATGTTGTCGGCATCCAGCTTATATTTGTTGGTGAATTCTGCGATCATCATGTGGTTGGAGTTGAGTCCACGCTCCACCATCCCCTAACACTTGAAAACTTGTTGCTTCATTGCTTCGAGCCTCGTCTCCACGCTTTCGGTCCCCTTGGGTCCCTCAGCATCACGGATGTGCAGCAACCCATCATGCATCTCAATGGTTTGAGGGTGTCGCTGCACCTCCGCGAGGTAAGGGTCGATGACCTTCTCAAAGAACTTGTCCTTGGGAGCACTTGGAGACGCCATGATAATCTAGATCTGTCAGAAAAAACAGCTCGAAACAAAGACATGAGATTTTTGCGTGTTACGGGAGTCAAAACCTCCGGGAGATTATATAATGAATTTTTACCGACCAAAATACGTGTCGTGTACGAAAATGGAGTCCAGAGAGCACACGAGGTGCCCACGAGGTAGGGGGCGCGCCCAGGGGGGTAGGGCGCGCCCTCCACCCTCGTGGAGCCCTCGTGTCCTTCCCGGACTGCTGCTTATTTTTCTATTTTTCTAAATATTCCAAAACGGAGAAATATTGCCTTAAAAACTGTTTTGGAGTCGGTTTACTTACCGTACCACATACCTATTCCTTTTCAGAGTCTGGAACGTTCTGGAAAGTGTCCCTTATGTATTCCTCCGAGGTTACGGTTTCAATAACATTGGTTTCAACATTTATGGGATTACCTGAGATATAATGTTTAATTCTTTGACCGTTCACCACCTTCGGATTGGTGCCTTCGAAGTTGTTGATTTTTATGGCACCGGAACGGTAGACCTCCTCGATAACGTAAGGACCTTCCCATTTAGAGAGAAGTTTTCCTGCAAAAGATCTTAAACGAGAGTTTTATAGCAATACATAATCACCTACATTAAACTCACGCTTTTGTATCCTTTTGTCATGCCATCTTTTAACTTTTTCTTTAAACAACTTGGCATTTTTGTAGGCTTGGGTTCTCCATTCATCAAGTGAGCTAATATCAAATAACCTCTTTTCACCGGCAAGTTTAAAATCATAGTTAAGTTCTTTAATAGCCCAATAAGCCTTGTGTTCTAGTTCGAGAGGTAAGTGACATGCTTTTCCATAGACCATTTTATACGGAGACATACCCATAGGATTTTTATATGCAGTTTTATAGGCCCATAATGCATCATCAAGTTTCTTGGACCAATTCTTTCTAGACCTATTAACGGTCTTTTGCAAAATTAATTTGAGTTCTCTATTACTCAATTCTACTTGGCCACTAGACTGAGGGTGATAAGGAGATGCAATTCTATGATTAACATCATATTTAGCAAGCATTTTACGGAAAGCACCATGAATAAAATGTGAACCACCATCAGTCATTAAATATCTAGGGACTCCAAATATTGGAAAAATAACTTCTTTAAGCATCTTAATAGAGGTGTTATGATCAGCACTACTAGTTGGAATAGCTTCTACCCACTTAGTAACGTAATCAACAGCAACTAAAATATGTGTATAACCATTAGAGGAAGGAAAAGGTCCCATATAGTCAAAGCCCCAAACATCAAATGGTTCAATAACAAGTGAATAATTCATAGGCATTTCTTGACGTCTACTAATATTACCAATTATTTGACATTCATCACAAGATAAGACAAACTTACGGGCATCCTTGAAGAGAGTAGGCCAATAAAAACCAGATTGCGGTACCTTATGTGCAGTTCTATCTCCAGCATGGTGTCCTCCATAAGCTTTGGAGTGACACTTGCATAGGATATGTTCCTGTTCATGCTCAGGTACACAATGTCTAATACCACCATCTACTCCTTCTTTATAAAGATGTGGGTCATCCCAAAAGTAATGCCTCAAGTCATAGAAGAACTTTTTCTTTTGCTGGTATGTGAAACTAGGTGGTATAAACTTAGCAACAATGTAATTAACATAATCAGCATACCATGGAGCAGTATGAGAAGCATTTATGACATTTAATTGCTCATCAGGAAAGCTATCATAAATAGGTAGTGGGTCATCAGGCACATTTTCTAACCTAGACAAGTTGTCTGCAACGGGGTTCTCAGCTCCTTTTCTATCAACAATATGCAAATCAAATTCTTGTAGCAAGAGAACCCATCTAATAAGTCTAGGTTTAGCATCTTTCTTTTCCATGAGATATTTAATAGTAGCATGATCAGTGTGAATAGTTACTTTAGAATCAACAATATAAGGTCTAAACTTATCACAAGCAAATACAACTGCTAAGAATTCTTTTTCAGTAGTAGCATAATTTCTTTGAGCATTGTCTAGAGTTTTGTTGGGGAACGTTGCAGAAGACAAAAAATTTCCTACGGTTTCACCAAGATCCATCTATGAGTTCATCTAGCAACGAGTGATCGGATTGCATCTACATACCTTTGTAGATCATGCGCGGAAGCGTTCAAAGAACGGGGATGAGGAAGTTGTACTCGACGTGATCCAAATCACCGGAGATCCTAGCGCCGAACGGACGGCACCTCCGTGTTCAACACACGTACGGTCAGCGTGACGTCTCCTCCTTCTTGATCCAGCAGGGGGGGAGGAGAGGTTGATGAAGATCCAGCAGCACGATGGTGTGGTGGTGAATGCAGGGTGTCACCACAGCAGGGCTTCGCCGTTATACTGCGAGAGGGAGAGGTGTAGCAGGGAAGAGGGAGGCGTCAGGACTCAAGGGTGCGGCTGCCCCCTCCCTCCCCCCCTTTATATAGGCCCCCTAGGGGGGTGCACCGGCCCTAGGAGATGGGATCTCCTGGGGGGGGGCGGCGGCCAAGGGGTGGAGTGTCCCCCAAGCCAGGTGGGGCGCCCCCCCCACCCTAGGGTTCCCAACCCTAGGCGCATGGGGTGGGCCAAGGGGGGTGCACCAGCCCACTATGGTCTGGTTCCCCTCACCACTTTGGCCCATGGGGCCCTCCAGGATGGGTGGCCCCACCCGGTGGACCCCCGGGACCCTTCCGGTGGTCCCGGTACAATACCGTTGACCCCCGAAACTCTCCCGATGGCCGAAACTGCACTTCCTATATATAATTCTTCACCTCCGGACCATTCCGGAACTCCTCGTGACGTCCAGGATCTCATCCGGGACTCCGAACAACTTTCGGATTACTGCATATTCATATCTCTACAACCCTAGCGTCACTGAACCTTAAGTGTGTAGACCCTACGGGTTCGGGAGACATGTAGACATGACCGAGACGGCTCTCCGGTCAATAACCAACAGTGGGATCTGGATACCCATGTTGGCTCCCACATGCTCCTCGATGATCTCATCGGATGAACCACGATGTCGAGGATTCAAGCAACCCCGTATATAATTCCCTTTGTCAATCGGTACGTTACTTGCCCGAGATTCGATCGTCGGTATCCCAATACCTCGTTCAATCTCGTTACCGGCAAGTCACTTTACTCGTACCGTAATGCATGATCCCGTGACCAGACACTTGGTCACTTTGAGCTCATTATGATGATGCATTACCGAGTGGGCCCAGAGATACCTCTCCGTCATACGGAGTGACAAATCCCAGTCTTGATCCGTGTCAACCCAACAGACACTTTCGGAGATACCCGTAGCATACCTTTATAGTCACCCAGTTACGTTGTGACGTTTGGTATACCCAGAGCACTCCTACGGTATCCGGGAGTTACACGATCTCATGGTCTAAGGAAAAGATACTTGACATTGGAAAAACTCTAGCAAACGAACTATACGATCTTGTGCTATGTTTAGGATTGGGTCTTGTCCATCACATCATTCTCCTAATGATGTGATCCCATTATCAATGACATCCTTATGTCCATAGCCAGGAAACCATGACTATCTGTTGATCAACGAGCTAGTCAACTAGAGGCTCACTAGGGACACATTGTGGTCTATGTATTCACACATGTATTACGATTTCCGGATAATACAATTAAAGCATGAACAATAGACAATTATCATAAACAAGGAAATATAATAATCATTTTATTATTGCCTCTAGGGCATATTTCCAATAGTCTCCCACTTGCACTAGAGTCAATCATCTAGTTACATTGTGATGAATCGAACACCCATGGAATTCTGGTGTTGATCATGTTTTGCTCTAGGGAGAGGTTTAGTCAACGGATCTGCTACATTCAGGTCCATATGTACTTTACAAATCTCTATGTCTCCATTTTGAACACTTTCACAAATGGAGTTGAAGCGACGCTTGATATGCCTGGTCTTCCTGTGAAACCTGGGCTCCTTGGCAATGTCAATAGCTCCAGTGTTGTCACAGAAGAGAGTCATCGGGCCCGACGCATTGGGTATGACTCCTAGGTCGGTAATGAACTCCTTCACCCAGACTGCTTCGTGTGCTTCCTCCGAGGCTGCCATGTACTCCGCTTCACATGTAGATCCCGCCACAACGCTTTGCTTGCAACTGCACCAGCTTACTGCCCCACCATTCAAAATATACACGTATCCGGTTTGTGACTTAGAGTCATCCAGATCTGTGTCGAAGCTAGCGTCGACGTAACCCTTTACGACGAGCTCTTCGTCACTTCCATAAACGAGAAACATTTCCTTAGTCCTTTTCAGGTACTTCAGGATATTCTTGACCGCTGTCCAGTGTTCCTTGCCGGGATTACTTTGGTACCTAACTACCAAACTTACGGCAAGGTTTACATCAGGTTTGGTACACAGCATGGCATACATAATAGAACCTATGGCTGAGGCATAGGGGATGACACTCATCTCTTCTATATCTTCTGCCGTGGTCGGACATTGAGCTGAGCTCAATTTCACACCTTGCAACACAGGCAAGAACCCCTTCTTAGACTGATCCATATTGAACTTCTTCAATATCTTATCAAGGTATGTGCTTTGTGAAAGACCTATGAGGCGTCTTGATCTATCTCTATAGATCTTGATGCCTAATATATAAGCAGCTTCTCCAAGGTCCTTCATTGAAAAACTCTTATTCAAGTAGGCCTTAATGCTGTCCAAAAGCTCTATATCATTTCCCATCAAAAGTATGTCATCTACATATAATATGAGAAATGCTACAGAGCTCCCACTCACTTTCTTGTAAACGCAGGCTTCTCCATAAGTCTGCATAAACCCAAACGCTTTGATCATCTCATCAAAGCGAATGTTCCAACTCCGAGATGCTTGCACCAGCCCATAAATCGAGCGTTGGAGCTTGCACACTTTGTCAGCATTCTTAGGATCGACAAAACCTTCCGGCTGCATCATATACAGTTCTTCCTTAAGATAACCGTTAAGGAATGCTGTTTTGACGTCCATTTGCCATATCTCATAATCATAGTATGCGGCAATTGCTAACATGATTCGGACGGACTTCAGCTTTGCTATGGGAGAGAATGTCTCATCGTAGTCAACCCCTTGAACTTGTCGATAACCCTTAGCGACAAGCCTAGCTTTATAGATGGTCACATTACCATCCGCGTCTGTCTTCTTCTTAAAGATCCATTTATTTTCTATGGCTCGCTGATCGTCAGGCAAGTCAGTCAAAGTCCATACTTCATTTTCATACATGGATCCTATCTCAGATTTCATGGCTTCCAGCCATTTGTCGAAATCCGGGCCCGCCATCGCTTCTTCATAGTTCGAAGGTTCACCATTGTCTAACAACATGATTTCCAAGACAGGGTTGCCGTACCACTCTCGTGCGGAACGTGTCCTTGTGGACCTTCGAAGTTCAGTAGGAGCTTGATCATAAGTATCTTGATCATCATCATTAACTTCCTCTCTAATTGGTGCAGGCACCACAGGAACATTTTCCTGAGTTGCGCCACTTTCCGGTTCAAGGGGTAATACTTCATCAAGTTCTACTTTCCTCCCACTTACTTCTTTCGAGAGAAACTCCTTCTCTAGAAAGGATCCATTCTTGGCAACAAAGATCTTGCCTTCGGATCTGAGGTAGAAGGTATACCCAATAGTTTCTTTAGGGTATCCTATGAAGATGCATTTTTTCCGACTTGGGTTCGAGCTTTTCAGGTTGAAGTTTCTTGACATAAGCATCGCATCCCCAAACTTTTAGAAACGACAGCTTAGGCTTCTTCCCAAACCATAATTCATACGGTGCCATCTCAATGGATTTCGATGGAGCCCTATTTAAAGTGAATGCGGCAGTCTCTAAAGCATAGCCCCAAAATGACAGCGGTAAATCGGTAAGAGACATCATAGATCGCACCATATCCAATAGAGTGCGATTACGACGTTCGGACACACCATTACGCTGAGGTGTTCCAGGCGGCGTGAGTTGTGAAACTATTCCACATTTTCTTAAGTGTGTACCAAATTCGTGACTCAAGTATTCTCCTCCACGATCTGATCACAAAAACTTGATTTTTCTGTCACGTTGATTCTCAACCTCACTCTGAAATTCCTTGAACTTTTCAAAGGTTTCAGACTTGTGTTTCATTAAGTAGATATACCCATATCTACTCAAGTCATCAGTGAGGGTGAGAACATAACGATAGCCACCACGAGCCTCAACACTCATTGGACCGCACACATCAGTATGTATGATTTCCAATAGGTTGGTTGCTCGCTCCATTGTTCCTGAGAATGGAGTCTTGGTCATCTTACCCATGAGGCATGGTTCGCACGTGTCAAATGATTCGTAATCAAGAGACTCTAAAAGTCCATCTACATGGAGCTTCTTCATGCGTTTGACACCTATGTGACCAAGGCGGCAGTGCCACAAGTATGTGGGACTATCATTATCAACCTTACATCTTTTGGTATTCACACTATGAATATGTGTAGCATTACGCTCGAGATTCATTAAGAATAAACCATTCACCATAGGAGAATGACCATAAAACATATCTCTCATATAAATAGAACAACCATTATTCTCGGATTTAAATGAGTAGCCATCTCAAATTAAACGAGATCCTGATACAATGTTCATGCTCAAAGCTGGTACTAAATAACAATTATTGAGGTTTAAAACTAATCCCGTAGGTAAATGTAGAGGTAGCATGCCGACGGCGATCACATCGACCTTGGAACCATTCCCGACGCGCATCGTCACCTCATCCTTCGCCAGTCTCCGTTTATTACGCAGCTCCTGCTTTGAGTTACAAATGTGAGAAACTGCACCGGTATCAAATACCCAGGAGCTACTACGAGTACTGGTAAGGTACACATCAATTACATGTATATCACATATACCTTTCGTTTTGCCGGCCTTCTTGTCCGCTAAGTATTTGGGACAGTTCCGCTTCCAGTGACCACTTCCCTTGCAATAAAAACACTCAGTCTCGGGCTTGGGTCCATTCTTTGGCTTCTTCCCGGCAGCTTGCTTACCGGGCACGGCAACTCCCTTGCCGTCCTTCTTGAAGTTCTTCTTACCCTTGCCTTTCTTGAACTTAGTGGTTTTATTCACCATCAACACTTGATGGTCCTTTTTGACTTCTACCTCTGCTGATTTCAACATTGCAAATACTTCAGGAATGGTTATTTCCATCCCCTGCATATTGAAGTTCATCACAAAGCTCTTGTAGCTCGGTGGAAGCGACTGAAGGATTCTATCAATGACCGCGTCATCCGGGAGATTAACTCCCAGCTGAGTTAAGCGGTTATGTAATCCAGACATAGTGAGTATGTGCTCACTGACAGAACTATTTTCCTCCATCCTACAGCTGAAGAACTTGTTGGAGACTTCATATCTCTCGACCCGGGCATGAGCTTGGAAAACCATTTTCAGCTCTTCGAACATCTCATATGCTCTGTGTCGCTCAAAACGCTTTTGGAGCCCCAGTTCTAAGCTGTAAAGCATGCCGCACTGAACGAGGGAGTAATCATCAGCACGTGTCTGCCAAGCGTTCATAACGTCTTGGTTCTGTGGGACGGGTGTGTCACCTAGCGGTGCTAGTAGGACATAATCTTTCTTGGCAGCTATGAGGATGATCCTTAGGTTCCGGACCCAGTCCGTATAGTTGCTGCCATCGTCTTTCAGCTTGGGTTTCTCTAGGAACGCGTTGAAGTTGAGGACAACGTTGGCCATTTGATCTACAAGACATATTGTAAAGATTTTAGACTAAGTTCATGATAATTAAGTTCATCTAATCAAATTATATAATGAACTCCCACTTAGATAGACATCCCTCCAGTCATCTAAGTATAACATGATCCGAGTTAACTAGGCCGTGTCCAATCATCACGTGAGACGGACTAGTCAACATCGGTGAACATCTTCATGTTGATCGTATCTTCTATACGACTCATGCTTGACCTTTCGGTCTTCTGTGTTCCGAGGCCATGTCTGTACATGCTAGGCTCGTCAAGTCAACCTAAGTGTTTGCATGTGTAAATCTGTCTTACACCCGTTGTATGTGAACGTTGGAATCTATCACACCCGATCATCACGTGGTGCTTCGAAACAACGAACTGTCGCAACGGTGCACAGTTAGGGGGAACACTTTCTTGAAATTATTATGAGGGATCATCTTATTTACTACCGCCGTTCTAAGTAAACAAGATGCAAAAACATGATAAACATCACATGCAATCAAATAATAATAGTGACATGATATGGCCAATATCACATAGCTCCTTTGATCTCCATCTTGGGGCTCCATGATCATCTTGTCACCGGCATGACACCATGATCTCCATCATCATGATCTCCATCATCGTGTCTCCATGAAGTTGCTTGCCAACTATTACTTCTACTACTAAGGCTAACACATTTAGCAATAAAGTAAAGTAATTTACATGGCGTTTCTCAATGACACGCATGTCATACAAAAAATAAAGACAACTCCTATGGCTCCTGCTGGTTGTCATACTCATCGACATGCAAGTCGTGATTACTATTACAAGAACATGATCTCATACATCACATATATATCATTCATCATTCATCACAACTTTGGCCATATCACATCACAAAGCACTTGCTGCAAAAACAAGTTAGACGTCCTCTAATTGTTGTTGCAAGTTTTACGTGGCTTCAAAAGGGTTCTAGCAAGAACGTTTTCTTACCTACATAATAGCCACAACGTGATTTGTCAACTTCTATTTACCCTTCATAAGGACCCTTTTCATCGAATCCGCTCCAACTAAAGTGGGAGAGATAGACACCCGCTAGCCACCTTATGCAACTAGTGCATGTCAGTCGGTGGAACCAGTCTCACGTAAGCGTACGTGTAAGGTCGGTCCGGGCCGTTTCATCCCACAATACCGCTGAAGCAAGATAAGACTAGTAGCGGCAAGAAAGTTGACAACATCTACGCCCACAACAAATTGTGTTCTACTCGTGCAAGGAGAACTACGCATAGACCTAGATCATGATGCCACTGTTGGGGAACGTTGCAGAAAACAAAAAAATTCCTACGGTTTCACCAAGATCCATCTATGAGTTCATCTAGCAACGAGTGATCGGATTGCATCTACATACCTTTGTAGATGACGCGCGAAAGCGTTCAAAGAACGGGGATGAGGAAGTCGTACTCGACGTGATCCAAATCACCGGAGATCCTAGCGCCGAACGGACGACACCTCCGTGTTCAACACATGTACGGTCAGCGTGACGTCTCCTCCTTCTTGATCCAGCAAGGGGGGAGGAGAGGTTGATGAAGATCCAGCAGCATGACAGTGTGGTGGTGAATGCAGGGCGTCACCGCAGCAGGGCTTTGCCGTTATACTGCGAGAGGGAGAGGTGTAGCAGGGGAGAGGGAGGCGCCAGGACTCAAGGGTGTGGCTGCCCCCTCCCTCCCCCCCTTTATATAGGCCCCCTAGGGGGGTGCGCCGGCCCTAGGAGATGGGATCTCCTAGGGGGGGCGGCGACCAAGGGGTGGAGTGCCCCCCAAGCCAGGTGGGGCGCCCCCCACCCTAGGGTTCCCAACCCTAGGCGCATGGGGTGGGCCAAGGGGGGCGCACCAGCCCACTATGGGCTGGTTCCCCTCCCCACTTTGGCCCATGGGGCCCTCCGGGATGGGTGGCCCCACCCGGTGGACCCCCGGGACCCTTCCGGTGGTCCCGGTACAATACCGGTGACCCCCGAAACTCTCCCGATGGCCGAAACTGCACTTCCTATATATAATTATTCACCTCCGAACCATTCCGGAACTCCTCGTGACGTCCAGGATCTCATCTGGGACTCCGAACAACTTTCGGGTTACTGCATATTCATATCTCTACAACCCTAGCGTCACCGAACCTTAAGTGTGTAGACCCTATGGGTTCGGGAGACATGTAGACATGACCGAGACGGCTCTTCGGTCAATAACCAACAGCGGGATCTGGATACCCATGTTGGCTCCCACATGCTCCTCGATGATCTCATTGGATGAACCACGATGTCGAGGATTCAAGCAACCCCGTATACAATTCCCTTTGTCAATCGGTACGTTACTTGCCCGAGATTCGATCGTCGGTATCCCAATACCTCGTTCAATCTCGTTACCGGCAAGTCACTTTACTCGTACCGTAATGCATGATCCCGTGACCAGACACTTGGTCACTTTGAGCTCATTATGATGATGCATTACCGAGTGGGCCCAGAGATACCTCTCCGTCATACGGAGTGACAAATCCCAGTCTTGATCCGTGTCAACCCAACAAACACTTTCGGAGATACCCGTAGCATACCTTTATAGTCACCCAGTTACGTTGTGATGTTTGGTATACCCAGAGCACTCCTACGGTATCCGGGAGTTACACGATCTCATGGTCTAAGGAAAAGATACTTGACATTGGAAAAACTCTAGCAAACGAACTATACGATCTTGTGCTATGTTTAGGATTGGGTCTTGTCCATCACATCATTCTCCTAATGATGTGATCCCGTTATCAATGACATCCTTATGTCCATAGCCAGGAAACCATGACTATCTGTTGATCAACGAGCTAGTCAACTAGAGGCTCACTAGGGACACATTGTGGTCTATGTATTCACACATGTATTACGATTTCCGGATAATACAATTAGAGCATGAACAATAGACAATTATCATAAACAAGGAAATATAATAATCATTTTATTATTGCCTCTAGGGCATATTTCCAACAAGTTTTACTAGCATATTGAATAACATTTAGTTTCTTATCAACTATTTGTCCTAGAACAGCACCTACAGCATAATCACTAGCATCACACATAATTTCAACGGGTAAATTCCAATCAGGCGGCTGAACAATAGGTGCAGAGATCAATGCTTTCTTAAGTATTTCAAATGCTTCTACACAATCATCATCAAAGACAAATGGTATATCTTTTTGTAATAAATTAGTCAGAGGCCGAGAGATTTTTGAGAAGTCCTTAATGAACCTCCTATAAAAACCCGTCATGACCAAGGAAACTTCTTATACCTTTGATGTCCTTGGGACATGGCATCTTTTCAATAGCATCAACCTTGGCTTTGTCAACTTCAATACCTCTTTCAGAAACTTTATGCCCCAAGACAATACCTTCATTAACCATAAAGTGGCACTTTTCCCAATTCAAGCCAAGATTAGTTTCTTTGCATCTCTGCAAAACTCGATCAAGGTTGCTTAAGCAATCATCAAAAGAAGATCCATATGCGGAAAAGTAGTCCATGAAAACCTCACAAATCTTTTCACAAAAGTCAGAGAATATAGCCATCATGCATCTTTGAAAGGTAGCAGGTGCATTACATAAACCAAAAGGCATACGTCTATAAGCAAAAGTACCAAAAGGGCATGTAAAAGTAGTCTTTGATTGATCTTTGACTGACACAGGTATTTGAGAGAAACCAGAATAACCATCTAGAAAGCAAAAATGTGTATGTTTGGATAATCTTTCTAGCATTTGATCGATAAAAGGTAAGGGGTAATGAATCTTTTTAGTAGCCTTATTTAATTTGCGGAAATCAATTACCATCCTATAACCTGTAATAATTCTTTGAGGAATCAATTCATCTTTATCATTAGGAACAACAGTAATACCTCCCTTCTTAGGGACACAATGGACATGTCTTACCCATCGACTATCAGCAACGGGATAAATTATACCTGCCTCAAGTAGCTTTAGTATCTCCTTTCTTACCACTTCTTTCATTTTAGGATTCAGCCGACATTGATGATCACATGGTTTAGCATCTTCTTCCAAATTAATTTTATGTTGACGTAGAGTGGGACTAATGCCCTTAAGATCATCAAGAGTATACCCAATAACAGCACGGTGCTTCTTCAGAGTTTTCAATAATCTCTCTTCTTCATGTTCTGAAAGGTTAGCACTAATAATAACAGGATATTTTTTTCTCGTCAAGATAAGCATATTTAAGAGTATCAGGTAACGGTTTAAGCTCAAACATGGGATCACCCTTGGGTGGAGGAGGATCCCCTAGGATTTCAACAGGTAAGTTGTTTTCAGAATAGGCTCCCGTTTAAAGAATACTTCATCTAATTCCCTTCTTTCATTCCTAAACACATCATTTTCATGGTCTAGCAAATATTGTTCTAAAGGATCACTAGGAGGTACGGCAATAGAAGCAAGACCAATAGTTTCATCCTTGCTAGGTAATTCTTCTTCACGGTGTTGTCTACTAAATTTAGAGAAATTAAATTCATGAGTCATATCATCTAAACTGATAGTAACAACATCTCTTTTGCAATCTATGGTAGCATTAACAGTGTTTAAGAAGGATCTACCAAATATAATGGGACAAAAGCTATCTTGTGGGGAACCAAGAATAAGAAAATCATCAGGATATTTAGTTTTCCCACACAAGACTTCAACATCTCTAACAATTCCCGTCGGTGAAATAGTATCTCTATTGGCAAGTTTAATTGTGACATCAATACCTTCCATCTCAGCAGGTGCAATATCATGCATAACTTCTTGGTATAAAGAATAAGGTATTGCACTAGCACTAGCACCCATATCACATAAGCCATGATAATAATGATCTTCTATTTTAACAGAAATAACAGGCATGCCTACCATAGGTCTAGGTTTATCTTTATCACGGGGTTTAGCAATTCTAGCAGTTTCATTACAGAAATAAATAACATGCCCATCTATATTATCAGACAAGAGATCTTTAACAATAGCAATATTAGGTTCAACTTTAACTTGCTCAGGAGGTGTATATGTTTTAATATTGGTTTTACGAACTACAATTGAAGCTTTAGCATGATCCTTTATTCTAACAGGGAAAGGTGGTTTCTCAACATAAGAAGTAGGGACAATAGGATCATTATAAGTGATAGTCTTTTCTTCAACTTTAATAGGTGCAGCTACTTTTACTTCTATGGGAGGATGATATTTAAACCACTTCTCCTTGGGGAGATCAACATAAGCAGCAAAATATTCACAGAAAGAAGCTACTATCTCAGAGTCAAGTCCATATTTAGTGCTAAATTTACGAAAAATATCGGTATCCATAAAAGATTTAACACAATCAAAACTAGGTGTCATACCTGACTCCTTACCATTGTCGAGGTCCCAATCTTCAGAGTTGCGTTTAATTCTTTCCAATAAATCCCATTTGAATTCAATAGTCTTCATCATAAAAGAGCCAGCACAAGAAGTATCAAGCATGGTGCGGTTGTTACCAGAAAGTCGAGCATAAATTTTTTGAATAATCATTTCTCTTGAGAGATCATGATTGGGGCATGAATATAACATTGATTTAAGCCTCCCCCAAGCTTGAGCGATGCTTTCTCCTTCGCGAGGCCAAAAATTATATATACAATTGTGATCACGATGAACAAGATGCATATGATAAAACTTCTGATGAAATTCCAATTTCAATCGTTTGTAATTCCAAGACCTCATATCATCACATAGCCTATACCATGTCGATGCATCTCCCCTAAAAGATAAGGGGAAGACCTTCTTATTAACAACATCTCCGGGTACACCTGCAAGCTTAAATAATCCACAAACTTGATCCACATATATCAGATGTTCATCAGGATGTTTTGTTCCATCTCCTAGAAAAGGATTAGCTAGAAATTTTTCTATCATACCCGAAGGAACTTCAAAGCAAGCATTTTCATTTTCATTTTCATTTTCAGTAGGTTCAGTAGGTTGAGGAGCAACTCTTTGCTCTACTGGTCGGGGTGAAGATACCCCGAACAAGCCCCTCAGAGGATTACTTTCCATGATAACAAGTGATAGTAAATTTCAGCACACTATATAAATCTTTCCTTACCAAATTCCACCTACCAAAGGCGTTTCACTCCCCGACAATGGCACCAGAAAAGAGTCTTGATGACCCACAAGTATAGGGGATCTATCGTAGTCCTTTCGATAAGTAAGAGTGTCGAACCCAACGAGGAGCAGAAGGAAATGATAAGCGGTTTCCAGCAAGGTATTCTCTGCAAGTACTGAAATAAGTGGTAACAGATAGTTTTGTGATAAGATAATTTGTAACGAGCAACAAGTAACAAAATTAAATAAGGTGCAGCAAGGTGGCCCAATCCTTTTTGTAGCAAAGGACAAGCCTGGACAAACTCCTATAAAATGTAAAATGCTCCCGAGGACACATGGGAATATCGTCAAGCTAGTTTTCATCACGCTCATATGATTCGCGTTCGGTACTTTGATAATTTGGTATGTGGGTGGACCGGTGCTTGGGTACTGCCCTTACTTGGACAAGCATCCCACTTATGATTAACCTCTATTGCAAGCATCCGCAACTACAACAAAAGTATTGAGGTAAACCTAACCATAGCATGAAACATATGGATCCAAATCAGCCCCTTACGAAGCAACGCATAAACTAGGGTTTAAGCTTCTGTCACTCTAGCAACCCATCATCTACTTATTACTCCCCAATGCCTTCCTCTAGGCCCAAATAATGGTGAAGTGTCATGTAGTCGACATTCACATAACACCACTAGAGGAGAGACAACATACATCTCATCAAAATATCAAACGAATACCAAATTCACATGACTACTAATAGCAAGACTTCTCCCATGTCCTCAGGAACAGAAGTAACTTCTCACAAAGCATAAACATGTTCATAATTAGAGGGGTATTAATATGCATATAGGATCTGAACATATGATCTTCCACCAATTAAACCAACTAGCATCAACTACAAGGAGTAATCAACACTACTAGCAACCTACTAGCACCAATCCCAGACTTGGAGACAAGAATTGGATACAAGAGATGAACTAGGGTTTTGAGATGAGATGGTGCTGATGAAGATGTTGATGAAGATCGCCCTCTCCTGATGAGAGGAGCGTTGGTGATGACGATGGCGATGATTTCCCCCTCTGGGAGGGAAGTTTCCCCGGCAGAACAGCTCTGCCAGAGCCCTCGATTGGTTCCGCCAAGGTTCCACCTCGTGGCAGTGGAGTTTTGTCCGAGAAGATGGCTTATGATTTTTTCCCATCAAAAGACTCCATATAGCGGAAGATGGTCACCGGAGGGCCACTAGGGGGGCCACAAGGTAGGGGGCGCGCCCTGGGGGGTACGGCATGCCCCCCACCCTCGTGGGAAGGGTGTGCCCCCCCTGGTGAAGTTCTTGCTCTCAGTATGTTTTATATATTTGGAAAACAGCTTCCGTGAAGTTTTGGGACTTTTGGAGTTGTGCAGAATAGGTCTCTAATATTTGCTCCTTTTCCAGCCCAGAATCCCAGCTGCCGGCATTCTCCCTCTTTATGTAAACCTTGTAAAATAAGAGAGAATAGGCATAATTATTGTGACATAATGTGTAATAACAGCCCATAATGCAATAAATATTGATATAAAAGCATGATGCAAAATGGACATATCAGTAAGCCAAACTCAATAATATTGATAGCAACTACTCCTACAAGTGCCTAGAGCCTATATCATGCATCAAAACTACTTGGAACCATATAAATTTGACATGCAAGCTCAAGAACATGGTCACCTAGGCAGCACAAATTTGCAATGAATAAAGCACTAGAACAAAAACTAATTGGACCAATGGAGAAGTCACATACCAAGGAACAATCTCCCCAAGCAGTTTTGTGAGAGGTGCTTTGAGCAAGGAGATCGAAAATGGCAGCTAAATGAGCTAGAACTTGTGCTTGAGCTGGATATTCGTGTTTGTGGGAGGAAGAAGGAGTGTGTGGGTGAAAGGATAAGTGGAGGAGGGCCACCATGGGCCCACAGGGCAGGGGGCGCACCCAGGGGTAGGGCGCGCCCCTGACCCTTGTGGCCAGGTGCCAGCTCCTCCTATTGTGTTTTCAGTGCCAAATATTCTCAAATATTCCAGAAAAAACATATTTAAATTTCAGGGCATTTGGAGAACTTTTATTTTTGGGATATTTTTATATTGCACGGATAATTCAGATAACAGATAGAAAATACTTTTTTTTATTTTATTTAATATAAATAACAGAAAGTAAAAGTGGGGTACAGAAGGTCGTGCCTTCTAGTTTCATCCATCACATGCTCATAAAAAGGAATCCACTAACAAGGTTGATCAAGTCTTGTTAACGAACTCATTCCGAATAACATGGAACTGGAGAAATTTCGAATAACACTATGTTACCTCAACGGGGATATGCACATCCCCAATAATAAGAATATCATATTTCTTCTTGATAGTAGGAAGAGGAAATTCAAAACCTCCAAATATAATCGATGGAATTTTTCCAATAGAATTGATACAGTGAACTTGAGGTTGTTTCCTCGGAAAGTGTACCGTATGCTCATTACCATTAACATGAAAAGTGACATTGCCTTTAGTGCAATCAATAACAGCCCCTACAGTATTCAAAAAGGGTCTTCCAAGAATAATAGGCATACTATCGTCCTCGGGAATATTAAGAATAACAAAGTCCGTTAAAATAGTAACGTTTCAACTACAACAGGCACATCCTCACAAATACCGACAGGTATAGCAGTTGATTTATCAGCCATTTGCAAAGATATTTCAGTAGGTGCCAACTTATTCAAATCAAGTCTACGATATAAAGAGAGAGGCATAACACTAACACCGGCTCCAAGATCACATAAAGCAGTTTTAACATAGTTTCTTTTAATAGAGCATGGTATAGTGGGTACTCCTAGATCTCCAAGTTTCTTTGGTATTCCACCCTTAAAAGTATAATTAGCAAGCATGGTGGAAATTTCAGCTTCCGGTATCTTTCTTTTATTAGTAACAATATCTTTCATATACTTAGCATAAGGATTCATTTTAAGCATATCATTTAATCGCATACGCAAAAAGATAGGTCTAATCATTTCAGCAAAGCGCTCAAAATCCTCATCATCCTTTTTCTTGGATGGTTTGGGAGGGAAAGGCTTGGGTTTCTGAACCCATGGTTCTCTTTCTTTACCATGTTTCCTAGCAACAAAGTCTTTCTTATCATAATGTTGATTCTTTGATTGTGGGTTATCAAGATCAACAACAGGTTCAATTTCTATATCATTATCATTACTAGGTTGAGCATCATCATGAACATTATCATTAACATTTTCACTAGTTTCAGGTTCATTACCAGATTGTGTTTCAGCATCAGAAATAGAAATATCATTTGGATTCTCAGGTGTTTCAGTAATAGGTTCACTAGAAGCATGCAAAGTCCTATCATTTTTCTTTTTCTTCCTGTTAGAAGGACTAGGTGCATCTACATTATTTGTCTGAGAATCTTGCTCAATTCTCTTAGGGTGGCCTTCAGGATACAAAGGTTCCTGAGTCATTTTACCATCTCTAGTCATAACTCTAACAGCATTATCATTATTCTTACTATTAAATTCATTGAGCAAATCATTTTGAGCTTTAAGTACTTGTTCTACTTGAGTGGTAACCATAGAAGCATGTTTACTAATAAGTTTAAGTTCACCTTTAACTTTAGCCATATAATCACCCAAGTGTTCAAGCATATTTGAATTGTATTTCAATTGTCTACCAAAATAATCATTAAAATTTTCTTGCTTAGCCATAAATTTGTCAAACTCATCTAAGCATGGGCTAGCAAACTTTGTAAATAGGATTTCAGCTTTATCATATCTATAGAGAGAATTTACCTTTACTACCTGTGTCGGGTTATCAAGACCATGAGTTTCTTCATTAGGTGATGGATCAAGATCATATATTTCTTCAACAGGCGGTAAATTAAGACCATGTATTTCTTCAATAGGAGGTAAATTCTTAACATCTTCAGCTTTAATATCTTTTTCTTTCATAGATTTATTTGCCTCTTGCATATCTTCAGGACTAAGAAATAGAATACCTCTCTTCTTCAGAGTTGGTTTAGGAATAGGCTCAGGAACTGGCTCAGGAGGTGTCCAACTATTTTCATTTGTCAGCATATTATTCAATAGAATTTCAGCTTCATCCAGCGTTCTTCCCTGAAAACAGAACCAGCACAACTATCCAGGTAATCTCTGGAGGCATCGGTTAGTCCATTATAAAATATATCAAGTATTTCATTTTTCTTAAGAGGATGATCAGGCAAAGCATTAAGTAACTTGAGAAGCCTCCCCCAAGCTTGTGGGAGACTCTCTTCTTCAATTTGCACAAAATTATATATATCCCTTAAAGCAACTTGTTTCTTATGAGCAGGGAAATATTTAGCAGAGAAGTAATAAATCATATCCTGGGGACTACGCACACAACCAGGATCAAGAGAATTAAACCATATCTTAGCATCACCCTTTAATGAGAACGGAAATATTTTAAGGATATAAAAGTAACGAGTTCTCTCATCATTAGTGAACAGAGTAGCTGTATCATTTAATTTAGTAACATGTGCCACAATAGTTTCAGATTCATAGCCATGAAAATGATCAGATTCAACCAAAGTAATTATATCAGGATCAATAGAGAATTCATAATCCTTATCAGTAACACAGATAGGTGAAGTAGAAAAAGCAGAGTCAGGTTTCATTCTAGCACTTAGAGATTGCTGCTTCCATTTAGCTAATAACCTCTTGAGTTCGTATCTATCTTTGCAAGCTAAAATAGCTAAAAAAGCTTCTTTATCAAAAACATAACCCTTAGGAATAACAGACAAGTCTTCATCATCACTTTCATCAGTATTATCAGATTCAATATTTTCACTCTCTCTAACCCTAGCAAGTTGTTCATCAAGAAATTCACCAAGTGGCACAGTAGTATCAAGCATAGAAGTAGTTTCATCATAAGTATCATGCATAGCAGAAGTGGCATCATCAATAACATGCGACATATCAGAACGAATAACAGAAGCAGGTTTAGGTGTTGCAAGCTTACTCAAAACAGAAGGTGAATCAAGTGCAGAGCTAGATGGCAGTTCCTTACCTCCCCTCGTAGTTGAGGGATAAATCTTGGTTTTTGGATCTCTCAAGTTTTTCATAATGATAAGTAGATATAAATCCCAAGTGACTCAAAGAATAGAGCTATGCTCCCCGGCAACGGCGCCAGAAAATAATCTTGATAACCCACAAGTATAGGGGATCGCAACAGTTTTCGAGGGTAGAGTATTCAACCCAAATTTATTGATTCGACACAAGGGGAGCCAAAGAATATTCTCAAGTATTAGCAGCCGAGTTGTCAATTCAACCACACCTGGAAACTTAATATCTGCAGCAAAGTGTTTAGTAGCAAAGTAATATGATAGTAGTGGTAACGGTAACAAAAGGTAACAGTAGCAAAAGTAATGTTTTTGGTATTTTGTAGTGATGATAGCAATAGTAACGGAAAAGTAAATAAGCGAAGAACAATATATGGAAAGCTCATAGGCAATGGATCAGTGATGGAGAATTATGCCGGATGCGGTTCATCATGTAACAATCATAACCTAGGTTGACACAGAACTAGCTCCAATTCATCGATGTAATGTAGGCATGTATTCCGAATATAGTCATACATGCTTATGGAAAAGAACTTGCATGACATCTTTTGTCCCACCCTCCCGTGGCAGCGGGGTCCTAGCGGAAACTAAGGGATATTAAGGCCTCCTTTTAATAGAGTACCGGAACAAAGCATTAGCACATAGTGAATACATGAACTCCTCAAACTACGGTCATCACCGGTAAGTATCCCGATTATTGTCACTTCGGGGTTAACGGATCATAACACATAATAGGTGACTATAGACTTGCAAGATAGGATCAAGAGCTCTCATATATTGATGAAAACATAATAGGTTCAAATATGAAATCAGGGCACTCGGGCCCTAGTGACAAGCATTAAGCATAGCAAAGTCATAGCAACATCAATCTCAGAACATAGTGGATACTAGGGATCAAACCCTAACAAAACTAACTCGACTACATGATAGATCTCATCCAACCCATCACCGTCAAGCAAGCCTATGATGGAATTACTCACGCACAGTGGTGAGCATCATGAAATTGGTGATGGAGGATGGTTGATGATGATGATGGCGACGGATTCCCCTCTCCGGAGCCCCGAACGGACTCCAGATCAGCCCTCCCGAGAGGTTTTAGGGCTTGGTAGCGGCTCCATATCGTAAAACGCGATGATTTCTTCTCTCTGGTTTTTTTCTCTCCGAAAGCAAATATATAGAGTTGGGCTTGAGGTCGGAGGAGCTCCAGGGGGCCCACGAGGTAGGGGGGCGTGCCCCCCACCCTCGTGGACAGGTGGTGGGCCCCCTGGTCTTCATATTTTGCAGGTATTTTTTATATTTTCCGAATAGATGTTCCGTGAAGTTTCAGGTCATTCCGAAAACTTTTGTTTCTGCACATAAATAACACCATGGTAATTCTGCTAAAAACAGTGTCAGCCAGGTTAGTTCCATTCAAATCATGCAAGTTTTAGTCCAAAACAAGGGCAAAAGTGTTTGGAAAAGTAGATACGACGGAGATGTATCAATTCCCGCCTTGCACGACCACGTTGCCCTGCCGCTTGTGGGCAGGCGCGCTGTACCTTGGGCGACGGCGAGGCCAACATGGCCGGCAACGAGATCCAGCCGAGGGGATTGAGCGTGCGCGACCTTGACGGTGACGGGGGACAATAGGGAGTCATCCATGGTGATGAAGGATGGCCGGGGAAGATGCACCAGAGCGTGAGGTGGCGGGGCAATGGTGGCGGAGGGTGGGGGGAGCGAGAACAGCCGCGCGGAAATGTCCCTCCCGCCAAATCTCACTGCGGATGGGGCCTGAGCTCGGGTCGTCCTCCCAGCCCATGAATCTAGAGGTCGGGGGAGATCTTTTGTCGCGCCCCGCAAAAAAAATTTGGGTCGACCGCGAATGCGGTGTCTGATCGGGTAGGTTTTCCCGCCCCGGCCCGCATTTTGGCAGTTATTTTGTGGGTCGGGGCGGGATGTGGGGTCTGCTAGAGATGCTCTTAGATCGTGGAGCAAAATGAAGGCTTCTCTAGACAATCTGATTGGTTGTGCAAACAAATCCAGGCCGTCGGATCTTTAGGTGAAACAATCTAGACCGTTCGATCGAGTATGATGTGACAACCAATGAATGGTGCCCTTTGTTTTGCACACATGCTACCGCCCTCACGCATCATGGAAGGCGGGCCCAGGTGGGGTGGATCGTTGTGTCAATGACCACGGAGGTGGGTGTGGCCAGTGCTTTTGTTGACACGTGTGGGGCTCATGCCACCGCCTGTATTTTTTGGTGGCAACCGAGGGCACTTCCGTCATTTCACATGTAGGCTATAAGAAAGACGCATCTCCCGTGGACTAAACCTAGTCGCCGCTCCACCCGCACTCGCGCATCTCACCTTCTCCTCTCTGGATCTCCTCTACAAACCCTAACCACGCACCCGTGCACTCCTGCCACGCCGCCGCCTCCGCTCTTCCTCGCACCGGCGCGACCTTCAATCGCCTATCAAGTAGGTGTCGAGCGAGCAGGCTGTTTGGCGAGCTTTGTCTGGTAACGTGTCAGCTCACCGCCGAAGACACGACTTTAATGACACCCATCCTAGAGGCATGTCAAGTTAATAAGAGGTAGATGGGCGAACGACGTGGAAGAAGAGACAACCCTTGCCGGCAAGTAGAGGCATCACAGCGCGACACCTCACCGCGTATTTAATGCATTTGTCCTAACTCGTCAGAGTTAGGTATTTAACACTGTAGCCACTGTTTACCTTATGTAAAGACTGTTTTGCCACTATGGTGACCCCTTCATCTATAAAGGAGGCATGTGGCTACCTTTACAAAGGTCGACTCTTTGTTCATTTACACACGTAGCTGCTGTAACACCCTCGATGCGACTATAGCTCCCACGTGTCGAGGCACGACTTAGATACATAATCGCATTGAAGGCATATGTCGCAAGTAAGGTAATCTTTACACATCCCATGTAATATAATAATAAAGGGGAGGTAACATAGTTGGCTTACACTCACCACGTCAATCAAGGTACATAAATAACATTACATCATTCAAACACTCATGGCCCGACTACGGCGCCAAAATAAAAGATAACCCAACAAGCGACACGGTCCCGATCACCCCCAACTGGGCACCACTACTGATCATCAGGAAAGGAAACATAGTAAAGCTGAGAGTCCTCGTCGAACTCCCACTTGAGCTCGAGCGCGTCACCTGGAGCGGAATCATCAGGCCCTGCATCTGGTGTAATAGTAATCTGTGAGCCACAGGGGACTCAGCAATCTCGCACCCTCACGATCAAGACTATTTAAGCTTATAGGTAAGGCAAGGTAAAAATAAGTGGAGCTGCAGCAAGCGACTAGCAAATATGGTGGCTATCCTGTTAGCAAAAGAGAGCGAGAAGAGGAGGCAAAGCGCGAGCGAGAAACTAAAGGACAACCTGCGCAAGCATTACTCCAACACCGTGTCCACTTCCCGGACTCCGCCGAGAAGAGGCCATCACGGTAACACACTCAGTTGATTCATTTTAATTAAGTTAAGGTTCAAGTTATCTACAACCGGACATTAACAAATTCCCATCTGCCATAACCGCGGGCACGGCTTTCGAAAGTTCAAATCCCTGCAGGAGAGTCCCAACTTTGCCCATGACAAGCTCTCACGGTCAACGAAGGAATAGACCTCCGCCCAAGACGTTCCGATCAGACTCGGTACCTCGGTTCTTCAAGATACTTCGACAGGTTAAAACAAGACCAGCAACACCGCCCGAATGTGCCGACAAATCCCGATAGGAGCTGCACATATCTCGTTCTCAGGGCACACTCAGATGAGACATCCTACAAGTAAAACCAACCCTCAAGTTGCCCTGAGGTGGCCCCGCAGTCTACTCGATTCGGACCAACACTCAGAGGAGCACTAGCCCCGGGGGAGGGGGGGGGGGTTAAATAAGATGACCCTCGGGCTCCGGAAACCCAAGGGAAAAAGAGGCTAGGTGGCAAATGGTAAGACCAAGGTTGGGCATTGCTGGAAAAGTTTTAATCAAGGCGAACTATCAAGGGGTTCCCATTATAACCCAACCGCGTAAGGAACGCAAAATCCGGGAACATAACACCGATATGACGGAAACTAGGGCGTCAAGAGTGGAATAAAACACTAGGCAAGAGGCCGAGCCTTCCACCCTTTACCAAGTATATAGATGCATTAAGATAACATAGCAATATAATGATATCCCAACAAGTAAATAGATGTTCCAACAAGGAACGGCCTCCAATCTTCACCTGCAACTAGCAACGCTATAAGAGGGGCTGAGCAAAGTGGTAACATAGCCAATCAATGGTTTGCTAGGACAAGGTGGGCTAGAGGTTTGACACGGCAATTTGGGAGGCTTGAAAGCAAGTGGTAGGCATCGTAGCATTGGCATAGCAAAAGAGCGAGCAAACTAGCATAGCAAAGATAGTAGTGATTTTGAGGGTATGATCATCTTGCCTGCACAGTTGTCAGAGTTGACTGGATCCTCGAAAGCAAACTCAATGGGCTCCTCGTTAGCGAACTCGTCTCCCGGCTCTACCCAACAAGACAAACAAGCAACAAGGACACAATCAACCACGTGCAAAGCTCAAACAACATGATGCAAAGATGATATGCTATGCGGGATGCGATGCGGGATGCATATGCAAGATTTGACAAGGAATGCATGAATCTGGCCTCAACTTGGGAATCCAAGTGTGCCACTGGAAAGATGAGATGAAATCGCTTGAAAACGATATAAAGAACGCCGGAATCGGAGTTACGGTTTGGAAATGGCAAGCAAAACAAATATGGCACCGGTCTGCGATTTACAGCAAGTAGCCATCTAAATGCAATGAGATGAACATGCTACAGCACCCAAACATGACAACAAAATACATGGCAGGGATGCATTCAAGATACTTAACAAAAGTCTAGCACTGAGCTACGGCCAATTCATCCATTAACAGGTTCAAACAAGCATGACAAAAATGCATATGGTAAACAGATCTCAGACTTAGTGAAATTAACACTTGTCTGGAATTTCAGATCAGGTAGCCCTCTTCGGAGCAACAAAACTACATGCTACAGGACCTGAACATGGCAAAGTAAAGCATGGCATGGAGCTACTCAAAGAGCTTAACAAAAGTCCCTTAGTGACCTTGAGCCAAAAGGGATCAGAAAATACAATTGCAAGCATGTGAACATGGCAAAAACATAATCAGATCACAGACTTAGTGAAAACTGGAGCATGCTGAAAACAGATATCAAGTAGGCATGTTTACGAGCTCGATGTACTCACCACGGAGCAAGTCATGATAAACTAAGCATACATCTACCAAGAACACACAAAATGCAAGCTAGACATGGCAAGAACAATAGCATAGCATGCACGGATCAACTACAACATCATCGGCAAAATTGCAAACAAGTTGACAATCTGCCCAGATTCACAAAGTAGCAAAAGTAGAGCTCGATTGACTCAAGCTAGGGTGCTCCATAATTGCAAACAAAGACATGGATGGATAGAGCACCACAAGATTAACAAAACATCCTTACTGATCATCCTCAAAAGAGGCACGGATCACTAGGAAACAACATGAACATATGGCCATATGAAATAAACAGCCCAAGGACTTAGTGGAATTACTAAGTCCCTGAAATCAGCACTACCAAGTGCCTCACTTTGCAAGCTTGTGCTAGTCACCACACACATCACAAAAATACATGGGTTACACCTCTGGAGAGATGAAAAAACCCTTAACAAAACATATGTAGAGCTCATGGGCATATCATGCACACAATAATCATGGCAAAAATGACAAATATGCAAATGGAGTAGCAGATCTGACAATTATCTCAAGTAGCCCTCTTCTAACAGCATTTCGGGTATCAAGATGAACTCAAATGAAAATTATGCAATGGAATGAAATGATGTACACTCTGAGATGAACATTTTGATATGCTATATGCCCAAATCGGAGCTACGGATGAGGAGATACGATGCCATGAACATGAGCACATGGATCTGCAATTTCGAGGACTTAGAAGAAAAACCACCTAGGGTTTACTGTTCACCGGATCTGGATCTCGGCAAAAACACTGTAGCGGTGGCGCGGATAACGAGGATGGCCGGAGCTCGACGGGGAGGACGCCAGAAGGAGGCCGGCGAGGTGCGCGGGGCCAGGGCGGCGATGGTGGCCGCGGACGCCGGCGAACTGCGGCAGCGGGGCGGCGCCTCCGGGGCTTGCCGCGGTGGGCGAAGGCGGCGGCCGGCGCGGCTCCGGTCGCCGGCGGCGGCGAAGATGGCGGCAGCGCGGCGAGCGAAGGCGGCGGGGTCGAGGCGCGGGCGGCGCGGGCGAGGGAGCCGGGCGGCGGCGGCGCGCGGGCCGGGAGGGCCTTCCCTGGGCCGCACGGGCCGGTGCGGGGGAGACGGCGGCGGTGACTATTGGCGCCACGGGAGTGGGCGAGGCGGCGGGGCGGACGTGTCCGGCGGCGGCGGAGGAGAAAATTTTTAGGGTTAGGGTGAGAGAAGATCCGCGAATTTCGAGAGGGGGTCTATTTATAGAGGTAGGAGGAGCTAGGGAGCTCCAAATTGAGCACGGTTTTCGGCCACGCGATCATGATCGAACGCTCTAGATGATGGAGCAGGTTTAGGTGGGTTTTGGGCCAAATTGGAGGGGTGTTGGGCTGCAACACACACGAGGCCTTTTCGGTCCCTCGGTTAACCGTTGTAGTATCAAACGAAGTCCAAATGATACGAAACTTGACAGGCGGTCTACTGGTAGTAAACGAAGGCCGCTTGGAAAGTCTCGATCCAATCCGGAAATGTTTAATCCCCACACATGAAAGAAAGCTAGAAATGACCACCGGAGGAGAACGAAGCGCCGGAATGCAAAACGGACAACAGGGAAAATGCTCGAATGCATGAGATGAACACGTATGCAAATGCAATGCGCATGATGACATGATATGAGATGCATGACAACGATAACAACACACGGAGACAAAAACCCGAACCCGAGAAAATAAAATAACTTAACACCGGAAACGTCAAGAGTTGGAGTACAAATTGGGAAAGTCATATCCGGGGTGTTACAACACTCCACCACTACGAAAGGATCTCGTCCCGAGATCTAGGACTGAAAGAACGCCGGGTACTCAGAACGAAGGTGATCCTCGCGTTCCCAGGTAGCTTCACGGTCGGAATGGTGTGACCACTTGACTTTGAGGAATTTGATTGATTTATTGCGAGTCTTGCGTTCAGTCTCTTCAAGAATAGCAACGGGGTGCTCACGATAGGAGAGATCTTCTTGGAGCTCAATGTCCTCGAAGTTGACGGTGCGGTCAGGAGTCTTGAAGCACTTTCGAAGCTGAGAGACATGGAACACGTCATGAACATTTGCAAAGTTTGAAGGAAGCTCAAGTTGATAGGCGAGATCGCCTCTCTTGCTGACAATCTTGAAAGGTCCCACGTATCTAGGGGAAAGCTTCCCTTTGATACCGAAGCGACGAGTACCTTTCATAGGAGAGACACGGAGGTAAACATGATCTCCGATCTCGAAAGCCAAATCGCGGTGCTTACTATCATAGTAGCTCTTCTGACGGGATTGGGCTGCTTTGAGGTTATCTCGAATGACTTTGCACATTTATTCTGCCTTTGTGATTAAGTCATTTCCCAAAAGCTGACGTTCACCGGTTTCAGACCAGTTGAGAGGGGTACGGCACTTCCTGCCATACAGAATTTCAAATGGGGCCTTGCCCGAATTGTTTGAAAACTGTTGTGTAGGAGAATTCAGCATAAGGAAGACAATCCCCCCACTTCAAGCCGAAGGAGATCACACAAGCCCTGAGCATATCTTCAAGAATCTGGTTGATACGCTCGACTTGACCGCTAGTTTGAGGATGGAAAGCTGTGCTAAAGCGGATGTTGGTGCCCATGGCCTTCTGAAAAGAATCCCAAAACTTGGAGGTAAAGATGCTGCCACGGTCTGAAGAGATCACTTGTGGAATACCGTGGAGAGAGAAAACCCGAGAGGTATAGAGTTCCGCCAATTGAGCTGCAGTGATTGACTCTTTGATAGGCAGAAAGTGAGCCACTTTGGTGAGTTTGTTGATGACAACGAATATAGCATCATTGCCACGCTTGGACTTAGGAAACCCAGTCACGAAGTCCATCTCAATGTGGTCAAACTTCCATTCTGGAATGGCAAGAGGTTGGAGGAGACCAGCTGGCCTTTGGTGTTCTGCCTTCACTCTTCTGCAGACATCACATTCATTCATAAACTGAGCAATCTCGCGCTTCATTCGAGTCCACCAATAAGCCTGCTTGAGGTCCTGATACATCTTCGTGCTCCCAGGGTGGATGGAGAGGAGAGAATTGTGAGCCTCGTTCATGATCACCTTACGGAGGTCACCTTTGGGTACAACAATACGATCCTCGAAGAAGAGAGTGTCCTTGTCATCAAGGCGGTAGCACTTGTACTTGGGTTGACTCTTGGCAATCCCAAACTTCACCTTTTTCACCATAGCATCAAGAAGCTGGGCTTGGCGAATCTGGTCTTCTAAGGTAGGAGAGACTTGAAGGTTGGCGAGAAAACCTTGAGGAACAACTTGCAGATTAAGTTTGCGGAAAGCTTCACAAAGCTCGGGTTGGTAAGGCTTGAGAATCAGACTGTTGCAGTAAGCCTTTCTGCTCAATGCGTCAGCAATCACAGTGGCCTTGCCTGGAGTATACTCGATACTCGGAAAAATACTCTTGAATCATTTCGACCCATCGAGTTTGCATGAGGTTGAGATTAGGCTGAGTGAAGATGTACTTGAGACTCTTGTGGTCAGTGAAGATGTCCACTTTTCTTCCCAATAAGAGATGTCTCCAAGTCAAAAGAGCATGCACCACTGCCGCCAACTCGAGATCATGAGTGGGGTAGTTCTTCTCATTAGGCTTCAACTGGCGAGAGGTATAAGCAACAACTTTCTTCTCTTGCATCAATACTACGCCAAGACCTTGGAGAGAGGCATCACAAAAGACCTCGTACGGTTTGGATTCATCAGGCGGAGTCAGAACTGGAGCAGTGATCAATTTCTCTTTCAAAGTGTTGAAAGCAATGTTACACTCCGGAGACCAAACGTACTTGACGTGCTTCTGGAGAAGATTAGAGAGAGGCTTCGCGATCTTAGAAAAGTTTTCAACGAATCTTCGACAGTAGCTTGCGAGACCGAGGAAGCTATGGAGTTGCTTCACGTTCTGAGGAGGTTCCCAATTCACAATTGCAGACACCTTCTCAGGACTCACGGCAATGCCCTTGGCAAAGATGATATGACCAAGATAAAGAACCTCATCGAGCCAAAATTCACACTTGGAGAACTTGGCGTAGAACTGATGTTCTCTGAGCTTATCAAGAACCAAACACAAGTGTTTGGCATGATCTTCCTTGTTCTTCGAGAAAACCAGAATGTCGTCGAGATAGACCAAAACGAAGTCATTGGTGTAGGCATTGAAGATGAAGTTCATCATGCGAGAGAAAGTCGGAGGAGCGTTGATGAGGCCAAAAGACATGACAGTGTATTCGTATGAACCATAGCTTGTCCTGAAAGCCGTCTTGGGAATATCTTGCTCACAGATTCGAATCTGATGATAACCCATACGGAGATCAAGCTTGGAGAATACTTGGGCACCTTTGAGTTGTTCGAATAGCTCATTGATGTTGGGAAGTGGGTATTTGTTCTTGATGGTCTTCTTGTTCAATGGACGGTAATCAACACAAAGTCGGTCCGTTCCATCCTTCTTCTTCACAAAAAGAACACCACAACCCCACGGAGAAGAACTAGGCCGGATGAGATCCATTTTCTCTTGAATATCGAGTTGCTTCTTCAGCTCCTTCAACTCTTCAGGTCCGAGCTTGTAAGGACGCTTGCACACAGGTTCTGTGCGGGCTCAAGATCAATAACGAATTCAACTGGCCGGTGCGGAGGCATTCCTGGAAGCTCTTCTGGAAAGACGTCTTGATATTCGCAAATGACTGGAATTTGCGAGATAGCATCTAGTTCACCCTTCTCATTGAGAGAAAACAGACGGATGGTATCATCACGAGCGGCAAAGATAATTACATCCTCAGACGAATGAGTCAATTGAATCTACCTGGCTGCACAATCAAGATGCGCCTTGTGCTTAGAAAGCCAATCCATCCCGAGAATAAGATCAATATCCGAATTACCAAGAACCACCGGAGAAGAAAGAAACTTGTAATCGCCCAACGTGATAGAGATATCGGGAGCAACCAAACTAGAAGTCAAATGCTTGCCGGGAGAAACAACTTGCATGACTTTGGGCATGATCTCAGTAACAACATTGTGCTTTGATGCAAACGGGCATGACAAGAAAGAATGCGATGCACCAGTATCAAAAAGTACTTTTGCGGGAGCATCGTTAACAGGAAGGTTACCCATGATGACATCTGACGAATCCTCTGCCTGAGCTGCGTTCATCAAGTTGACCTTGGCATGCTTGGGGTTATGCTTGACCACAGCTGTACTTGCCGATCTGACAGGAGGAGGAGGAGGAAGACGCCTCTGATTGAAGCACTTGTTGGCATAGTGACCCTTCTGTTGGCACTTGTTGCACGTGACCTCTGAAAGTGCACGGTGATATGGAGCACTCGATCTTGGAGCTTGAGATGAAGCCTTGTTCTGAAAACCAGGGTTGGGTGGGTGGGAAGATCCACTGCCACCTTTGCTCTTCTGCTGATACGGCTGACGGAACGGAGGAGGAGGAAGCCAATACTTCTGCTGCTTGGCCACTTGAGTAGAGGAAGAAGGAGTAACATCTCTGACTCGCTTCTTGGAAGCATCACACCTCAACTGAGCAACCTCTTGCTTCAGTGCCATGTTGTAGAACTCATCGTACCTCAAGGGCTCAAAAAGAACAAGAGCTAGCTGGATTTCTTCTCTGAGACCACCCCTGAACTGGTATATCATGCTCTTCTCATCAGGTACGTCCTGCTTAGCAAAGCGGGCGAGCTTCTGGAACAACTTGTTGTAGTCATACACAGACAAAGAGCCTTGCTTCAGATTGCGGAATTCCTCACGCTTGCTTTCAACCACGCTCTGAGGGATATGGTGAGCTCTGAAATCTTGACGGAATTCATCCCAAGTGATAACATGTCCACCTCTGGAATCCTTGTACTGCTGGAACCATTCTGCAGCTTGATCTTTGAGTTGGAAGGAAGCGAACTTGACAAAGTCCTCAGGCCTGACATTACTACACTCGAAATGCTTGCACAGATCCACAAGCCAATCGTCAGCATTGGTTGCCTCAACACAATTGCTGAAAGTCTTTGGCCCGTTAGCAAGGAACTGGTTGAGTGTAGTAGAGTGATTCTGATTGTTGCCTCGGTTCCCTTGGTTGCCTTGATTGCGCTCTTGAAGAATTTGCATGATCAACTGTGTGTTTGCATTGGTTGCGGCCATCATAGCTTGCCATGCCTCCGGAGGAGGGGGGGTGGTGGCGGATCAGGATTCAGAGTCGTGCGCGTTGGAGGAGCCATCCTGAAGAGGTTGACATCCATTAGCACATAGACAGACAAATATTGAAGCTGAATCCAACGGAATGAAAATTGCAACATATAGTCTTCCCATCCGAACAAAATGAATGAATGCATTCCTCTTGAAATGGTCACATATCCATAAATTGAGAAGCCACTTAGAATTAAGGTAGAGAAATAAATCAACAAGGTATGGATCAAGAACGAATAATTGGTAAGAAATCCCAATCTCAAACCAATATCCGTGGAAGAAGAACTAGAGCTACTAGAATTCCCACCTATGAAACTCCCGAACCTTTCCGGTTATGCAATCAGGTGTTGAGGATACAGGGGAAGCATAATATCTCACCCAAATCTAGCAAATCCTACATCCAGATGTATCCATCCTTCAACACATAACCAAGAAAAACTTCGGAAACCATCTACCTCAACCTTCGAAAAGCATCTGTTATACAAGTTATGGCGATACTCCCGAACTCCCACCCCAGTACTGGGTGGCGTCGAGGTTATCTCACCAACGAACTGCATAAAAGAGATTTTCGATGTCGGCGTACTAAACTTAGGTATTCCAGAATTGCAATGATAAAATTATGACGACAACACCTCAGAGCTCAACTCCCCGGGACACTTCCACAAAACCCCTGACAGGAGGCACCAAGACAATGTTCTCATCATAAAACCATCGGAACGGTTCCAAGATACCCGCGTGATCCTAAAATTTTTTTAGTGAAATTTGAGAAGAGAAGAGTCAAAACTCTACGTCAGGATGCCTTACCAGAGCGATGAGGAGACTGGGAAGTAAAAATAATTCCTAAACTCTCCGATATATAATTCCTAAATGACTCAAAACATTTTTCTAGACACAACTCGGCCGCTAAAAACGATCAAGCAATGGGGCTCCTAAGGTCGGGGAAGGCTCTGATACCAACTTGTAACACCCTCGATGCGACTATAGCTCCCACGTGTCGAGGCACGACTTAGAGACATAATCACATTGAAGGCATATGTCGCAAGTAAGGTAATCTTTACACATCCCATGTAATATAATAATAAAGGGGAGGTAACATAGTTGGCTTACACTCGCCACGTCAATCAAGGTACATAAATAACATTACATCATTCAAACACTCATGGCCCGACTACGGCGCCAAAATAAAAGATAACCCAACAAGCGACACGGTCCCGATCACCCCCAACTGGGCACCACTACTGATCATCAGGAAAGGAAACATAGTAACGCTGAGAGTCCTCGTCGAACTCCCACTTGAGCTCAAGCGCGTCACCTGGAGCGGAATCATCAGGCCCTGCATCTGGTGTAATAGTAATCTGTGAGCCACAGGGGACTAAGCAATCTCGCACCCTCGCGATCAAGACTATTTAAGCTTATAGGTAAGGCAAGGTAAAAATAAGTGGAGCTGCAGCAAGCGACTAGCAAATATGGTGGCTATCCTGTTCGCAAAAGAGAGCGAGAAGAGGAGGCAAAGCGCGAGTGAGAAACTAAAGGACAACCTGCGCAAGCATTACTCCAACACCATGTCCACTTCCCGGACTCCGCCGAGAAGAGGCCATCACGGTAACACACTCAGTTGATTCATTTTAATTAAGTTAAGGTTCAAGTTATCTACAACCGGACATTAACAAATTCCCATCTGCCCATAACCGCGGGCACGGCTTTCGAAAGTTCAAATCCCTGCAGGAGAGTCCCAACTTAGCCCATGACAAGCTCTCATGGTCAACGAAGGAATATACCTCCTCCCAAGACATTCCGATCAGACTCGGTACCTCGGTTCTTCAAGACACTTCGACAGGTTAAAACAAGACCAGCAACACTGCCCGAATGTGCCGACAAACCCCGATAGGAGCTGCACATATCTCGTTCTCAGGGCACACTCAGATGAGACATCCTACGAGTAAAACCAACCCTCAAGTTTCCCTGAGGTGGCCCCGCAGTCTACTCGATTCGGACCAACACTCAGAGGAGCACTGGCCCCGGGAGGGGGGGTTAAATAAGATGACCCTCGGGCTCCGGAAACCCAAGGGAAAAAGAGGCTAGGTGGCAAATGGTAAGACCAAGGTTGGGCATTGCTGGAAAAGTTTTAATCAAGGCAAACTATCAAGGGGTTCCCATTATAACCCAACCGCGTAAGGAACGCAAAATCTGGGAACATAACACCGATATGATGGAAACTAGGGCGGCAAGAGTGGAACAAAACACTAGGCGAGAGGCCGAGCCTTCCACCCTTTACCAAGTATATAGATGCATTAAGATAACATAGCAATATAATGATATCCCAACAAGTAAATAGATGTTCCAACAAGGAACGGCCTCCAATCTTCACCTACAACTAGCAACGCTATAAGAGGGGCTGAGCAAAGCGGTAACATAGCCAATTAACGGTTTGCTAGGACAAGGTGGGTTAGAGGTTTGACATGGCAATTTGGGAGGCTTGAAAGCAAGTGGTAGGCATCGTAGCATTGGCATAGCAAAAGAGCGAGCAAACTAGCATAGCAAAGATAGTAGTGATTTCGAGGGTATGATCATCTTGCCTGCACAGTTGTCAGAGTTGACTGGATCCTTGAAAGCAAACTCAATGGGCTCCTCGTTAGCGAACTCATCTCCCGGCTCTACCCAACAAGACAAATAAGCAACAAGGACACAATCAACCACGTGCAAAGCTCAAACAACATGATGCAAAGATGATATGCTGTTCGGGATGCGATGCGGGATGCATATGCAAGATTTGAGAAGGAATGCATGAATCTGGCCTCAACTTGGGAATCCAAGTGTGCCACTAGAAAGATGAGATGAAATCGCTTGAAAACGATATAAAGAACGCCGGAATCGGAGTTACGGTTTGGAAATGGCAAGCAAAACAAATATGGCACCGGTCTGCGATTTACAGCAAGTAGCCATCTAAATGCAATGAGATGAACATGCTACAACACCCAAACATGACAACAAAATACATGGCAGGGATGCATTCAAGATACTTAACAAAAGTCTAGCACTGAGCTACGGCCAATTCATCCATTAACAGGTTCAAACAAGCATGACAAAAATGCATATGGTAAACAGATCTCAGAATTAGTGAAATTAACACTTGTCTGGAATTTCAGATCAGGTAGCCCTCTTCGGAGCAACAAAACTACATGCTACAGGACCTGAACATGGCAAAGTAAAGCATGGCATGGATCTACTCAAAGAGCTTAACAAAAGTCCCTTAGTGACCTTGAGCCAAAAGGGATCAGAAAATACAATTGCAAGCATGTGAACATGGCAAAAACATAATCAGATCACAGACTTAGTGAAAACTGGAGCATGCTGAAAACAGATATCAAGTAGGCATGTTTACGAGCTCGATGTACTCACCACGGAGCAAGTCATGATAAACTAAGCATACATCTACCAAGAACACACAAAATGCAAGCTAGACATGGCAAGAACAATAGCATAGCATGCACGGATCAACTACAACATCCTCGGCAAAATTGCAAACAAGTTGACAATCTGCCCAGATTCACAAAGTAGCAAAAGTAGAGCTCGATTGACTCAAGCTAGGGTGCTCCATAATTGCAAACAAAGACATGGATGGATAGATCACTACAAGATTAACAAAACATCCTTATTGATCATCCTCAAAAGAGGCACGAATCACTAGGAAACAACATGAACATATGGCCATATGAAATAAACAGCCCAAGGACTTAGTGGAATTACTAAGTCCCTGAAATCAGCACTACCAAGTGCCTCACTTTGCAAGCTTGTGCTAGTCACCACACACATCACAAAAATACATGGGTTACACCTCTGGAGAGATGAAAAAACCCTTAACAAAACATATGTAGAGCTCATGGGCATATCATGCACACAATAATCATGGCAAAAATGACAAATATGCAAATGGAGTAGCAGATCTGACAATTATCTCAAGTAGCCCTCTTCTAACAGCATTTCGGGTATCAAGATGAACTCAAATGAAAATGATGCAATGGAATGGAATGATGTACACTCTGATATGAACATTTTGATATGCTATATGCCCAAATCGGAGCTACGGATGAGGAGATACGATGCTATGAACATGAGCACATGGATCTGCGATTTCGAGGACTTAGAAGAAAAACCACCTAGGGTTTACTGTTCACAGTATCTGGATCTCGGCAAAAACACTGTAGCGGTGGCGCGGATAACGAGGATGGCCGGAGCTTGACGGGGAGGACGCCGGAAGGAGGCCGGCGAGGTGCGCGGGGCCGGGGCGGCGATGGTGGTCGTGGACGCCAGCGAACTGCGGCAGCGGGGCGGCGCCTCCGGGGCTTGCGGCGGTGGGCGAAGGCGGCGGCCGGCACGGCTCCGGTCGCCGGCG
>NC_041384.1:620606650-620651042 GCF_002162155.2 Triticum dicoccoides | reverse complement strand
GGCCGGGAGGGCCTTCCCTGGGCCGCGCGGGCTGGCGCGGGGGAGACGGTGGCGGTGACACTTGGCGCCGCGGGAGTGGCCGAGGCGGCGGGGCGGACGCGTCCGGTCCGTCTGGACGTGTCCGGCGGCGGAGGAGGAGAAATTTTCTAGGGTTAGGGTGAGAGAAGATCCGCGAATTTCGGGAGGGGGTCTATTTATAGAGGTAGGAGGAGCTAGGGAGCTCCAAATTGAGCACGGTTTTCGGCCACGCGATCGTGATCGAACGCTCTAGATGATGGAGCAGGTTTAGGTGGGTTTTGGACCAAATTGGAGGCGTGTTGGGCTGCAACACACACGAGGCCTTTTCGGTCCCTCAGTTAACCGTTGTAGTATCAAACGAAGTCCAAATGATACGAAACTTGACAGGCGGTCTACCGGTAGTAATCCAAGGCCGCTTGGCAAGTCTCGGTCCAATCCGAAAATGTTTAATCCCCACACACGAAAGAAAGCTAGAAATGACCACCGGAGGAGAACGAAGCGCCGGAATGCAAAACGGACAACGGGGAAAATGCTCGAATGCATGAGATGAACACGTATGCAAATGCAATGCGCATGATGACATGATATGAGATGCATGACAACGATAACAACACAAAGAGACAAAAACCCGAACCCGAGAAAATAAAATAACTTAACGCCGGAAACGTCAAGAGTTGGAGTACAAATTGGGAAAGTCATATCCGGGGTGTTACAGCTGCACTTCCCGCGCACCTTGCCGGCAAGTAGCGCTCCCTATACTTGAACTCAACACATCCAATACAAACAAAGTAGGAGTAGGGTTTTACGCTTCACAGCGGCCTAACCTGGGTAAATCCCACGTAGATTGTTGATTCTGCTCTTTGTGCTCTTTGATCTTCGCAGGCGAAGTCTCCTGTCGTAAAGTACTCACTGGTGTTCAAATTTCTTCTTTTGTCTGGTCGCATTGATGGTGTAACAGATGGTTGATTCAAATGAAGTACAAAAGTTTCTGGTTCCACAGGTAGCTTCTGGGCGACACGCTTTGACAAATCATCAGCAATGTTGCTTTCTGCACGAGGGATGTGCTTTGTTTTAATCCATCAAAGTGCTCTTCAAATTTTCTCACTTCATCCACATAAGCTTCCATCAACGGGCTTTTGTAGTCTTTGTTGACCTGCTTCACAACAAGTTGTGAGTCTCCTCTGATGATCAATTTTCTGATTCCAAGGTCCACTGCGACCCTGAGACCGGCAAGCAACCATTTGTACTCAAAAGTGTTGTTTGTAGCTTTCTCCCTGGGAAAGTGCATCTGTACCACATACTTGAGGAGCTCTCTGGTGGGTACGATAAGCAGCACACCAGCACCGGTGCCTTGCAGCGAGAAGGCACCATCGAAGTACATCATCCAATCTTGAGTTGTTACTTTGCTGGGAGTAGATGTCTCTTGAATTTCTTCGTCTTTCATTGGCGTCCATTCTGCAATGAACTCCGCCAAAGCTCTCCTCTGAACAGTTGATGTACTTTCAAACTTGACAGCTCTTACACCCACTCCACTATCCTGCCGGTGGCATCTGGATTTCCCAAATGCGTTGCAATGGAAAGCGAGTGACGACGGTGATCTGATGTGCTTGGAGGTAGTGGTGCAACTTCCTTGAGGCCATGAGAAGGCCAAAGAGAAACTTTTGCACACCAGAGTACCTTGACCTAGCCCCATGCAAAAGGGAACTGATAAAGTAAACTGGGCACTTCACCATTTTCTTCTTCCGCACTACTTGTTAACTTGCTTCATTTGCTTCACTGAATCTGATTTGTCGGCACCAGACCTTGCCAGAGAAGATTTAGGCTTGTCGCTTGACGGCTCTGTAGCTGTTGCTTCTTCTTCATCAGCTTCTCTCTCTGCCACTAATGTAGCACTAACCACTTGATTTGTTGTCGCTAAGTATCGTAGCAACAACTCTTGTGGCCTAGGCGCAACTAGTGTCGGCGGAGAGGAGAGGTACTTCTTGAACTCTTGCAGCGCGGCCTCCGCTTCTGGAGTCCATTTCACTTGACCTGCCTTTTTCAAAAAATTGAAAAATGGCAGGACGCACTCAGCAGACTTGGAGATGACCCTGCTTAGTGCAGGCACGTAGCTGGCAAGACGTCGCACATCCTTGATGCACTTGGGTGCTTCAAGCTACTCAATAGCTTTGATATTGTCAGGATTGGCTTCAATTCCACGCTGAGAAACAAAGAACCCGAGAAGCTTGCCGGATGGAACGCCAAACACACACTTCTCAGGATTGAGCTTCAAGTTGATCTTGCGCAAATTTTCAAATGTCTCTTCCAAGTCACATCACATAAAGATTTGGGTATAGTGAAAACGCTAGCACCCAAATCACATAAAGCATTGCCCTCATAATTTTGTATCTTTATTTTCATGGTAGGTTCCCATTCATCATATAATTTCCTAGGTATTGAAACCTCCAATTCTAGATTTTCTTCTAAAGCTTTCATCATAGCTTCTACAATATGTTTAGTAAAAGCCTTATTTTGTTCACAAGCATTGGGTGAATTTATCATGGATTGCAACAAGGAGATACACTCAATTAAAGAACAACTATCATAATTATATGCCTTGAAATCCAAAGTAGTGTGCACATCACTATTTAAAGTTTTTACCTCTCCAAACCCACTTTTATCAAAAAAAAATCATTAAGATCATCACCCTCCGAACAATGGGGACACCTTCTAGCTAAAGTTGACTCATCTTCAGTCCCCTTTTCATCAAGTTTTATATTGCTAACAAAGATTCAATGGGTGTTGCCGGGGATATACCCCGTGGTGTAACCCGCCGGATGTATGACCCGGCTGGAGCGTGGCGACTCACTTGTGACCCGCCCGGAGCTGGGAGACACACGAGTAACCCACCCGATCTTGGTGACTCGTTAGTAACCCGGCGGGTAGGTCAGACGGACGACAAAGCCCAAGGCCCAAAAGGCCGGCTCATGTTATGGTGGGCCGACTTACGAGGAAAGGCACAAGGAATATTCCTCTACAATGGAAGCAAGACTAGGACTCCACTTGTAATAGAGCCTACTAGGACTAGTCATGTAACCCGCCCCTTCAACATATATAAGGAGGGGCAGGGCACCCCAAGAGGGACAAGAAATAAGGGTTAAGACTAGACACAACTAGGAGAGCCGGAGATACGACGATTCCCTCGTGATGATAATAAGACCTAGCCACAAACATCATGTAGGGTTTTTATCGGATGATGTTTCCCGGGGCCCAAAGCTGTCTAAATCCTTGTCTTGTGTTGCGTCTCTCGATTACGATCAACCCCTCTCAAGATATCACATAAATGTGTTAGCCTCATGACTAAGTCCTCACACTAGGACATCTGCCGTGAAAATTCCACGACAGTTGGTGCCCATCGTGGGGCCTGCGCACGGTGATGTTGAGTTCTTGGAGGGCACACTTTTGGATCGAGAAGCTCGCGATTGATCAGATGAAGAAGAATTGGAAAAGAAGTTAAGGGTTATGTATTGCAAACATGAACCGGCGAGAGAAAGTATCAGGTTGATACGGCCAGTTAGGTGATACGGTGCTCCACTCTATCATGCACCATTAGATCATGCTCGGAGGGACAGGATGAATGTGCATGTGATGCCCAGCTCCTCCATTGCGAAATATTCAAGCAACACCCTTGATTTACTCTTAACTGAGTGTGAGGCTTGAAGCAATAAGAAGAAAAGATGTCTAGATTTCCTCACACTTGTCCATTATTTATTTAACAACATATGTGAGATGCGGAAATCCACTTTGGCACATTGGAGCATATGCTTTTCCTAAAAAAAGATGTCAACAAATTCGAAAGAAAATTTGACCCGTACATCTCGATATTCTATGTGTGCATGCCAAGTTTCACGGAAAACCGACAATTTTATGGCTTGTGTAAAAAATACAAGGATGCCTTGTGAAAAGCCCTTTTAAAACACTTAATTTTGTCTATTTTCACACGTGACACAAAAGTAGGTTTTTCGCAAAACAACTTTGCGAGAACGTAGAATTTCGAGATGTGCATGCAAAACATGTTATCCAAATTTTGTGACATTTCAAAATACGTTTAATTTAAAAAAATAGGAGCATATGCTTTCGGATGCCAAAACGCTCCTCTCTGTGAGATGGTGCATTTTATTGAAACAAAATATTCACTCAAATAGATTCCGCTCCTCTTCAAGATAAATGCAAATGTTACCAGCAAAAAAAAGATAATGCAAATGTTACCAGCAAAAAAAAGACAATGCAAATGCTTGTTCGCATGTTCTCTAAAAAACTCAATTAGCTTTAGTGGAACCAAGAAACATATATGGGTCGTTTGTCTAGCTGCATCAGTTTTTTTAAATTGTACGGACTAGAACAAACATGGAATTTGTGAAGACCAACCACACAAATTAAAATTAGTACTTTTATAGATTTTCATCATTGAAAGTAATATAATAAAAATAAAAAAATGTCCATGAACAATAACAGACTACTTTGGTATGATTAGTCTGTTAATTTTCAACTTATTCTCTTGTATTTTTTGATTTTTTATATTACTTTCAGTTATGATAATCTATAAAAGTACTATTTTTCAATTATTGATAAAGTTCAACAAAATAAATACTCTTATATTGATAAGCATACACTGAATTTTTTGGCTACTTTGTCGGACAATATAACAACAATGTGGAGATGGCACAATATAAGATAATTTATTTTGTTTAACTTTTATCAATATAACAAGACTTGAGAGGAACTCTGGGTTTGTGTGTGTGTGTGTGTGTGTGTTCTCACATTGAAACTAGGCACTTTTTGAACGATCAATGGAAGTGCAGCTGGTAGACTAGTACAGGAAAATGGCTCACGTTCAATTAAGAACATAATTTGGGGTGTGTCATGGAATTATCACGGCAGATGTCCTAGTGGAAGGACTTAGTCGTAGGCCCATCGCAACTAGGAAGCTTAAAGTGGTTAATCGGGACAAAGGACACGAGAGTTTTTATACTAGTTCGACCCCTTACGATGAAGGTAAAAGCCTACGTCTAGTTGTGTTGGTATTGCTGGGGTTTCGATCACCAAGAGGCTTAACTCGCCGGCTTGGTTATCGATCTCTTGTTTCTTGCCCTAAGCCGCCGCCTGGTCGTCCCCTTATATACACGGGTTGACGCTGGCGGCCTACAGAGTCCCGGCCGGCTCATAACCGTGTCCGGCTCGGTGACTTCCTTTACATGCCTTTCTTTACAAGTCTTTCCTTACATACGTCGGTTTGCAATATTGGGCCTTAAGACGCCTCTAGGCCTTTGGGCCTTCTATAAGATTTGATAAACTATCATCTTAATGTTTACTGGGCTTCTTGTGTAACCCGCCATTGGGGCTGACCCGTCCCCTCCTGGGCGGGTCATAACTGATAGCTATATCCCCAACATTAGGCCCCAGGTTGACTTTGAACTTCGTTCTTTGTCAATCTTCAACACTTAGACAAAATCCATCTTCTTATCCTCGCAGAAGTTTTTGTAACCCGCCATGACGTCATCTCTTGAAAACGAAAAAAACTTTTATGACGTCATCTCCCAACGGATCTTCACCTTTAATGTCTTCCGAGAATCGAGGCATCTGTGTAGTTGGATAACCATTATTCGGCTCTTCCTCGATTTTTGCGCCCGTCTGTTCACATTTTTCCTTATAAATAGGCACGCCTCAGCCTTCCTCATTCTTCTCTCTCTCTCTCTCTCTCTCTCTCTCTCTCTCTCTCCGTCTTCTTCCTCTCGCAACCCTCCTGCTGCTCGAGCCTCACCGCCGTCGTGCTTCTCCTCCGTCTCCATCGACCTTGGCCGCTGCATCGACCCGAATCGGTCCAGAGAACGGCGCAGAAGATCCGTGGTTGTAAGTGTTCTCCTTTTCACTTCTCAGATCCGCATTAGGGTTTCCAGACTTCTTCGTGTTCTTCATAGTTCATCGTAGTTCTTCGTGGTTCTTCCACCGCAGGCCTCTTCTTGATCCAAAAAGATATATATGCTTGTGCGGTAGTGTTTTTGTGCCTACTCTTGATGCACACAGATCCCTTTCTCTGGTTCAAAGATCTCATTAGAACTCACAGACTCATCTGCGCTAAACTTTTTAGGTCTAGAATTTTTCCCATTTTGAATAGCCATTTGATCTGGAATAATACCAAATAGTTAGGAAACTTGTTTGTCTCAACACTTAGCTGGATTTGCTTTTCTCAAATATCTGTAGTCATGGCGGCTTACTGTGCCGGCTTACTTTTCCTTATATGACATTAGCCCTTAACTAAGCCGCCATTACTTCCCTGTATTATCATCATTTAACTGTTAATTTCACCATTGAATTGAACCGGCATGTTGCCTTTCTTTCAGTTCGTTTATGAACATCATGCCGTCCAAAGCGCCAACCAGCTGCAACTGGGTTCCCTCAACCGTAATCGAGGAACGTTTGAAGGAGTTCTTTTCCATAGGGTTTTTGCCAAGGAAAACTGTCATGTCTTACCGTGCCCCTGACCCGGAGGAAGAACGGCCCAATCCAAGAGACGGCGAAGTGATTGTTTTTACTGACCATATGAACCGTGGCTTTTCACCGCCCGACTCAAAGTTCTTCAGAGATGTCCTCCACCTTCTCAAACTCCACCCTCAAGATATCGGGCCCAACTCCATATCTAATATCTGCAATTTCCAAGTGCTCTGTGAGGTGTACCTTCAGGAAGAGCCGACCGTGGAGCTGTTTAGAGAATATTTTTATCTGAACCGGCAGAATGAGTGCACCAATGGCCTTAGCTTGGAGCTTGGAGGCATCTCAATTCAGCATCGGCAGGGCGCTGTCTTCCCCCTCATAGTCTTGCCAAGTCATCCCAAAGACTGGAATCAGACTTGGTTTTATTGTCAAGACACCTCACCAGCAAACGAACATCCCCTGCCGGGTTATCGCTCAGAGCGTCTTGACTCCAAATTTGCACTTCCTGACAAACTCACTATTGCTGAACACAAGAAGTTGATACCATCCATCAAAAGGATTAATGCTTTGTTGGGGAACGGGTTAACCGGAGTTGATCTGACCCGCTGCCGGATCTCATGGCGGGTTATCCCTCTAAGCCGTCGATCAAAATTGATGTACGAGTATGGTGGAGGCCCAGATGACTCTCTTCGTCACAGCTCCGTTCAGTTAACGGAAGAAGATATTGTTTCAATGTCAACCCTTCTGGTGAACGGAAAATACGAAGACTGGAGTATCGTCGGGTTAAACCCCTTCTGCAAGCTTAACCCGACGCCAAAAGTAAGGACACTCTGATCTCTCTCCTTTGTATTTTTTCCAGCCGTATTGTTTAATACTTGTATGACCTTTCATCTTGTTTTTACCTGTCTACATGCCAGATCTGATTTCTGGAAAGTTAAATATGACCACGAAGCTGCCAAGAAAGCAAGAGCCGTCGCCATAAACGCCAAGAAAATGACCCGGAGGTCCAAAAAGAAGAAGAGCACCGCTGAAGATATGATGAAACTCGATGATACTTCTGAGTCAGAGGTAGCCCTTGACTCCCTTGGCCAACTTTTTAATAATCTTATTAACACTGATCATTACCAGGACAACATCGGGGCCAGTCAGGACATGGAAGAAGAGGTAACTATTTCCTGCGACTCAGCCCATTTGCCAAGACAGAAACTTCGAGTCGTAACCCGAAAAGTAAGGTTTTCACACCCTTTGGCTTATCTGGACCCTTACTTTCTTTTGAAAAAGCAGCAACATGAGAGCCGCCGTCAAGCCCGGACCAAAGACGAACCGGCTATTGTTCTTCAACAAACTCCCCAAAAATGCCAGAATGAGGTTTATTTCTTTGTCTTCGACTTTCTGTTAATGGATGTCCTTCCTTGTATTACTTACTTTGTCTTATCTTTGCAGGAGGTATCTCGCTCTTCTGGCGACTCGTCTCAAACCCAGTTTCCGGCCTTCAAGACTGCCCCTGGGTAAGAAAAAAATCCTTTGGCTTCCGTGTTTTTCAAATTGTCTCTTTATACTGACAGTCCTATAATCTTTCACTTAGTGGCCAAGCTAAGTCTAAGAAGGCCAAGGTGACTAAACCGGCGGAAGACCCGCCAGTCCTTGCTCCTGAACCGGCAAGGCCACCTTCTCCTCCATCAATTGAAACTCCAGAAGACCCGCCTGTCAATGCAGAAGCAAATCCTCCTGAGTCGTCGTTTGATGACACCATCGTGAATCCTTCCGCAACTGGACCATCAAGCTCAACCAACCCGCCATCATCGTCTGCGCAAGACGTTTTGATCACCGGGAGCCGCTTTGTTGAGCCGGGGAATCCAATCGTGTTGGCTCACCACACGGTGAAACAAGAGGCATTGGAGAGACAGAAAGTGCGCTTTGATGTTGCACATTATGATCATCTGAATGCCAACGATATTTTATCCGGTTATCTCAGCCATGTGCACTCCAGTCACGACTCAGAGATCGAAATGGTCAAAAAATTGCAGCTAAAATATGAGGTATATTCTTCTGGCTTATCTATATTCCACCAGCCCCCAAGTCTTCAGATTATGAGAGAACCGGAATGATCTGTAGACTTTATAATATAGACCAAGACTTTTACCTTTGAAACTTTTCTTGAATTTAATAAAATAGAACAAAGCTTCACCTGTAGTCCCCAAGGGCCGGTTCATTTTGATCATAAACGAGTTGGTACTTTTAAAATTGTCTTGTACCATATTCAAAGAACTTCATAATCCAGCTTAACCTTGAGAAACTTGCTGAATGGCATACATTAGCCCCCAAGTGCCAAGTGCTGTTACTTTGTAAAGTACTTGGGACTTAAAGTATGTCTTTAGAGTCATAAGAAATTGTTTTAGCATACATTAGCCCCCAAGTGTCAAGTGGTTTTTTGTAAAGTACTTGAGACTTGAATCTTGATTTTTGAACCTTAAGCGAAATCTTGACTCATCTGAGTACGTTTGTTGCAGAATGCCTTATCTGAACTGAACTCACAATTGACTGATGTGAAGACTCGGCTAGCAGGTCAGGAGGCAGAAATTAAGTCTGCTAACTCCAAATTGCAAATAAGTCTCCCTGAGACAGAAAATTTAAAGACCAGCTTCACTACCAAGAAGAAAACCTGGGCAGAGGAAAAAACGCTTCTGACACAACGCGCCGAGAAGGCCGAAGCAGCCCTTGAAGAGGTTTCAACAGAGCTGAATGGTTTAAAGGGCCGGGTGTCTCAAATGGTGGCCGCCATCTTTGGTAAGCCGTCTGTCTTAGATCTTGTGTACTTTTTGCTGATCCGGAATATAAGCCGCTAGCTGACTTTGTTTATAAAATATGTGCAGGCCCACGAAGCAGGAATCTGAGCCAAGATCATGTGATTAAACAAAAGGCAGTGTATACCTTAGTGGAGCAACTGTATATTGGCGCACAACGGGCACTTGCCGCCATCTCTCCTACCAATCAAGGACCCAACCGGCTCAACGATGTCTTAAAGAAACTGTCAATCCTACCCGCCAGGTTTCAAGAAGTGAAGCGCTCCTGTGCGAGAGCCGGAGCTTTGACTGCCCTGAGCCGCTCCAAGGCTTGGGTGCCAGATCTAGACCCGGCGGACGTGGCCAGAGGATATCCTACCGTTAAGGAAGACAGATCTCCCTTTGAGCAAGATGACTTCATGGCTTGCGTGCGAAGAGTCCGACCTCAGGCGACTATTCTTGGAGATGAAACCAACATCGACAAGTATTAGCCGGGTTTTGATGTTGAAAATAAGAAGATGGCAACTCCCTCGTACAAGGTGACAGATTTAATCCCGACTGTTCGTGAAAATACATTTGCCCCGGAAGTTGCCCCAGGCGGCCTGATTGACGAAGAAGCAGAATTTGTCACCGTGAATGGTTTTGACTGGTCAAAACCCAGCTTCCGGTCAATAGAGGGCGGTGAACCAGCGAGGGAGGAGCAATAACCATCTTCATGGGCTTATAAAAGCCTTGTAATAGTTTAGCTGTGAAAACACTGCATGCTTTGCTTATGCCATCGCGCATAAAACACTTGTATGTGATTTTGTGTTTCCTGATGTCAATATATGCATCATATTTATGGCTGTCCCTATAATACTTCAGCTCTGTTCCTGTAAATACAAGAGAAAAAACTGGCTTGGCAGCTTAGTACCGAACGGGTTAAAACACCCGGCTTATAGCCAATATGTTTACCATAATAGAAAACGGAAACAGATATAAAAAGAGAACAAGGCTGAAACTAACCCTTTGGTTAATGCAACAGGGAATTGCATATAAACAATAGCCATACTTGTACCTTTGATCCTTAGACCACCGGTTTAAATAACCCGGGTAATGAAGTTGATAACTCCATCTTTTTGAGAAGTCAATACTTCTGAATACTTAATGATCATCATACCTTGGTGGCTTCGTTGTCAAATAGTCCAGCCGGCGAAAAAGACCATGCTAATTATTTGTGAAATTGAGACAACAAATAACTAAAAGGCAAATAACAGGTAATAAATACGATTTAACCTTGTATTTGAAGGTTGGGGGTTTCTGATTCGAATACAATCAGTAAACCGGACCAAAGGGGTTAAGCTAAGGTTCAAATATGACCATATAGCCCCCGGTGGCTTTGGCGTTGCGCCGATCAAGAGGGTACCGACAGCTATGTTCTCTTTGGTTCGAATACGACCTATGTTTGAACAGGAAGCCCCCAAATGACCTTGAGAGGTTTTTAACGACCCTGATTCGAATACGATCCAAGTCGGACCCAAAAGGGGTTAGGCTATGATTCGGATACGATCAAGAAGCCCCCTGGTGAGTTTGGCCTTGAGCCGATTAAGAGGGTTACGACAGCTATGTTCTCTTTGGTTCGAATACGACCTACGTTTGAACAGAAAGCCCCCAAGTAACCATGATAGTTGCAGCTAGATTCGAATATGATCATAAGCCGGACCGAAAAAAGGTTAGACTTGATTCAAATATGATCAGCTCCTTAATAGTCATTTGAAAATAAGAAATAACAAAGATGCGTAATCTTTGAAAAGAGAGGAGACCGATGGTCATGCTTTATTACTTATCATGGTATATACAATGTTAAAGTATGTACATGATGAGAGCCGGTGGCTCAGGTGTAGTATGGCCAAAGTTGAGCAATGTTCCACGGCTGGCGGGTCTCCTCTTTCGACTTACGTGAGTCTTTGTGCTCTCGAATGTCAATGAGGTAATATGACCCGTTGTTTAAGTTCTTGCTGACCACAAAGGATCCTTCCCAAGGTGGGGATAACTTGTGTGCATCTGACAGATCCTGGATGAGCCGGAGCACCAGGTCACCTTCCTGAAAAGTCCTGGACTTAACCCGACGGCTGTGATAACGGCGCAGGTCCTATTGATAAATTGTTGATTGAGCCGCTGCTAAGTCTCTTTCCTCATCTAACAAGTCAAGTGCATCCTATCTGGCTTGTTCATTATTAGCTTCAACATAAGCCGCCACATGGCGCGAGTCATGACGGATGTCACTAGGCAACACTGCTTCTGCTTCATACACCATGAAGAAAGGTGTGTAACCTGTAGACCTGTTAGGTGTGGTGTTGATACTCCACAGTACCGAGGGTAATTCCTCTACCCAACAACCCGACGTTCGCTGCAAAGAAACCATAAGCCGGGGTTTGAGACCTTTTAAAATTTCCTGATTTGCTCTCTCATCTTGACCATTGGATTGAGGAGGAGCTACAGAAGAAACATCAAGTCGAATATGCTCATGTTGACAAAACTCCTCTATAGCCCCTTGGGATAGATTAGTGCCATTGCCAGTGATAATGTTGTGTGGAAAGCCAAAACGGAAGATCACCTTTTTCATGAACTGAACCGCCATGGCCGCATCACACTTACTCACCGGCTCTGCCTCAACCCACTTTGTGAATTTATCAACTGCCACTAAAAGATGTGTATTTTTATCCTTAGACCTTTTAAAAGGTCCCACCATGTCAAGCCCCTAGACCGCAAATGGCCAAGTGATTGGAATCATCCGGAGCTCTTGAGCCAGTACATGTGCTCTTCGTGCGAACTTTTGACATCCATCACATCTGCTGACCAGATCCTCTGCATCGGCGTGAGCCGTCAACCAGTAAAAACCGTGACGAAAAGCCTTGGCCACCAGAGATTTTGACCCGGCGTGATGACCACAATCGCCTTCATGGATCACACGAAGTATTTCTTGGCCTTCTTCAGGGGAAAGACACCGCTGAAACGCTTCAGAGACGTTGCGATGGTATAGTTCTCCATCAGAAATCGTCATTGACTTAGACCGCCGGGTTATCTGTCGAGCTAGGGTCTCATCCGCTGGCAACTCTCCCCGGGTCATGTAAGCCAAGAACGACACTGTCCAATCTGGGAAGACATAAAGAGCCGCCACCAACTATGCCTCCGGGTCAGGAACGGCTAGATCTTCTTCTATGTGTAACTTAACAGACGGGTTATGCAAAACATCCAAAAAGGTGTTAGGTGGCACCGGCTTACGCTGAGATCCCAACCGGCTTAAAGCATCAGCCGCTTCGTTCTTCCTACGGTCAATGTGCTCCACCTGATAACCTTTAAAATTCCCCGCAACAACATCAACTTCACGGCGATAAGCCGCCATGAGAGGATCTTTGGAATCCCACTTGTCTGATACTTGTTGAGCCACTAAATCTGAGTCACCAAGACACCGGACCCGGCTCAGGCTCATCTCTGTGGCGACTTGAAGACCATGGAGCAAGGCTTCATATTCTGTTGCGTTGCTAGTACACGGAAACATCAGCCGCAACACATAACAAAATTTGTCACCCCGAGGGGAGGTTAAAACAACTCCAGCCCCCGAGCCTTCCAGTTGTCTGGACCCATCAAAGTGAATAGTCCAATATGTGTTGTCTGGTTTCTCTTCCGGCATCTGCATCTCTGTCCAGTCATTAATAAAATCAACCAGTGCTTGAGACTTGATCGCAGTACGTGGTACATACTTCAACCCATGAGACCCAAGCTCAATGGCCCACTTGGCGACTCGTCCAGTGGCTTCTCTGTTTTGAATGATGCCTCCCAAAGGAGTAGAGCTAACCACAGTGATTGGGTGACCCTGAAAATAATGTTTAAGCTTTCGGCTCGCCATGAACACCCCATATACGAGCTTCTGCCAATGTGGATATCGTTGTTTGGATTCAATTAACACCTCACTGACATAGTAAATTGGCCGTTGAACCGGATGCTCCTTGCCAACCTCCTTGCCCTCCACCACAATCGCCACACTAACAGCTCGTGAGTTGGCGGCTACGTATAACAACAGCGGCTCTTTCTCAACTGGAGCAGCAAGGACCGGCGGCTCAGCAAGTTGTGTCTTCAGATCTTCAAAGGTAGAGTTTGCAGCATCGCTCCAAACAAAATCATCTGTTTTCTTCATCATTTGATACAAAGGCATCGCCTTCTCCCCTAACCGGCTTATGAACCGTCTCAACGGCATTGACGGCCCTCTTGTGAAGCTTCTGGTCCCTCTTACATAAACTAGTGGTGAACACATGGTATTGCCCACTATTCAGCTGTTTTGGGTTGCTCTGATATCCGGACTGTTGCTGCTGATTACCTTGGCCGGGTTGCGGATTATATCCTCATTGGTTGCCAGGATGGCCCTGGCCGTGAAATCCTCCTCCACCTGAACCGGCGCCCGGGCCATGGAAACCGCCTCCACCTAAACCGCCACCTGGGCCGTGACCTCCATCAAACGCGTTTGAATTTTTAAATGCCTTCATGATTGTACAATCTTTCCAGGTGGCTGGCTTCTCCCGGGTGCTGTGCCTTGGACAAGGCTCATTCAATAGTTGCTCAAGGGTGGGACCTGACCCGCCCGACCGAGGGAGTTGCCTGCCCTTGCGCCGTTGATTTCCGCCCTGCGCATTGGTGTTAGCGACAAACTCATCAGCCTTACGTTTATTACCTCCTTGATTTGTCGGGTTATGCTGGTGACCCTTGCCGTTGCCGTTCTTCTTTCCCTTCGCTGTCTTTTCTTCGTCAGACACCGGGTCTTTGATACTATCAAAACCAACATACTTGATGAGAGCCGCCATCAACTGGCCCATGTCATTGCAGTCACGCTTGAGCCTCCCCAACTTCTGCTTCAGAGGTTCAAAACGGCAATTTTTCTCCAACATCAAGACTGCTGAGCCGACATCCATCTTATCGGACGAATGTATTATCTCCTTGACCCGGCGCACCCAATGGGTTGTAGACTCACCGTCCTCTTGCTTACAATTAGTCAGGTCCACAATCGACATAGGCTGCTTACACGTGTCTTTGAAGTTCTGGATGAACCGGGCCTTCAATTCCGCCCATGAGCCGATAGAATTGGGTGGCAACCCCTTCAACCAAGTACGAGTTGTTCCATCCAACATCATAGTGAAATACTTGGCCATTGCTGTGTCGCTGACCTCCAACAACTCCATAGCCATCTCATAACTCTCAATCCAAGCCCCAGGTTGTAAGTCGGCCGTGTAATTAGGCACCTTACGGGGCCCCTTGAAGTCTTTTGATAAATGCTCATTACGTATGGCCGGCAGCATGCAAGGGACACCTCCGGTTCTTGTGGCCACCCCTGCCTCAACTAAGGTTGCTGGATAAGCCGGAAAGGTCTGATGAGCTGCCTGCTCTGCTGCCAGTTGAACCGCTCGCTCCGCCTCTTGCCGGATCCTCTCCTGATCCGCCAAGTTAATGGCTCCAGCCTGCACCAGCTCATACCTGTGCGGCCGGTTGCGGCGTTGAGCATTGCTTGACATGTCAGCTAACTCCATATGCCTATTGTAGCTTGGGCTCCGGCTCGGGCGAGGAGTTGAATGGATACTTTCTCGACTGTAGGAGTATGCATCCTGCTGTGCCAGAGCTGTTTGAAGGATTTCTCTCACCCTTCGTATTTCGACTGCCGCTGGTGAGTCACCTACCATCGGGAGAGTCGCCAAACGAGCCGACGCTGCAATGAGGTTTTCCAAGGGATTGGAGAAGTGACCCGGCGGCGTTGGTACGTAATGAGGTGGAGCGGTAATTACACGAGGTGGTTCCATGGCACGCGGTTGGACCGGCGCACCGGGTGTCGTGATCCGGTTTGCCTTTGGCGGGTTGCTTCCCCCAGCTCCACGCATATGAAAAAGGTTCCTAGGATCGAGCGTCAGAGGTAGACGTGACTGAGTTTTCTGATGCCTTCTCCTCATGACCTCGTTTGACGCGTTCAGATCCACCGAGAGCCGAAATGTCTCCGCTTGAAGCTGTTGAGCATGAACGTCCAAAGCCGCTCGCTCCGCTGCCATCCTGACTTCCTCTACGGCCAGATTTTCTTTAGCTCGCACCATCTCTTCACGTACGCGTGCCACCTCTGCGTCATGCTAGGCTTTATCCGCCGGCTCTACCACGACAGTCAACAGAGTCGTCAGTTTATCCATGAGGTCCATTAGAATCTGAGCTGGGGGCGCGCGGGGTCTCCTGACCCGGCTGTGGCCGACCCGGTAGCTGTTGCCACTGCTGCTGTGGAGTTCTGCCTGGGCTGTGTCCCTGCCATGAAGACTCCGGCCCAATTCCGCGGCTCAAGGGGGTCCGGAATACTGCTGCCATCTGAACATCCCCCGAGCATGCCATCCTACAGCTGGTACAAAGAGTCTGTCTCACCCGTTGATGATGCAGTGTCAGAACAGACGGCCGTCTCACCGCCCTCCACCGATCCTTCAGAGTATTCACCACCGTGGATGCAGCCTACGAAGGCATGCTTCACGACAGATTGAACACGGGTGGTCCTCGCGCGCTGAGCCGTTTCGACGAGGTTGGTGTGGACGTCTGGCTCAGGGCCTGACTCGCCGATCCGGCCGATGAAGACGTGAATTCCGCCGAAGGGGACCCGGCACCCGTACTCAATTGAGCCGGCCTCGGGGGCCCAGCCTTCGTCGTCGATGTAGAGCTTGCCGCGACGACTCTTGGTCATCCGGCCCACAGCGTATCCCTTGAGCCCTTCGAAGTTGCCCTTCAAGAACTCAAATCCATTATGCACTGGCCCCATGGTGGGCGCCAACTGTCGTGGAATTGTCACGACAGATGTCCTAGCAAAAGGACTTAGTCGTAGGGCCATCGCAACTAGGAAGCTTAAAGGGGTTAATCGGGACAAAGGACACGAGAGTTTTTATACTAGTTCAGCCCCTTACGATGAAGGTAAAAGCCTACATCTAGTTGTGTTGGTATTGCTGGGGTTTCGATCACCAAGAGGCTTAACTCACCGGCTTGGTTATCGATCTCTTGTTTCTTGCCCTAAGCCGCCACCGGGTTGTCCCCTTATATACACGGGTTGACGCCTGGCGGCCTACAGAGTCCCGGCCGGCTCATAATCATGTCTGGCTCGGTGACTTCCTTTACATGCCTTTCTTTACAAGTCTTTCCTTACATACGGCGGTTTGCAATATTGGGCCTTAAGCCACCTCTAGGCCTTTGGGCCTTCTATAAGATTTGATAAATTATCATCTTAATGTTTACTGGGCTTCTTGTGTAACCCGCCATTGGGGCTGACCCGGCCCCTCTTAGACGGGTCATAACTGATAGCTATATCCCCAACAGGGTGTATTTTGCATATTTCAGTGTGGGGTTGCTGGCCAACTCATGTGCATGCATCCTGTCCCACTGAACATGATCTAGTGGTCCAGAATAGACCAGTGCATCATATCACCATATTAGCCGTATCACCTGATATGCTCTCGAACCGGCAATCTGTCGAATCCGATTTGATATCTACTACAGCAGCCGTTGTCCTTGCTGCCTCACGCAAGCTGCCGTGCAATAGTTCAGCGGCGGTGACAGCTTTTCCAATCTGGGAACAAGCAGTCGTACAGGGCCTGACCAAAGCTGGCACGTCAAATCGATCATAATACTACTATTGGTCTTCTGGATCAAAGTCAGAAGCCATCCAAAAAGTCTCTATAAATAGGTTTGGCAGACTAAGATGAATTGGATTCAGACTACAGACTGGCTTTCCTTCTAACGCTAGACGCCGCGCTCTGAGACGACCGCAACCCGGACCTCATCGTCGCCGTAGCCGCCGTCTCCGCCTCAATGTGCCTTTTTCGCCTCGGATCCGCCGGCCGTATGCACTCTGACCCAGACTACGAGTCGCCCCAACCGCTGTCGCTTCGGACTTGTTCATCCTTGACCGCGTCCGAGCCATCATCGCGCCACCTCCGTCCTGAGCTGCCGGTCGCCTTCATGGCGCGTCTACTTCTGCTGTGGCCATGACCACACCCTGAGCAACCGTGGTCTTCCTCTGAGCCGCCACGGAGTCGCCGCGGCCTCAAAACACCGCGCGTGTGTCTTCATGCTCGCCTGCGGGCGCCTCCTCCCGACCACCGAGTTCATTGCCCTGCAAGGCTTCTGCCATTGAGCCACTGCTTCAAGCCGCCGTCGACGGCCTCCTCCTCTTCTGCCTCGGCTGCTACGGCTCCTTTGCTCCAAGCCGCATTGCAGCGCCGTCTCCTCCGCCGGCTCGCCATCTCTCTGTCCCTACCACAGGTCGCTGCTGCCACAGCCTCGTCGAACGACGGCAAGCCGCCTCTGCTGCTGCCAAGTTACTATCGTGGGTTTGTTGTGAGCCGCCAAGGTGCCTCCACCTCCAATGCGACGTGTTGCAGATCGCCGTCTTGAGCCGCTGCTGCCGTTGAGAGTCTTTGCCTTGCTTCGTCGGGTGCTTCGCCGACGCCGGCCCTACACGTTGCCAAGCCGCCTTTCACTCAAAGCCGCCGAGGCTGTAATCCGCCGGAGGTCCCGTTGAGCCGCCGCTACTCTCCGCCTCTGTCGTGGTCTGAAGCCTTCGGGCCGGTCTGTACGGCAACTGAGTCGCTGCTTTGACCTCGCTCCACCTCTCGTTGCGGCCCATGCCGATCAAATCAAACGCTGTGGCCCGCCGCGGACGAGCCTCCTTGCCTTGAAGCCACTTCGCATCAAAGTTTCCTCCAAATACTGCAGCTGCGGCAGCTTGCCTCGGCAATTGCAGTTTCGCCAGGCCACCATTGTCAAGCCACTGCGGAGAGATGGCTTCATTCAGAGTCACCGTTGCTTGTTTGATCCCTTTGGATCCTGTGGTGTGACCCCATGACTGGCTACGATGGAACTTGTACAATCGGTCAAACAAGAGAGCACCAAGTCAACATACATGCATGCTTCATTGAGTCCTTCACGTGCTAGCTCCAAGGAATATACTACTCCCCTACGTGCCTTTATACAGTATATACCAACGAACGCATGCGCTGGTCAAAAATCAAGGAGATGGAGGCCGGCGTCTTCAGCATCTCCGCGTCCAGAGCCGGCGCGTCTTCTACTGTTACAAAATCACCTGCTTTGAGCCGCCCTGTGGTTGGCTGGCCTCGTCTCTGCTCCTGCATCCTCGCCTGCTGGTTAAGGGAAGGATAGTCCTAGGGGTATATCAAACAACCTCACGCATATAAGAATGGTGTCAAATTCATATTCCTCGGTCCGTTTGCGGGCGTCAAAATCTTCCATAACCAATGCATCATTATTGAACAGCCATGATCCCTCCTCCAAGTCCTCCCTCTTCCCCGAACTATGGAATGTGTTGGGGATATAGCTACCAGGTATGACCCGCCCAGGAGGGGTCGGGTCATCCCTAATGGCGGGTAACAAAGGAAGCCCGGTAAAGATTCAAGGCAATAGTTTATTAAGGCTTATAGAAGGCCTAAGCCCAGAGGCGGCTTAAGGCCCAATATTGTAAACCGCCGTATGTAAGGAAAGACTTGTAAGGAAAGACATATAAAAGAAGTCACCGAGCCAGACACGCTTTATGGGCCGGCCGGGACTCCGTAGGCCGCCAGGCGTCAACCCATGTATATAAGGGGACGACCCGGTGGCGGCTTAGGGCAAGAAACAAGAGATCGATAGCCAAGCCGGCGGAGTAGCCTCTTGGTGATCGAAACCTTAGTAATTACAAACACAACTAGACGTAGGCTTTTACCTTCATCGTAAGGGGCTGAACTAGTATAAAACCTCTCGTGTCCCTTGTCCCGATTAACCCCTTTAAGCTTCTTAGTTGCGATGGCCCTACGACTAAGTCCTTTTGCTAGGACATCTGTTGTGACAATTCCATGACAGTTGGCGCCCACCATGGGGCCAGCGCACGGTGGATTTGAGTTCTTGAAGGGAAATTTCGAAGGGCTCAAGGGATACGATGTGGGCCGGATGACCAAGAGTCATCGCGGCAAGCTCTACACCGACGATGAAGGCTGGGGCCCCGAGGCCGGCTCAATTGAGTATGGCTATTGGGTCCCCTTCGGCGGAATTCATGTCTTCATCGGCTGGATTGGCGAATCGGGCCCTGTGTCGGACGTCTGCACCAACATCAGCGAGACGGCTCAGCGCACAAGACCCGCACGGACCCGACCCGGCTCAATGCGTGCCTTTGTGGGTTGCATCCATGGAGGTGAATACTCGGACGAGTCAGTGGATGGCGGTGAGACGGCCATGTGTTCTGATGCTACGTCATCAACAGGCGAGACGGTTTCCTTGTATTAGCTACAGGATGGCATGCTTGGGGGCTGTTCCGATGGCAGCAGTATTCTGGACCCCTCTGAGCTGCTGAATCGAGCCGGAGTCTTCATGGCAGGCACTCAGCCTGGGCAGAACTCCATGGCTGCAGCAGCAACAACCACCGGGTCGGCAGCGGCCGGGTCAGGAGACCTCGCGCGCCCCCGGCTCAGATACTAATGGATCTCACGGATAAGCTGACGGCTCTGTTGATTGCCGTGGTGGAGCCGGCGGATAAGGTTCAGCATGACGTGGAGGTGGTACGGGTACGCGAAGAGATGGCACAGGCCAAGGAAAATTTAGCAGCAAAAGAGCTCAGGATGGCCGCGGAGTGGGCGGCTTTGGACGCTCGGGCTCAGCAGCTTCAAGCGGAGACTTTCCGGCTCTCGGTGGATCTAAACGCGTTAAACGAGGTCATGAGGAGAAGGCATCAGAAAACCCAGTCACATCTACCTCTGACGCTCGATCCTAAGAACCTTTTCCATACACCCGGGGCCGGTCCAAGTAACCCGCCGAAGGCAAATCGGATCACGACACCTGGAGAACCGGTTCAGTCGCTGGCCATGGACCCACCTCGCATATACCGCTCCGCCTCATTATGCGCCAACACCACCGGTCACTTCTCCAATCCTTTGAAAAACCTCATTGCTGCGTCGGCTCGTTTGGCGGCTCTCCCGATGGAAGGTGACTCTCCGACAGCAATTGAAACATGAAGGGTGAGAGAACTTCTTCAGACGGCTCTGGCATAGTAGGATACGTACTCTTACAGTCGAGACAGAATCCATTCAACCCCTCGCCCGAGCCGGAGCCCGAGCTATAGCAGGCATATGGACTCAGCTGATATGTCAAGTAACGCTCAACGCCGCAATCAACCACGCAGGCATGAGCCGGTACAGGCTGGAGCCCTTAATTTAGCGGATCAGGAGAGGCTCCGACAAGAGGCTGAGCGGGCGGTTCAACTGGCAGCTGAGCAAGCGGCTCATCAAACTTTTCCGGCTTATCCAGCAACCTCTGTTGAGGCAGGAGTAGCCACAAGAACAGGAGGTGTCCCTTGCCTGGTGCCAGCTATACGTAATGAGCGCTTGCCAAAAGACTTTAAGGGGCCTCATAAGGTGCCTAATTACATGAACGATTTGCAGCTTGGGGCCTGGATTGAGAGTTATGAGATGGCGATGGAGCTGTTGGAGGTCAGCGATGCAACAATGGCTAAGTATTTCACTATGATGTTGGATGGAACGGCTCGCACTTGGTTGAAAGAATTACCCCCCAATTCCATCGGCTCATGGGTGGAATTAAAAGCCTGGTTCATTCAGAACTTCAAGGACACATGCAAACAACCTATGTCAATAGTGGACCTGACTAATTGTAAGAAAGAGGAAGGTGAATCCACAACCCATTGGATGCGCCGGGTCAAGGAGATAATACATTCATCTGATAAGATGGATGCCGGCTCGGCAGTCTTAATGTTGGAGAAAAAATGCCGTTTTGAACCTCTGAAGCAGAAGCTGGGGCGGCTCAAGTGAGACTGCAATGACATGGGCCAGTTGATGGCGGCTCTGGTCAAGTATGCTGATTCTGATAGTACCAAGGACCCCGTGTCTGATGAAGAGAAAACAGGGAAGGGGAAGAAGAACGGCAACGACAAGGGTCACCAGCATAACCCGACAAATCAAGGAGGTAATAAACGTAAGGCTGACGAATTTTTGGCTAACAGCAATGCACAGGGCAACAATCAACGGCGCAAGGGTAGGCAACCCCCTCGGTCAGGCGGGTCAGGTCCCACCCTTGAGCAACTATTGAATGAACCTTGTCCAAGACAAGGCACTCTGGAGAAGCCAGCCACCCATCTGTGGAAGGATTGTACAATCATGAAGGCATTCAAAAATTCAAACACGTTTGATGGAAGTCACGGGCCTGGTGGCGGTTCAGGCGGTGGTGGTTTTCATGGCCAGGGCGCCGGTTCAGGTGGGGGCGGTTTTCACGATCAGGGCCATACGGGTAACCAGGGAGGTTCTAATCCACAACCCGACCAAGGAAATCGGCAGCAACAGTCCGGACATCAGAGCAACCCAAAACAGTTGAATAGTGGGCAATACAATGTATTTACCACTAGTTTATGCAAGAGGGACCAGAAGCTTCATAAGAGAACTGTCAATGCTGTTGAGCCGGCGATTCCACGTTATTTGAGGTGGTCTGAACAGCCTATTATGTGGAGCAGAGAAGATCATCCTCCCCGGGTTGACAATCTGGGTCAGTTAGCCTTGGTAGTGGCACCTCAGGTTGGTGGATATAAATTCACTAAAGTGCTCATGGATGGAGGTAGTAGCATTGCTACCTCTTTTAGCACTGCGTTGGTTTTCCCCGAAGAGGAAGGGATGATGCAGCAAAGTAGCGTAAGTATTTCCCTCATTTTTTGAGAACCAAGGTATCAATCCAGTAGGAGGCTACGCGCGAGTCCCTCATACCTGCACAAAACAAATAAATCCTCGCAACCAACGCAAATATGGGTTGTCAATCCCTATAGGGCCACTTACGAGAGTGAGATCTGATAGATATGATAAGATAATATTTTTGGTATTTTTATGATAAAGATGCAAAGTAAACTAAAGGCAAAGTAAATAGCAAAGTAAATAACTAAGTAGTAGGAGATTGATATGATAAATATAGACCCGGGGGCCATAGGTTTCACTAGTGGCTTCTCTCGAGAGCATAAGTATTCTACGGTGGGTGAACAAATTACTGTTGAGCAATTGACAGAATTGAGCATAGTTATGAGAATATCTAGGTATGATCATGTATATAGGCATCACGTCCGTGACAAGTAGACCGACTCCTGCCTGGATCTACTACTCTTACTCCACTCATCGACCGCTATCCAGCATGCATCTAGAGTATTAAGTTAAAAACAGAGTAACGCTTTAAGCAAGATGACATGATGTAGAGGGATAGACTCATGCAATATGAAGAAAACCCCATCTTGTTATCCTCGATGGCAACAATACAATACGTGCCTTGCTGCCCTTACTGTCACCGGGAAAGGACACCGCAAGATTGAATCCAAAGCTAAGCACTTCTCCCATTGCAAGAAAGATCAATCTAGTAGGCCAAACCAAACGGATAATTCGAAGAGACTTGCAAAGATAACCAATCATACATAAAAGAATTCAGAGAAGATTCAAATATTATTCATAGATAGACTTGATCATAAACCCACAATTCATCGGTCTCAACAAACAAACCGCAAAAAGAAGATTACATCGAATAGATCTCCACAAGAGAGGGGGAGAACATTGTATTGAGATCCAAAAAGAGAGAAGAAGCCATCTAGCTACTAACTATGGACCCATAGGTCTGAAGTAAACTACTCACACTTCATCGGAGAGGCTATGGTGTTGATGTAGAAGCCCTCCGTGATCGATGCCCCCTCCGGCGGAGGTCCAGAACAGGCCGCAAGATGGGATCTCGTGGATACAGAAAGTTACGGCGGTGGAATTAGGGTTTTGGCTCCTATTCTGACCGTTTGGGGGTACGTGGATATATATATAGGAGGAAGAAGTATGTCGGTGGAGCAACAGGGGGGCCACGAGGGTGGAGGGCGAGCCTGGGGGGTGGGGGGCAGGCGCGCCCCCCTACCTCGTGGCCTCCTGTTAGTTGGCTTGACGTAGGGTCCAAGTCTCCTGAGTTGTATTCGGTGAGAAAATCACGTTCCCGAAGGTTTCATTCCGTTTGGACTTCGTTTGATATTCCTTTTCTTCGAAACCCTAAAACAGACAAAAAACAGCAATTCTGAGCTGGGCCTCCGGTTAATAGGTTAGTCCCAAAAATAATACAAAAGTGGATAATAAAGCCCAATAATGTCTAAAACAGTAGTAATGTCTAAAACAGTAGATAATATAGCATGGAGCAATCAAAAATTATAGATACGTTGGAGACGTATCAAGTATCAACATCCTCTACTATGAGACATTCCGTCGGATGGGATTGACTGATAAGAGTCTTAAGCAATCCAACACTGTTTTTCACGGTGTTGTACCTGGCAAGTTGGCATACCCAGTTGGTAAGATTGAACTGGAAGTAGCCTTTGGGGATGAATATGATTCCAGAGCGGAGAAGTTAACTTTTGAGGTGGTTAAGATCAAAAGCCCATATCATGCTCTGTTTGGACGGCCGGCTTACGCCAAATTCATGGCTCGGCCGTGTTATGTATATCTGCAGCTCAAGATGCCGGGTTATAAGGGCACCATTACAATACATGGAAGCCGGAAAATAGCCCTGGAGTGTGAAGAAGGAGATGCTGCATATGCTTAGTCTGTTTGCGCAACAGAGGAGTTAAAGTTTTATAAAGATAACGTTGACCCGGCAGACATGACGTCTTTAAAAAAGCCAACAACGGAGCATGAACCGGTGTTGAAATTCAAGTCAGCTGATGACACCAAGATGGTTGATTTTGTGCCCGGCGACTCATCCAAGCAGTTCATCATCAGTGCCAACTTGGATCCAAAATAGGAAAGCGCGCTCATCGAGTTCATCCGTGAGAACCAAGACATCTTTGCATGGAAACCTTCTGACATGCCGGGTGTCCTGAGAGAACTCGCTGAGCACACTCTCAATATTGATTCGAAGTTTAAGCCGGTCAGGCAGTTTCTCCGACGGTTTAACGAGGAAAGGCGCAAGGCCATTGGAGAAGAGGTGGCCCGGCTCTTGGCGGACGGGTTCATTGTGGAAGTTTTTCACCCAGAGTGGTTGGCCAACCCGGTGCTTGTACTCAAGAAGAACGGCACCTGGCGTATGTGTGTGGATTATACCGATTTAAACAAAGCTTGTCCAGATGACCCTTTTGCTCTCCCTCGTATTGATTAGATCATTGATGCTACGGCGGGTTGCGCGCGTTTGAGTTTTCTGGATGCTTATTCAGGTTATCATCAGATCAAGATGGCAGTTAAGGACCAGGAGAAGACAACCTTCATCACTCCGTTTGGAGCCTTCTGCTATGTGTCTATGCCTTTTGGGCTTAAGAGTGCCCAGGCGACTTATCAACATTGTATGCAGAATTGCCTTCACAATCAGATTGGGCGCAATGTTCATGCTTATGTGGATGATATAGTGGTGAAGTCCAAAAAAGAGGAAACCTTAGTAACGGATCTGAAGGAGACCTTTCATAACCTCCTGGTCTACAAGATGATGCTTAACCCGGCTAAGTGTGTTTTTGGAGTCCCCGCTGGCAAACTCTTGGGTTTTTTGGTATCTAACAGGGGTATTGAAGCTAACCCGGAGAAAATTAAGGCAATCACCTCCCTAGCCAAACCGGTGTGCATCAATGATGTTCAACGGCTGGCGGGTCACATCGCTGCTTTGAGCCGGTTCATAAGCCGGTTAGGGGAGAAGGCGATGCCTTTGTATCAGATGATGAAAAATACGGATGATTTCGTTTGGAGCGATGCTGCAAACTCTGCTTTTGAGGATCTGAAGAAACAGCTTGCTGAGCCGCCGGTTCTTGCTGCTCTAGTTGAGAAAGAGCCGCTATTGTTATACGTAGCCGCTAACTCACAAGCTGTTAGTGTGGCAATTGTGGTGGAACGCAAGGAGGCTGGCAAGGAACATCCGGTTCAGCGACCGGTTTACTACGCCAGTGAGGTGCTAATTGAATCTAAAAGAGATATCCACAGTGGCAGAAGCTCATGTATGGGGTGTTCATGGCAAGCCAGAAGCTCAAACATTACTTTCAGGGTCACCCAGTCACTATGGTTAGCTCTGCTCCTTTAGGAGACATCATCCAAAATAGAGAAGCTACTGGATGAGTCGCCAAGTGGGCCATTGAACTTGGGTCTCATGGGTTGAAGTATGTGCCACGTACTACGATCAAATCTCAAGTGCTGGTTGACTTTATTAATGACTGGACAGAGATGCAGATGCCAGAAGAGAAACCAGACAACACGTATTGGACGATTCACTTTGATGGGTCCAGACAATTGGAAGGATCGGGGGCTGGAGTTGTTTTAACTTCCCCTCGAGGTGACAAGTTTTGTTATGTGTTGCGACTGATGTTTCCTTGTACTAACAACGCAACAGAGTATGAAGCCTTGCTCCATGGTCTTCGAATGGCCAAAGAGATGAGCCTGAGCCGGGTCCAGTGTCTTGGCGATTCAGATTTGGTGGCTCAACAGGTGTCAGGCAAGTGGGATTCCAAGGACCCTCTCATGGCGGCTTATCGCCGTGAAGTCGATGTTGTTGCATGACATTTTAAAGGTTATCAGGTGGAACACATTGACCGTAGGAAGAACGAAGTGGCAGATGCTCTAAGCCGGTTGGGGTCTCAGCGTAAGCCGGTGCCACCTAATACCTTTTTGGATGTTTTGCATAACCCGTCTGTTAAGTTACCTACAGAGGAAGATTTGGCCGTTCCTGACCCGGAGGCACAGTTGGTGGCGGCTCTTCACGTCATCCCAGATTGGACAGTACCGTTCTTGGCTTACATGACCGGGGCGAGTTGCCAGAGGATGAGACCCTGGCCCGACAGATAACCCGGCGGTCCAAATCAATGATGATTTCTGACGGAGAGTTATACCATCGCAGCGTCTCTGGAGCGTTTCAGCGGTGTGTTTCTCCTGAAGAAGGCCAAGAAATACTTCCTGAGATCCATGAAGGGGATTGTGGTCATCACGCTGGGTCAAAGTCTCTTGTGGCCAAAGCTTTTCGTCATGGTTTTTACTGGTTGACGGCTCACGCTGATGCAGAGCATCTGGTCAGTAGGTGTGATGGATGTCAAAAATTTGCACTACGAGCACATGTGTCGGCTCAAGAGTTGCGGATGATTCCAATCACCTGGCCGTTTGCGGTCTGGGGGCTTGACATGGTTGGACCTTTCAAAAGGTCTAAGGATAAAAAGACACATCTTTTAGTAGCAGTTGACAAATTCACAAAGTGGGTTGAGGCGGAGCCAGTGAGTACGTGTGATGTAGCCACATCGGTTCAGTTCATGAAAAAGGTGATCTTTCGCTTTGGTTTTCCACACAACATTATCACTGACAATGGCACTAATTTATCCCAAGGGGCTATGGAGGAATTCTGTCAATGTGAGCATATCCGGCTTGATGTTTCTTCTGTAGCTCACCCTCAATCTAATGGGTAGGCTGAGAGAGCAAATCAGGAAATCTTAAAAGGTCTCAATCCCCGGCTCATGGTTCCCTTACAATGGACGCCGGGTTGCTGGGTAGAGGAGTTACCCTCGGTATTGTGGAGTATTAACACCACCCTAACGGATCTACGGGTTATACACCCTTCTTCATGGTTTATGGAGCGGAAGCAGTGCTGCCTAGTGACATTCGTCATGACTCGCCTCGTGTGGCGGCTTATGTTGAAGCTAATAACGAACAAGCCAGACAGGATGCGCTTGACTTGTTAGATGAGGAAAGAGACTTAGCAGCGGCTCGATCAGCAATTTATCAACATGACCTACGCCGCTATCACAGCCGCCGGGTTAAGTCCAGGGCTTTTCAAGAAGGTGACATGGTGCTCCGGCTCATCCAGGATCTGTCAGATGCACACAAGCTATCCCCGCCTTGGGAAGGACCCTTTGTGGTTAGCAAGAACTTAAACAACGGGTCATATTACCTCATTGACGTTTGAGAGCACAAAGACTCACGTAAGTCGAAGGAGGAGACCCGCCGGCCATGGAACATTGCTCAACTTCGGCCCTACTACACCTGAGCCATCGGCTCTCATCATGTACATACTTTGACGTTGTATATACTATGATAAGTAATAAAGCAGGACCTCTGTCCTTTTCCTTTTCAAATATTATATATCTTTACTCTTTTTCATTGTTTAAAATGACTATTAAGGAGCTGATCATATCTGAATCAAGTCTAACCTTTTTGGTCCGGCTTATGATCGTATTCGAATCTAGCTGTAAACCTCATGATCACTTGGGGGCTTCCTGTTCAAACATAGGTCGTATTCGAACCAAAGAGAACATAGCTGTCGTAACCCTCTTGATCGGCTCAAAAGCCAAACTCGCTAGGGGGCTTCTTGATCGTATTCGAATCATATCTTAACCCCTTTTGGGGTCCGACTTGGATCGTATTCGAATCAGGGTCGTTAAAAACCTCTCAAGGTCATTTGGGGGCTTCCTGTTTAAACATAGGTCGTACTCGAACCAAAGAGAACATAGCTGTCGGTACCCTCTTGATCGACGCAACGCCAAAGCCACTGGGGGCTATATGATCGTATTCGAATCTTAGCTTAACCCCTTTGGTCCGGTTTACTGATCGTATTCGAATCAGAAACCCCTAACCTTTAATTACAAGGTTAATTTATATTGTTCACCAACTGTTATTTGTCTTATTTGTCTTATTGGTCTTTTATTGTCTCAATTTTAAACAATCAGCACGATCTTTTCACCAGCTTGACTATTTGACAATAAGCCGCCAAGACATGATAGTCATCAGGCATACAGAAGCATTGACTTCTCAAAAGGACTGGGTCATCAACCTCATCACCCAGGTCATATAAACCGGTGGTCCAGAGGTAAAAAATATAGGTATGACTGTTATTTAGGAACAATTGTTTTCTGTATTAATCGAAGGTTGTTTCAACCTTGTTTATTTTTGCATCTGTTTTCTGTTTCTTCTACTATGATAAACTATTGGTTATAAACCGGGTGTTCTGACCCGTTCGGTACTAAACCGCCAAGCCAGTTTTTTCATCTTTTCTACAGGAACAGAGCCGAAATATTACAGAGATAACCATAAATATGACGCATATGTTGACATCAGGAAGCAGAGAGTCACACACAGCGTCTTATGCATGATGGCATAGGAAAAATATGCAGTGTTTCAAAGCTAATTCTATTACAAGGCTTTTAAAATCCCACAAAGATGGTTCTCACTCTTCCCTTGCTGGTTCACCTCCTTCTGTCAATTGAAAGCTAGGATTGGACCAGTCAAAGCCGTTCACGGCAATGAACTCTGATTCATCATCAATCAAGCCAGCCGAATCAACTTCTGGAGCAAACGTGTGTTGACGAATCGGCGGGATAAGGTCTGCACCTTGTAAGAAGGAGTCGCCATCTTCTTATTCTCCAAATCAAAACCCGGCTGATATTTGTCAATATTGGTTTCATCTCCAAGAATGGTAGCCTGAGGTCGAACTCCCCTCACGCAAGCAATTAAGTCATCTTACTCGAATAGAGACCCGTCTTCCTTTACAGTCGGGTACCCCCTAGCTACATCCACCGGGTCTAGATCTGGCACCCAGGCTTTGGAGCGGCTCAGTGCAGTCAAGGCTCTGGCACAAGATCGTTTGACTTCTTGGGACCTGGCGGGTAAGATTGACAATTTTTTCAAGACATCACTGAGCCGGTTGGGTCCTTGATTGGCAGGAGAGATAGCAGCCAGTGCTCGCTGAGCGCCAGTGTACAACTACTCCACTAAGGTATAGACCGCCTTCAGTTTAGTCACATTATCTTGGCTCAGATTCTTGCTTCGTGGGCCTGTGTATATTTTTTAAACAAGGGGTCAGCTGGTGGTTTATCTTACGGGTCAAAAGAAGGTATAAAAAGATCAGTATAGATGGCTTACCAAAGATGGCGGAAACCATTTGAGACACACAGTTCTTTAAACCGGTCAGTTCAGTGGTAACCTCCTCAAGAGCCGCTTCAGCTTTTTCAGCGTGTTGGGTCAGCAGTATCTTTTCTTCCGCCCGGGATTTCTTTTTGGCTGTCAAGTTGGTCTTCAGTTTTTCTGTCTCAGCAAGACTTAACTGAAGTTTAGAGTCAGCAGACTTGATTTCTTCCTCTTGATCTGTTAGCCGGGTCTTGGCGTTAGTCAATTGGGAACCCAATTCATCTAAGGCGTTCTACAAAACATACACAGGTGTGTCAAGGTTTAAACTAAAAAGTTCAAGATTCAAGTCTCAAGTACTTTGTACTGCAAACCCACTTGACACTTGGGGGCTAATGTATGCCAAAACAATTTTTTATGATTCTAATATATTTCAAGTCCCAAGTACCTTACAAAGTAACAACACTTGACACTTGGGGGCTAATGCATGATATTCAGAAAGTCTCTCAAGATTAAGCCGGATTACAATATTTGTTGGGTTCGGCATAAGACAGTTATGAAATTAAAGTACCGGCTCATTTATGATCAAGTGAACCGGCCCTTGGGGACTACGGGTGAAGTTTATTCTACTCTATTGGACTTCAGAAAAATCTAAAGGTAAAGCTTTAGTCTATATTATAAGTCTACAGATCATTCAGGTATTATCATAATCTAAAGACTTGGGGGCTGGCAGAATATAAGTAAGCCGGAAGAGCATACCTCATACTTCAGCTGCAACTGCTTGACCATTTCGATTTCCGAGTCACGGCTGGAGTGCACATGGCTGAGATAGCTGGACAATATGTCATTGGCGTTTAGATGGCTGTAATGAGAAATATCAAAACACACTTTCAGTCTCTCCAGGGCCTCTTGTTTAGAGGTGTGACGAGCCAACACGGTGGGATTCCTTGGCTCAACAAAGCAGCTTCCAGTGATCAGAACGTCCTGGACAGACGATGATGGCGGGTTGGCTGAGCTGGATGGTCCGGTAGTAGAAGGGTTAAAGATGGTATCGTCAGCTGACGGCTCAGGAGGATCTAATTGAGCATTAGCAGCCGGGTCTTCTGGTGCTTCAGTTTGAGGGGGAGAAGGTGGCATGGCCGGTTCAGGTGCAAGGACTGACGGGTCTTCCGCCGGCCTAGTCACCTTGGCCTTCTTGGACTTGGCTTGGCCACTAAGGAAGATGTTATGAAACAGTTAGTATAAAGATGCAGTTTGAAAGACACGGAGGAAAGATGATTTTTTCCTTACCCAAGGGCAGTCTTAAAGGCCGGGAATTGAGTCTGAGGCGAGTCGCCAGAAGAGCGAGACACCTCCTGCAAAGATAAAATAAAGTTAGTAATGCAAGGGAGAAGATCCATTAATGGAAAGTAAAAGACGAAGAAATAAACCTCATTCTGGCGTTTTTGAGGAGTTTGTTGAAGAACGGAAGGCGGTTCATCGTTGTTCCAGGCCTAACGGCGGCTTTCATGTTGCTGCTTTTTCAAAAGAAAATGAGGGTCCAAATAAGCCAAAGGGTGTGAAAACCTTACTTTCCGGGTTACGACTCGAAGTTTCTGTCTTGGCAAATGGGCTGAGTCGGAGGAAATAGTTACCTCTTCTTCCATGGCCTGACTGGCCCCCGTGTCGTGCTGGCAATGACCAGTGTTAATAAGGTTATTAAAAAGCTGGCCAAGGGAGTCAAGGGCTACCTCCGACTCAGAAATATCATCGTCAAGCTTCAACAGGTCCTCAACGGTGCTCTTCTTCTTCTTCTTAGACCTCCGGGTCGTCTTCTTGGCGGTTATGGCGGCGACTCTAGCTTTCTTGGTGGCTTCGTGGTCATACTTGGCTTTCCAGAAATCAGATTTGGCCTATAAACAAATAAACAAGATGAAAGGTCATGCATGTATTTAAAATGGCTGAGAAAAATACAAAGAGAAAGAGATCAGAGGTTCTTTACCTCTGGCGCCGGGTTAAGTTTGCAGAAGGGGTTTGACGCGACTTTACTGTAGTCTTCATATTTGCCGTTCACCAGAAGGGTTGACATTGAAACAATATCTTCTTCAGTTAATTGAACGGAGCTGTGACGAAGACAGTCGTCTGAGCCTCCACCATATTCATACATCAATTTGGATCGGCGGCTTAGAGGGATGACCCGCCACGCAACCCAGCAACGGGTCAAGTCAACTCCGGTTAAGTCGTTCCCCAACAAAATGTTAATCCTTTTAATGGATGGAATCAACTTCTTGCGTTCGGTGGCAGTGAGTTTGTCAGGGAGTGCAAACTTGGAGTCGAGACGCTCTGCGCGATAACCCGGCAGTGGCTTCTCATTTGCTGGTGAAGTGTCTTGACAATAGAACCAAGTCTGATTCCAGTCCTTGGGATGACTCGGCAAGACTATTAGGGGGGAAGACGTCACCCTGTCGATGCTGAATTGAGATACCTCCAAGTTCCAAGCTAGGGCCATTGGTGCACTCGTTCTGGTGGTTCAGATAAAAATACTCTCTAAAGAGTTCCACAGTCGGTTCTTCTTGAAGGTACACCTCACAGAGAACTTGGAAGTTGCAGATATTGGATATGGAATTGGGGCCGATATCTTGAGGGTGGAGTTTGAAAAAGTGGAGGACATCTCTGAAGAACTTTGAGCTGGGTGGGGAAAAGCCACGGTTCATGTGGTCAGAAAAGACAATGACTTCACCATCTTTTGGATTGGGCCGTTCCTCGTTCGGGTCAGGTGCATGGTAAGACATAACATTCTTCCCTGGCAAAAATCCTATGGAGAAGAAGTCCTTCAAATTATCCTCAGTCACTGTTGAGGGAACCCAATTGCAGATAGTCGGTGCTTTGGACGGCATGATGTTCAAAAGACGATCCGAAAAGAAAGTAACACGCCGGTTCAATTCAATGATAATGGTGAAATTAAGTGATGATGGTACAGGGGAGTAATGGCGGCTTAAGTAAGGGCTAATGTCATATAAGGAAAAGTAAGCCGACGCAATAAGCCGCCATTGTTGGGGAACGTAGCAGAATTTTAAAATTTTCTACGCATCACCAAGATCAATCTATGGAGTGATCTAGCAACGAGAGAGAGGAGTGCATCTACATATCCTTGTAGATCGCGAGCGGAAGCGTTCAAGAGAACGGGGTTGATGGAGTCGTACTCGTCGTGATCCAAATCACCGATGACCGAGCGCCGAACGGACGGCACCTCCACGTTCAACACACATATGGTTGGGGAAAACGTCTCCTCCTTCTTGATCCAGCAAGGGGGAAGGAGAGGTTGATGGAGATCCAGTAGCACGACGACGTGGTGGTGGAAGCAGCGGGGATCTCGGCAGGGCTTCGCCAAGCTCAGCGAGAGGGAGAGGTGTTACGAGGGGAGAGGGAGGCGCCAGGGGCTTGGGTGCTGCCCCCATGCGCCTCCCCACTATATATAGGGGTGGAGGGGCTGGTTTCTTACCCTCCAAGTCCATTGGGGCGTTGGCAAAGGTGGGGGAAAGAAATCCCATCATTTCCCTTCCCCACCGATTGTTATCCCCCCTTTTTAGGGATCTTGATCTTATCCCTTCGAGATATGATCTTATTCCTTCTAAGGGGGGATCTTGGTGCGCCTTGACCAGGGGTGTGGGGCCTTGCCCCCACTACCCACGTTCATGTGGGTCCCCCCATGCAGGTGGGCCCCACTACAAAACCTTCTAGAACCTTCCCGGTACAATACCGAAAAATCCCGAACATTTTCGGTGGCCAAAATAGGACTTCCCATATATAAATCTTTACCTCCGGACCATTCCGGAACTCCTCATGACGTCCGGGATCTCATCCGGGACTCCGAACAACTTTCGGGTTACCGCATACTAATATCTCTACAACCCTAGCGTCACCGAACCTTAAGTGTGTAGACCCTACGGGTTCGGGAGACACGCAGACATGACCGAGACGACTCTCCGGTCAATAACCAACAACGGGATCTGGATACCCATGTTGGCTCCCACATGTTCCACGATGATCTCATCGGATGAACCACGATGTTGAGGATTCAATCAATCCCGTATTCAATTCCCTTTGTCCAGCGGTATTGTACTTGCCCGAGATTCGATCGTCGGTATCCCGATACCTTGTTCAATCTCGTTACCGGCAAGTCTCTTTACTCGTTCCGTAACACATCATCCCGTGATCAACTCCTTGGTCACATTGTGCACATTATGATGATGTCCTACCGAGTGGGCCCAGAGATACCTCTCCGTTTACACGGAGTGACAAATCCCAGTCTCGATTTGTGCCAACCCAACAAACACTTTCGGAGATACCTGTAGTGTACCTTTATAGCCACCCAGTTACGTTGTGACGTTTGGCACACCCAAAGCACTCCTACGGTATCCGGGAGTTGCACAATCTCATGGTCTAAGGAAATGATACTTGACATTAGAAAAGCTTTAGCATACGAACTACACGATCTTTGTGCTAGGCTTAGGATTGGGTCTTGTCCATCACATCATTCTCCTAATGATGTGATCCCGTTATCAACGACATCCAATGTCCATGGTCAGGAAACCGTAACCATCTATTGATCAACGAACTAGTCAACTAGAGGCTTACTAGGGACATGGTGTTGTCTATGTATCCACACATGTATCTGAGTTTCCTATCAATACAATTCTAGCATGGATAATAAACGATTATCATGAACAAGGAAATATAATAATAATCAATTTATTATTGCCTCTAGGGCATATTTCCAACAGTCTCCCACTTGCACTAGAGTCAATAATCTAGTTCACATTGATATGTGATTAACACTCAAGGTCACATCCCCATGTGACTAACACCCAAAGAGTTTACTAGAGTCAATAATCTAGTTCACATTTACCATGTGATTAACACTCGATGAGTTCTGGGTTTGATCATGTTATGCTTGTGAGAGAGGTTATAGTCAACGGGTCTGAACCTTTCAGATCCGTGTGTGCTTTACAAATCTCTATGTCATCTCCTAGATGCAGCTACCACGTTCTATTTGGAGCTATTCCAATAACTGTTCTACTTGGAGCTATTCTAAATTGTTGCTCCATTATACGTATCCGGTATCTCTACTCAGAGCTATCCGGATAGGTGTTAAGCTTGCATCGACGTAACCCTTTACGACGAACTCTTTTACCACCTCCATAATTGAGAAAATTCCTTAGTCCACTAGTTACTAAGGATAACTTTGACCGCTGTCCTGTGATCCATTCTTGGATCACTCTTGTACCCCTTGACTGACTCATGGTAAAGCACACTTCAGGTGCGGTACACAGCATAGCATACTGTAGAGCCTATGTCTTAAGCATAGGGGACGACCTTCGTTCCTTTCTCTCTATTCTGCCATGGTCGAGCTTTAAGTCTTAACTTCATACCTTACAACTCAGGCAAGAACTCCTTCTTTGACTGATCCATCTTGAACACCTTCAAGATCACGTCAAGGCATGTGCTCACGTCAAGATCACGTCGGTATACCGATACCTTGTTCAATCTCGTTACCGGCAAGTCTCTTTACTCGTTCCGTAACACATCATCCCGTGATCAACCCCTTGGTCACATTGTGCACATTATGATGATGTCCTACCGAGTGGGCCCAGAGATACCTCTCCGTTTACACGGAGTGACAAAATCCCAATCTCGATTCGTGCCAACCCAACAGACACTTTCAGAGATACCCGTAGTGTACCTTTATAGCCACCCAGTTACGTTGTGACGTTTGGCACACCCAAAGCACTCCTACGGTATCCGGGAGTTGCACAATCTCATGGTCTAAGGAAATGATACTTGACATTAGAAAAGCTTTAGCATACGAACTACATGATCTTGTGCTAGGCTTAGGATTGGGTCTTGTCCATCACATCATTCTCCTAATGATGTGATCCTGTTATCAATGACATCCAATGTCCATGGTCAGGAAACCGTAACCATCTATTGATCAACGAGCTAGTCAACTAGAGGCTTACTAGGGACATGGTGTTGTCTATGTATCCACACATGTATCTGAGTTTCCTATCAATACAATTCTAGCATGGATAATAAACGATTATCATGAACAAGGAAATATAATAATAACCAATTTATTATTGCCTCTAGGGCATATTTCCAACAGTCTCCCACTTGCACTAGAGTCAATAATCTAGTTCACATCGCCATGTGATTAACACTTACAGGTCACATCGCCATGTGACCAACATCCAAGAGTCTACTAGACTCAATGATCTAGTTCACATCACTATGTGATAAACACTCAAAGAGTTCTGGGTTTGATCATGTTATGCTTGTGAGAGAGGTTGTAGTCAACGGGTCTTGCCATATTCAGATCCCTATGTATTTTGCAAAACTTTATGTCATATCGTAGATGCTGCTACCACGTTCCACTTGGAGCTATTCCAAATTGTTGCTCCATTATACGTATCCGGTATCTCTACTCAGAGCTATCCGGATAGGTGTTAAGCTTGCATCGACGTAACTCTTTACGTCGAACTCTTTATCACCTCCATAACCGAGAAACATTTCCTTATTCCTCTAAGGATAATTTTGACCGCTATCTGGTGATCTACTCCTAGATCACCTTTGTACCCTCTTGCCAGACATGTGGCAAGGAACACATCAGGTGCGGTACTTCAGCATGGCATACCGTATAGAGCCTATGACAAAAGCATAGGGGACGACCTTCGTCCTTCCTCTTTCTTCTGTCGTGGTCAAGCTTTGAGTCTTACTCAACTTCATACCTTACAACTCAGGTAAGAACCCCTTCTTTGACTGATCTATTTTGAACTCCTTCAAAAACATGTCAAGGTGTGCGTTCTTTGAAAGTATCATCAGGCGTCTTGATCTATCTCTATAGATCTTGATGCCCAATATGTAAGCAGCTTTATCCAGGTCTTCCTTTGAAAAACACTCTTCAAACAACCGTTTATGCTTTCCAAAAATTCTACATCATTTTGAATCAACAATATGTCATCCACATATACTTATCAGAAATGTTGTAGTGCTCCCACTCACTTTCTTGTAAATACAAGTTTCTAGCAAACATTGTATAAACCTAAAAGCTTTGATCACTCCATCAAAGCATATATTCCGATTCCGAGATGCTTGCTCTAGTCCATAGAAGGATCGTTGGAGCCAGCATACCTTTTAGCATCCTTAGGATCGACAAAACCCTTTATTGTATCACATACAACTTTTCTTACGAAAAACTGGTAAGAAAACTTGTTTTGACATCCATCTGTAAGATTTCATAATCGAAAAATATAGCTAATGCTATCATAATTCCGACAGACTCAAGCATCGCTACGGGTGAGAAATTCTCATCGTAGTCAACTCCTTGAACTTGTGAAAAGACTCTTTCCCACAAGTCGAGCTTCATAGATGGTAACATTACCGCCCACGTCCGTCTTTTTCTTAAAGATCCATTTATTTCAATGGCTTGCCGATCATCGGGCAAGTCCACCAAAGTCCATACTTTGTTCTGATATATGAATCCTATCTCGGATTTCATGGCTTCTAACCATTTGTCGGAATACGGGCCCACCATCGCTTCTCCGTAGATCGTAGGTTCATTGTTGTCTAACAACATGATGTCTAAGACAGGATTACCGTACCACTTAGGAGTAGTACATATCCTTGTCGACCTACGAGGTTCGATAGCAACTTGATCCGAAGCTTCATGATCACTATCATTAACTTCCTATTCAACAGACGTAGGTGCCACAGAAAACATCTTTCTATGTTGCATCATTCTCTGGTTGAAATAAAGGTTCGACAACCTCATGAAGTTATATCTTCCTCCCACTCAATTCTTTCTAGAGAAACTCCTTCTCGAGAAAGGACCCGTTCTTAGCGACAAACAATTTGCCCTCGGATCTGAGATAGAAGGTATACCCAACTGTCACCTTTGGGTATCCTATGAAGATGTGTTTGTCCGCTTTGGGTTCGAGCTTCTCCGGGTGAAGCCTTAAGCATCACAGCCCCAAACATTAAGAAACGACAACTTTGGTTTCTTGCCAAACCAATGTTCATACGACGTCGTCTCAACGGACTCAGATGGTGTCCTATCTAAAGTGAATGCAGTTGTCTCTAACGCATAACCTCAAAATGAAAACGGTAGATTGGTATGAGACATCATAGATCGCACCATATCTCATAGGGTTCGATTACGACGTCCGGACACACCATTACCTTGTGGTGTTCCAGGTGGCTTCAACTGTGAAACAATTCCACAATGTCTTAAGTGATTGCCAAACTCATAACTCAGAAAATCCCCTTTTGATCAGATCGTAGGAACATGATCTTTTTGTTATGATGATTCTTAACTTCACTCTGAAATCGCTTGAACTTTTCAAACGTTTCAGACTTGTGCTTCATTAAGTAAATATACCTATATCTACTCAAATCGTCAGTGAAGATGAGAAAATAGCGATATCCACTGCATGCTTCAATTCTCATTGGATCACACGCATCAGCATGTATGATTTCCAACAAGTCACTTGCCCGTTTCATTGTACCTGAAAACGGGGTCTTAGTCATCCTGCCCATGAGGCCTGGCTCGCATGTGTCAAGCGATTCAAAATCAAGTGACTCCAAACATCCATCGACATGGAGTTTCTTCATGCATCTTTATGCCAATATGACCTAAGCGGCAGTGCCACAAGAAAGTGGTACTATCATTATTAACTCTACATCTTTTGGCGTGAACATGTGTATTACCACGATCGAGATTCAATGAACCATTCACATAGGGTGCATGACCATGAAAGGTATTATTCATGTAAACAGAATAACCATTATTCTCTAACTTAAATGAATAACCGTATTGCAATGAACATGATCTAATCATATTCATGCTCAACGTAGACACCTGATAACATTTATCTAGGTTCAATACTAATCCCGAAGGCAGATGGAGCATGCGATGGTGATCTCATCAACTTTGGAAACACTTCCAACACACATCGTCACCTCGCCCTCAGCCAGTCTCCGTTTAGTCTGTAGCTTTTGCTTCAAGTCACCAATAATAGTAACTGAACCGGTATCCAATACCCAAGTGCTACCAGGAGTACTAGTGAGGTACACATTAATGACACGTATAAACTTTGAAGTTGCCAGCCTTATTATCTACCATGCATTTGGGGTAATTCCGCTACCAGTGACCGTTCCCCTTACAATAGAAGCACTTAGTCTCGGGTTTGGGTTCAACCTTGGGTTCCTTCACTGGAGCGGCAACTGGTTTACCATCCATGAAGTTTCCCTTCTAGCCCTTGCCCTTCTTGAAACCAGTGGTCTTGTTAAACCATCAACACTTGATGCTCCTTCTTGATTTCTACCCTTTACGGTCTTAAGCACCGCGAACAGCTCCGGGATCAACTCCATCCCTTGCATGTCATAGTTCATCACAAAGATCTAGTAGCTTAGTGATAGTGGCTAGAGAACTCTATCAATCACTATCTTATCTGGAAGTTTAACTCCCACTTGATTTAAGTGATTGTAGCACCCAGACATTCTAAGCACATGCTCACTAGCTGAGCTATTCTCCTCCATCTTGTTGGCAAAAGAACTTGTCAGAGGTCTCACACCTCTCAACATGGGCATGAGCCTGAAATCCCAATTTCAGCTCTTGGAACATCTCATATGTTCTGTGGCGTTCAAGACGTCATTGGAATCCCGATTCTAAGCCGTAAAGTATGATGCACTAAACTATCAAGTAGTCATCAGGATGTGTCTATCAGGTGTTCATAACATCCACAGACGACGTTGTAGGGGTTTACATATCGAGCGGTGCATCAAAGACGTAAGCCTTTTGTGTAGCAGTGAGGACACTCCTCGGACTACAGACCTAGTCCGCATCATTGCTTACAATATATTTCAACTTGGTCTTTCTCTAGGAACGTATTGAAACAGGGAGCTACATCGTGAGCTATTTATCTACAACATATTTGCAAAGACAATTTAGACTATGTTCATGATAATTGAGTTCATTTAATGAACTCCCACTCAGATAGACATCCCTCTAGTCATCTAAGTGAAACATGATCCGAGTCAACTAGGCCGTGTCCGATCATCACGTGAGACGGACTAGTCAACATCGGTGAACATCTTCATGTTGATCGTATCTTCTATACGACTCATGCTCGACCTTTCGGTCTTCCGTGTTCCGAGGCCATGTCTGTACATGCTAGGCTCGTCAAGTCAACCTAAGTGTTTTTGCTGTGTAAATCTAGCTTACACCCGTTGTATTCGAACGTTAGAATCTATCACACCCGATCATCACGTGGTGCTTCGAAACGACGAACCTTCGCAACGGTGCACAGTTAGGGGGAACACTTTTCTTGAAATTTTAGTGAGGGATCATTTTATTTAAGCTACCATCGTTCTAAGCAAATAAGATGTAAAACATGATAAACATCACATGCAATCAAATAGTGACATGATATGGCCAATATCATTTTGCTCTTTTTGATCTCCATCTTCGGGGCTCCATGATCATCATTGTCACCGGCATGACACCATGATCTCCATCATCATGATCTCCATCATCATGTCTTCTTGAAGTTGTCTCGTCATCTATTACTTCTACTACAATGGCTAACGCTTTAGCAATAAAGTAAAGTAATTACATGACGTTTATGTTGACACGCAAGTCATAAATAAATAAAGACAACTCCTATGGCTCCTGCCGGTTGTCATACTCATTGACATGCAAGTCGTGATTCCTATTACAAGAACATGATCAATCTCATACATCACATATATCATTCATCATTCATCACAACCTTTGGCCATATCACATCACAAAACACTTGCTGCAAAAACAAGTTAGACGTCCTCTAATTGTTGTTGCAAGTTTTTTTACGTGGCTGCTATAGGTTTCTAGCAAGAACATTTCTTACCTACGCCAAAACCACAACATGAATTGCCAATTTCTATTTACCCTTCATAAGGACCCTGTTCATCAAATCCGATCTGGCTAAAGTGGGAGAGACAGACACCCGCCAGCCACCTTATGCAACTAGTGCATGTCAGTCGGTGGAACCGGTCTCACGTAAGCGTACGTGTAAGGTTGGTCCGGGCCGCTTCATCCCACGATGCCGAATAATCAAGATAAGACTAGTAACGGCAAGCAAATTGACAATATCGACGCCCACAACTACTTTGTGTTCTACTCGTGCATACTAACTACGCATAGACCTAGCTCATGATGCCACTGTTGGGGAACGTAGCAGAATTTTAAAATTTTCTACGCATCACCAAGATCAATCTATGGAGTCATCTAGCAACGAGAGAGAGGAGTGCATCTACATACCCTTGTAGATCGCGAGCGGAAGCATTCAAGAGAACGGCGTTGATGGAGTCGTACTCGTCGTGATCCAAATCACCGATGACCGAGCGCCGAACGGACGTCACCTCCGCATTCAACACACGTACGGTTGGGGAAGACGTCTCCTCCTTCTTGATCCAGCAAGGGGGAAGGAGAGGTTGATGGAGATCCAGCAGCACGACGACGTGGTGGTGGAAGCAGCGGGGATCTCGGCAGGGCTTCGCCAAGCTCAGCGAGAGGGAGAGGTGTTACGAGGGGAGAGGGAGGCGCCAGGGGCTTGGGTGCTGCCCCCATGCGCCTCCCCACTATATATAGGGGTGGAGGGGCTGGTTTCTTGCCCTCCGAGTCCATTGGGGCGTTGGGAAAGGTGGGGGAAAGAAATCCCATCATTTCCCTTCCCCACCGATTGTTATCCCCCCTTTTTAGGGATCTTGATCTTATCCCTTCGGGATATGATCTTATTCCTTCTAAGGGGGGATCTTGGTGCGCCTTGACCAGGGGTGTGGGGCCTTGCCCCCACTACCCACGTTCATGTGGGTCCCCCCAGGTGGGCCCCACTCCGAAACCTTCTAGAACCTTCCCGGTACAATACCGAAAAATCCCGAACATTTTCCGGTGGCCAAAATAGGACTTCCCATATATAAATCTTTACCTCCGGACCATTCCGGAACTCCTCGTGACGTCCGGGATCTCATCCGGGACTCCGAACAACTTTCGGGTTACCGCATACTAATATCTCTACAACCCTAGCGTCATCGAACCTTAAGTGTGTAGACCCTACGGGTTCGGGAGACACGCAGACATGACCGAGACGACTCTCCGGTCAATAACCAACAGCGGGATCTGGATACCCATGTTGGCTCCCACATGTTCCACGATGATCTCATCGGATGAACCACGATGTCGAGGATTCAATCAATCCCGTATTCAATTCCCTTTGTCCAGCGGTATTGTACTTGCCCGAGATTCGATCGTCGGTATCTCGATACCTTGTTCAATCTCGTTACCGGCAAGTCTCTTTACTCATTTCGTAACACATCATCCCGTGATCAACTCCTTGGTCACATTGTGCACATTATGATGATGTCCTACCGAGTGGGCCCAGAGATACCTCTCCGTTTACACGGAGTGACAAATCCCAGTCTCGATTCGTGCCAACCCAACAGACACTTTCGGAGATACCTGTAGTGTACCTTTATAGCCACCCAGTTACATTGTGACGTTTGGCACACCCAAAGCACTCCTACGGTATCCGGGAGTTGCACAATCTCATGGTCTAAGGAAATGATACTTGACATTAGAAAAGCTTTAGCATACGAACTACACGATCTTTGTGCTAGGCTTAGGATTGGGTCTTGTCCATCACATCATTCTCCTAATGATGTGATCCCGTTATCAACGATATCCAATGTCCATGGTCAGGAAACCGTAACCATCTATTGATCAACGAGCTAGTCAACTAGAGGCTTACTAGGGATATGGTGTTGTCTATGTATCCACACATGTATCTGAGTGTCCTATCAATACAATTCTAGCATGGATAATAAACGATTATCATGAACAAGGAAATATAATAATAACCAATTTATTATTGCCTCTAGGGCATATTTCCAACAGCCATGACTACAAATATTTGAGAAAGCAGATTTGGCTAAGTGTTGAGACAAACAAGTTTTCTAACTGCTTGATATTATTCCAGATCAAATGGCTATTCAAAATGGAAACAATTCTAGACCTAAAAGTCTAGCGCAAATGAGTTTGTGAGTCCTAATGAGGCCTTTATACTGGAAAAAGGGATCTACTAGTATCAAGAGTAAGCACAAAACAACTACCGCACAAGCATATATCTCTTTTTGGATCAAGAAGAGGCTGCCGGGGAAGAACTACGAAGAAACTGCGATGAACTGCGAAGAACATGCAGAAACCTAGAAAGCCCTAATGCAGATCTGATGAGTAAGAAGGGAAACGCTTACAGCCACAGATCTTCCGCGAAGAGTCGCCGCCGTTCTCTCGACTGATTCCGGTCGATGCAGCGGCCAAAGTCGACGGAGGTGAGGTGCTCTCTGACGGTGGCGGAGCTCGAGCAGCAGCGGGGGTAGCGAGAGGAAGAAGACGAAGAAGAGAGAAGAATGAGAAAGACCGGGGCATGCCTATTTATAAGGGGATAAGCGAACAGGCGGGCACAAAAATCGAGGAAGACTCAAATAATGATTATCCAACTAAACGGACGCCTCGATTCTCGGAAGGCATTAAAGAATAAAGATTCGTTGAGAGATGATGTCATAATAGTTTTTCGTGTTTTCAAGAAATGACGTCATGGAGGGTTACAAAAATCTCTACGAAGAAAGGAAAATGGATCTTGTCTAAGTATTGAAGATTGACAAAGAACAAAGTTCAGAGTCAACCTGGGGCCTAATGTTGGGGATATAGCTACCAGGTATGACCCGCCGAGGAGGGGCCGGGTCAGCCCTAATGGCGGGTCACAAAGAAAGCCCAGTAAAGATTCAAGGCGGTAGTTTATTAAGGCTTATAGAAGGCCTAAGCCCAGAGGCGGCTTAAGGCCCAATATTGTAAACCGCCGTATGTAAGGAAAGACTTGTAAGGAAAGGCATATAAAAGAAGTCACCGAGCCGGGCATGCTTTATGAGCCGGCCGGGACTCCGTAGGCCGCCAAGCATCAACCCATGTATATAAGGGGACGACCCGGTGGCGGCTTAGGGCAAGAAACAAGAGATCGATAGCCAAGCCGGCGGATTAGCCTCTTGGTGATCGAAACCTCAGTAATTACAAACAAAACTAGACGTAGGCTTTTACCTTCATCGTAAGGGGCCGAACTAGTATAAAACCTCTCGTGTCCCTTGTCCCGATTAACCCCTTTAAGCTTCCTAGTTGCGATGGCCCTACGACTAAGTCCTTTTGCTAGGACATCTGCCATGACAATTTCACGACAGAATGTGAACAAAAAGATGTTATCACCAAGACTCTTACAGTCAACTCCCCGCATCGGCCACCAAGCTTGTCCCAACGCTGCAACAATTCCGCCCGCAAACGCTGGCTTCTCGGAGAGTAGTTTGCCGAGTGCTTGTGGTTCCAGCGCTCCTCCATTTCCTCCTCCGATCCATCCAATCTCGACTCTTTTCTTCTTCGCCCCCGACAGCTTGAGTTTCTTCATCAGCCCCTTTACCTTGTCCATGCACGCCATCTCCCTTCTTACCCCCAATCACCTGTCTAGTGAGGAACAAGTGTATTACGACTGTACGCCTCTAGATCATACAAAAGGTTTATGAGAATTTTGAATTTGCTAAACAAAAGGTTTATGGTGACTAGGGTTTGTGGATGTGGAGTCTAAAACCAACGGAACTAGCGAATGTGTCTTCAACCTTTAGAACCCACACAATCACGAGGACGACAGTTGGCGCAGCTAGGAACACCAATCTCCAGCGGCAGTTGGATCTCCGACGAAGAAATCCTAGGGCGCGGACATAGTTGCCTAAGAAATCGCCACAGAACCAACCGCCACGCAAGGGGCAAAAACAAAACTGCTTAGGTTGTGTCACTTCGAGAGAAGAAGGGAGGGATTGCTAGTTGTCTAGTCTCTTACTTGGCTCCTCCAAGTTAGAGAATTCACATTGGTATGAGATATGTGGGTCCACGCTGCTGGGTAGTAAAATGAGAATCTGACTGATGCCCGAATGAAATGAGCTAGCTGATGAATATAGTATAGACACTAAAAAAAAAACCTAATCCACCAGCCTGCTTTTCTCGCCCCGAGCGCGGCCTGCGCCTCCTCACCCAGCTCCGCCGCCGGCGCCACCCGCCATCGACCTCCCCCCTCCCCTGCTCCCCTGCAGCAACCCGCCTCTCTTCACCTAGCGCCGCCA
>NC_041384.1:620542845-620606022 GCF_002162155.2 Triticum dicoccoides | reverse complement strand
CTTCAGAAACCCCTCCACCTGCTCATCACGCCTCTCCTCACCCCCTGCAGCTACTGCCACCCGGCGCCGCCTCGCCGCGCCCTGCATCTCTCCGCACCGTCCATCTCACGGCGCTCTTCGTCTCGCCGCTCCCCTAATGCCCTGCATCCGCCTCGGTGCTCCCTGTCCACCTGAAGCTCACCTCTGCATCCCCTCCTGAAGTTTGCTTTTCCCATGGTGAGTGAAACAAGTTTTTTTTACAAGATTGCTTGAATTATCTTCCGACTGATGCCAGAGCTAAATAATGTGCCACATCTCATTTTTTCTCTCTGGAAATGATATGAAGCATATATAGTTAGGTAGATAGATTCTCATGGTGAAAGGTACATGGCGAAGCTTATGCCACTACATACTGCCTGTTATTTTGCACTATTCTTAATTAGAGTATTTGTTCCTATGAAGGAAAAAAAGAAGATGCTGTAGAAAATGACATGATTGCAGTCAAGAATTAGTAGTCAGGAGTCATCTGCAATTAGAACTAACTGGCTAGTGATCCGCTTTTAGAAGATGTCCCTTTTTGTTCATAATAGATTTTAATCTTTTTGGAAACTTGGTGGCGTTTGTACTATTGACCAGCATTGCTGACTCGTATGCACTTTCACACATTGCTGAGTTGTATGCAATTTCACCCTTTAGGTCTAACTAAGGCAAGAAGAGAAGTTGTGCACCAAACTTTGCAGTGAGATAAAATTGCAGCTGAACAAGTATGGGCATGCCAACCATTATAGTGGGACACGCATGCAAGGCGCAACTGGATTGCCAAAACCGACTTAAACAGACTTATAGCCCTAGGTAAAATGACTCTTTTTTCGCTCGCCGTCTCTTCCTCCTCCCCTCCCTCTTCCTCTCCAATCCCCAGAGCCTAGACTCTTCACACAGTACACGCATACGCACTGCACACCAAACTACCGCTAATTCTTACCCTCTCATCTCCTCGATCCGATCTGACCCCCTGTAATCCCAAATTAAGCCGCACAGTACAGTTACCAATTCCCCTCGGCTCCGTTCCGCGAGCAAACCCTCACAAATTTGCTGCTTCTGATTGATCGCATGGTCGGGTAGGGTTTGGGTTGTGGCGTCGGGTTGGACTAGTGTTGTCCCGAGGATTGGTTCGGGTTTTTCTGACTTTAGTGTACTCCGCATGCGGCGGATTGGACGAGGCGGGACAGCTGGTCAGGCTTGGACCTATGGGCAGCACTGGTGAGCCCGATCGGAAGCGGCGGCTCTCTGACTCCTTTGTATCTCCCGCCAAGCGCCCAGCGCTTCCGCCTTCCTCCGACGACAAGAAGGTATACGCCTCATTTGAAGTCTCTAAGTAGTTCACTATTGTTAAGGTAGGCAACTGTGTGTTGACTTGTTACTTCAACTGTTTTGATCGTGCATAAGGTAGTCCAGGTCAACGACCTTGCTAGGCAGTGGTGGATCTAGAATCTTGCCAATGTGAGGGCAAGGATGGGATATCATGGTTGAACGGCACAAAAATGGGCATAAATGTATATAAATATGCACTAGTAAAAGTAAATTTGCAAAAAAAAATTGTGGGGGGCATGGCCCCCACCACCCACCCCTAGATCCGCCACTGTTGCCAGGGTAGTTCATGAATCTATAGGAGCTTCTGAAATCTCAATAACAGTTATTACGTCACACAGAGTCATTTTACCTAGGGCTACATGTCTGTTTAAGCCGGTTTTTGGCAATCCAGTTGCGCCTTGCATGCGTGTCCCACTAGCGGTTTGCATGTCCATACTTTTTCAGCCGCAGTTTTACCTCACTGTAAGGTTTGATGCACAACTTCTTTTCTTGCCTTAGTTAGACCTAATTGTCTCGCTGTTACATATACACCTCATTTAGAGTCTTTAGGCAGTCCGCTATTGTTCACGACGAGAAGGTACACTCCTCATTTCAAGTTGTCAAGTAGTTCACGCTTGCTTGCAGTAGGCTGGTTTGTAAAGGCTTGCTACTTCAATTTTATTTGTATCCTTTATTAGGTAGCTGAGTTCAGCGACATTGCCAGGTTAGTTCAGGAGCTTCTCAGATCGTAATATAAGCTCTTTTACCTGGCATATCCGATTTTACCGGATTGGTCAGCCTGCTTGCGTGCAGGATTTACCTTGGAGTGTTGCATGTGCAGCGTACTGACATACGCATGAATGGTTGTCAAATCCGCATTTGTCCAGTCGTAACTTTATCTAACTGCAAAGTGTACTGTACAACTTTACATGTTGTCTCCCTTAGTTAGACCTAAAAAGTCTTGCTGAAATTGTTCAGGGCATGATTGGTGTTATATAGTAAAAGCCGTGTCGCCAGGACATTAGGTAGCTGGGGTCAGCGACATTGCCAGGTTAGTTCAGGAGCTTCTCAGATCGCAATATAAGTTATTTTACCTTGGGCATATCTGGTTTTACTGGATTAGCCAGCCTGCTTGCATTCAGGGTTTACCTTGGAGCGTTGCATGGGCAGCCTACTGACATATGCATGAACAGTTGTCAAATCTGCATTTGTCAATCGTAACTTTATCTCACTGCAAAGTGTACTGTGCAACTTTACATGTTGCCTCCCTTAGTTAGACCTAAAAAGTCCTGCTGAAATTGTTCAACACATGGTTGGTGTTATATATATGGTAAAAGCCGTGTCGCCATGGAAGCAAATCTAGCATGCATTTAGAGAGATGATTGAGGATACAATAACATGTACCTTTGCAAAAAATTGGATATAAATTGCTATTTGGTGTATGTTGCGATGTTTAGACCACCGTGCATATGGATGCACAAAACAGATATATGATCATTAATGCACTTCTATTATTTGCCATACTTTCTTCTGCAGATTTTGTTCTTGCATCGTTCGTTACAGCAGTATTGCCAAGCCGTGCTCATAAACCGGATTTCCTTTGTGCCTTTTCTACACTGCAATTTTCATTAATTATTCTCTATATTTCTATATTTGGTGTTAACTTGTAACTTTCTTCCTGGTTGGCAGCTTGATTTCGCTGTACTTAAATACAGAAACCAAAAGCTTTCAGAACAGCTAGCAGTCCATAAGTTTGAGTACCATGCCCTCGAGGGTAAATTTGACGATCTCAAGCAGAAACAGAAGGCTCACCATGAGACCCAAGATCTAGCTAACAAGTCTTGGGAGCATGTAAGCTAAAACCAACCTTGTTGTTACTGCAAAATACCACAAGGCTTCCTTTTCTTTACGGTAAATGCTATACTTGAACAGCTTGTGAGAGATTTGAAGGCTACTTCTGTTTGCAAAAGTGGATTTCAAAATCCTTCTTGCAGTGCAGGTCCTAGCAACGTGTCTACAGGTATGACTTTCTTCTTACCTGAATTGATTTGATTGTCAGCTAATAATTATTTTTTTCTTCATGTATAAAAAGTTGTAATGGAAGCAGTGTATGTGTCTTCTCCACTCTTGTTAGGATCTGCATGAAGTTTTTTTTTTTGCAATCTATGAAGCTTGCACTTTATTGTATTTGATTTATGTTGGTGGTTGTGAAATATCCTAAACTTAGATATTGTGCCAAATATTACAAGATTTAGTTTCTAATTTCTTATTCAGATGGCGCATGCATCCCAAAAGACAAGGACTTCCTTAGCAGACTTGTTGAGACAGGTGCCACAGAAAGTTCAGGTTGCCATTTGGAAAACCATGTACACTCGTCAACTACTGATGTGCTGCAGAATATATTGTTCTCATCAAATGATTCATGGCATGCAAATAAGAAGTCGCTGTTAGATCTCTTTGCGGCATTACCTGAAAATGGTTTGTTCTTCACATTTCCTTGGTAATATTTATTTATTAATTACAGCTAAAGGACTGAAAATTCCATACCCCTTTGGTAACATTACCTTTCTTTGTTTCTTCACTGCAGAGCGTAGTAGGGAACTGCGAACTACTGGTACTGAGCTGTCACTACAGCTTAATGATGCCATACAAGAACTTAGTGATCTCCACTTGAAGCACAGGCGGTTAACAGAGAAGCACCACGAAGAGAGATTTTTAAACGCTCGAAGCAAAGCTGAACAGAAACGCCTTAAAGGTATCTTTGCTTAAACACGAGATGCTTTACGTACATAGATATGGCTACATACGACAGATTGTTAATGTCTTATTATATATATTATTTTGACATCTTTCATACCTGCCAATACCCTTCTGATATGCCGCTGCATCATGCTTTCCACCAAATCTATCAATATCTAACCACCCACTCTCCTTAAATCCCTTCCCACCGACAATCCCTCGACGTGTTCCTACCACCATAACGTTCTTCACCTGTCTGCTGTTCTTGCCTCACGTAGTTGCTACCGCTTCCTACCTCTGGTCAGACATTGACATAGGAAGGTTTAGAGAGGATGAATGGAGATGAGAGGGACGAGAGGGGTCGAGAGAGGATATATAATAGACAGGAGAGAGTTGGAGAGAGATCAGAAGGAATGGAGAGATCTCAGCTGGATTGGGACAAAGAGGCGACTGGAAAAGAGGTCTGGATATGCAAGAGAGGCAGAGCCGGGGGTTCCCTCACTGGAAGCACACTGCATGCTGGACTGAGCCAGGATGAGATGTACTGGCTAGGTAGGAATGTTTATTTTGTTCTGCTAAGATTTCTGTACTTATGCAACAATAATACGCTGATCCTTGTTTTTGAGGATTATCGGATCACTTCAACCGTATTGCATACTAGACCAACCTAGTCACACAGTGGCCCTTCAGACTGATAAGACGTGAGGAACTATTTAGACAATGTTTGCACAGTATATATGTTCCTATGATGTTATTTGCAACTAGTGTTAAGGATCGTCAAATCGACTTGACTGAGATGTTTTTAACTTTTCAAGAGGAGTTGGCAAGTGCTGTTGCTGAGTTGGAAGAAAGCAACCACAAATTGGCAGTCCTCAAAGCACAGGGAGACCCTACACATGGTACTCCAATCTTATTTCCAACTTTAGGAAATAAAAGCTTGCCTGAGGATAATGTCAGAGACAAACAAAAGGAATTGCAGGATCTAGAAGCATGTCACAAGGAGTTTATGGTAAATATTAAGTTTTTTTTTACCTTCCAGTGTTGCCTATGTTTGCTCTGAACCTAATGTAGCTTGCTCTGTTATTTGGATCAGGATCTGATTTCACAACGTTTGGTGGAAATAAGGAGACTTCACGAAGACAGAATTGAAATTTTGAACAAGTTGTCTACCTTCCAGGTTTGCACGTGGCTTGTTTAGGTGTGCCAATACCAAGTGAAGTAATGCTGTTCCACATTTTTTTAGTGTTGTTCCAGGGGTGATATGTAGTACTAGTATTTTCCACCTGTGCTTTGCTGCAGCTTTTTTGGATTTGCTTTCCTGCCAAGTACCAACACTAACGAAAGTAACCCTAGATTATCTGTAGTCTCCAGAGGGTGACATACAGACGTTCAAAAAGAGATGTTTTTTTTACAAAATCTATATTTTTGATTTTCCATCCTCTCAACTAAAAGATGCCTAATCAAGCATTGTTTAATTATTTTATCTGAGGTTAATATTTTCTTTGAGTTTGATCTATTGGCTACTATTTCAATGATAACATGGCTTAATTGAGATTCCACGTTGGAGTCAATCTTAGAGTAAAGAAAGATGTGTTTCATAAAATATTCTTGCAAGCCTCACCTTCGTAATTCATTATTTATGACCAGAACACTTTGATGGATTTTAAGAGCATTTCTTCTTCAAAAGCTTTCCAAGTTCTGAAGGATCAACTCCAAAAGTCACAAGCAGAGTTGGACCACTGCCGAACACTATTAGAGAAATTACAGGTAGTCACTGCTCAGCATAATTTACATGTCATGTAGCAAAGAGCCTCAGCTATGTAATGTTTGGCTAAGCTTCTACTTGCCTTTTCAGGTCAATAAGGATAAAATGATATGGCAAGAAAGGGAAGTTAATGTAAAAGTTGATCTGTCTGGAATTCCTCATAGGGTATCTCTGAATTGTGAGTCAAGCATTGCAGTTTTAGAACAGAATCGGCAGAAAGTAGTTGATGAAAAGAATATGCTTGCGCTGAAACTTGAAGAATCTTCGAGAGAACCTGGTATGATGATTCTTATTTGACTTTGCTAACAGCATTGAGTTATTCTCTTCTGGCCATATCCAAATATAAATAAGTAAACACTTTCAATGTTCAGGTCGGAACCAAATCATATCAGAATTTAAAGCGCTGGTGTCATCACTGCCAGGAGAAATGGGTGCCATGCAAACTGAATTATCCAAGTACAAGGATGATGCTTCAGAATTGCATTCTTTGCGAGCCGAAGTTCACTCTGTTTCTGATATTCTGGCTAGAAAGGTAAATTTCTTTTTACGAGCTTGTTGAAGAAGTTTATGAGTGTTTTGTGACTGTTTCAGTTAAATTCAAGCTATTCATTTTGTGCTTTACAGGAGCACACTATCAACGAATCATTATGTAGATCTGCTCATGCTGGATCTGAGATAAGGGATCTACGATCCAGGGTACCGATACTAAAAAATTGCTGATTTAACTAGATTTTTTTTTTTTGGATTCTATTGTCTTCACCAGCCATCAGGAAATGGCTTGTTTTAGTTAGTTTCTTTAATTTCCGTTCATGTTGTTTTTATGAATTCTTGAACCATTGAATTCACATGCTGTGTAGATTTGTGAACTAAGGCAAACGAATTGCGAGTTGAAGCTCTTTGTGGAAATGTATAAACGCGATTCTACTGATTCAAGGTGGTTTTATTACAGCAGAAATCTTTCATGAAACTACTTCTAAAATTTATCGTGTTCCACTATGTTTGTTCTCCTATTTAGTCTAGAGACCAGATCATCCGAAAAAATGTATTGAGCTTTTAAACGTTGTTTATTACTCACTCCGTAAAGAAATATAAGAGTGTTTAGATTACTACTTTAGTGATCTAAACACTCTTATATTTCTTTACAGAGGGAGTACGTACCAAATTCAGTTGTCCTACTAAAACAAACTTCTACTGTTCTGATGTCCACCCCTTATTGTTTTGTGACAGAGATTTGCTGGAGTCCAAAGATAGAGAATATTGTGAATGGGCTCATGTCCATAGCCTCAAATCTTCTCTTGATGAGAGTAGGCTAGAACGGCGTGTTAAGGCAGCCATTGAAGCTGAAGCAATGTCTCAGCAGAGACTAGCAAGTGGTGAAGCTGAGATTGCTGAATTAAGGGGGAAGATGGAGAGTGCCAGAAGGTACATTTTATTTATACTTATCCGATGTAGTTTCTCTACTGGATATTTGGAATCTCTACACTTTGCTGTGATATGACATCACATGTGTTGAAGTAGGCAGAAGCTGGATACGTCATCTATTTTTACTGGTGAAAAAGGTGCTTACTGGTGAATTTCCTGTGCGTTACAGGGATATTGGTAGTTTATCTGAATTATTGAAATCAAAACATGAAGAAGGTGAAGCGTACCTGTCAGAGATTGAGGTATGTTTCATCTCTACATCTTTGTAAAAAATACAGAAAATCAGCATTCTAGAAATGCTTAATTTTTGACGTTTCAGAGTATTGGGCAAGCATATGAAGATATACAAACACAAAATCAACAATTGCTACAGCAAATTATTGAGAGAGATGACCACAATACAAAGGTAATTTTATGGACTCAGTTGCTGTTCTGTGTTCATGTTGATGTATCCTTGTCTTCAACATTAATTAGTGTAATCTTAAACCACCCACTTATGTTCACGATGACTTTGGTTTCACTTAAAGCTTGTTTTTTACTTCAGTTCCCATAACTACATGCCAACAGTAACTTAAATATGCAACTAGAAGGTTTAGATTGCCACCATGATCTTATCCAGGTTTCATGTCGGTAATGGTAATTTTGTCATGATACCCACCAGAGCATTATAATCTCCTGACATCAGATTAACAAAAAAGTAGAGCTGGAGCATCATATTTTTCTTTTGAGCATGGCGGATTAAACCCCTGGTTTATTTGTTGAAACCAGACATATTGGTACTAAACTTCAACAGAATTCTGTTTTGAGCATGGATAATTACTCAAATTGTGCTTGTATAACCAACATGAAACCTGGATAAGATCATAACCAACTAAACTTTCAAGACACATAACCAAATAGCAGGCTTCAAGTTCCCTTCTGCGAGTATCAACTTAGGCTTGATTTCATGAGCACGCACGACCACTTACAAGCTGAATACAAGCTCGCTGGCCCAGTCCGCTAACTCCTTTGTGTTTACAAAACTGGACTAACCAAACCTTTTGTTTTGGTTCAGCATGGTTTTTTCTGGTTTGGTTTTTCGGTTTGGTATAGATATGCACCACCCCAATGCCAGCCATGTGGACCCTGTGTGTGTGGCAGAATTAGTGTGGCATCCTTCCTCTTTGCTTTTTGAACCAGGAAAACACAATAAACATCTTGTATCCTCGTCAATTCCTCGAGGCCATTGACCCCGCCCTAACCAAAGCTGTCAGCATCACTACTTGAGTTGATGCCTTGCCGTGAATCACCATGCTCACCTTCCTTCTGCTTGAAAATTTAGGACATTGCCTGCCTCTCCATCTGTGTAGCCTACCCTTCTCCATGCCGCTTCCTTCTGATCTGCAGCAGCTGTAAGGGAGAAGACGCGCTAGGATGGCATCCAAAGCATTCCCATACTGCTTGGAGAGGAAGGCAGACAAGAAAGAGAAGAGGATAGAGGAGGGAGGAAGATGGGAGAAAAGAGGAGATGCAAACGATATATATACTTTGAGCCAATAACCAGTGGCACCCAGACAGTTCCAGGCCACTTCGGCAGTGGGTTTTGATCCAGACTGAGATAAATCTAGGTGGCTGGAGAAATAAAAGGCAAGATGAGGGGGTTGACTGAGACAAGGCCGTGAGTCCAAGTCTCCAATACAATTGGCTATTTTCTATATCTATTTCTAAGGAACTGATCCTTCCTGTGCCAATCGTCTTTTATGGAAGTAACATGCCAATGCTGCGACTGTGGGATTAGTGCTAATCTCTTGTTGATGTGACAAACTGGTATGGTAATACTCCCTCCGTTCCGGTTTACTTGTCGTGGTTTTAGTTCAAATTTGAACTAAAACCACGACGAGTAAATCGGAACGGAGGGAGTAGATGGATAACACAAGCAAAGGTCAATGATGACTCTTGATTTGGTCGTGCAGGGAGCAGAAACTGGCATACTTTGCGCAAAAGCACAAGAATCTGTTCCATTTTCTTTGGCAACATCATCTTCCATGTCATTTTGTTGCCAGCTAGTCAGTTCGACTATTCTGCAACATACTATTTTATCACTTTATTTTTACTGACTGGTATGATGGTCTTTGCTTGAATAGTCGAACTGGCATGATGGTCTGTCTAAATGGTGAACACATGCTCAAGTTGGATGGAGCAATATCTTGAAAATAAGTAATGTTTTTGTTGTAGTCAGTCTGCCTACATTCCCAACTTCTGTTCAGCAACAAATGACAGCTACGGTTATACAACAGAGAGAAGGTGTGGTGCTACTGCTACATACTGAAGTTGTGTAGAAAACTTCAAATTATTAATGTGTGCGCATATTTGGCTGATTAATCAGCATAGCTTTCACAAGAAAAACCGACCATGGTCATTCTAGAGTCATGTTTATCTTTATTTGTCGGAGATAGAAATATAAGAATCTTTTTGAACAGTGACCTGTACTGCACCATCTTATGATTACATGGTACTACAGATCTTTATGGAAGGCGTTAAGGTGAAACAGGCACAGGATACTTTGCATTTAGGGGTATGCAACCTGAACAGGAATTTACGGCAGGCAAAGAGCTTGATGAATCTCTACAAAGATAAAGTTGCCCAGTTAGACGACAAGGTAAATTTTAACGCATAAAAGGGAGAACATCATATTTTAGGGAGTGCTGAACGCATGTTTTTCCTTGCCCATTTGCAGTTAAAAGTTTGGTCAGAGCAGATAGGGAGACTTTCAGAGGATGGACGGCGACATTCTGTATCTTCAGGCAATGCTCAACGAAAGCTGGTGGATCTACAGGGAGAGGCTCAACAATTGAGACCGTCAATGGATGAAGTACAAGCCAAGGTTGGGAGGAATCGACTAGAAGTTGCTGGGTTGCTTGTAGAACTAGAGAAGGATAGGTAATTGTTTACAGAGATTTATTCTCTCCATACTCCATGTGACTTCCAAGTTTCTTCGTGTCACAAGTTGAATGATGTTTTCCAGGTTTAGTAAGAGGAGAATTGAGGATGACTTGGAATCGATGTCAAGGAAAGCTAGTTCTCTTAGAGTGAAGACAGAAGCCTCGTCGTTGTTGGAAAAGGTTCATCAGGAGGTCAATGAGTACAGGGGAATATTGAAGTGCGGTGTCTGCCGCGACCGACAGAAAGAGGTGAATAGTGCTGCCTTCATTTCTACTCCCTCCGTTCCAAATTACTCGTTGCATAAATGAATGTATCTAGAACTAAAATACATCTAGATGCATCCATACCCGCGACAAGTAATTCGGAACGGAGGGAGTATAACCTTGGCCACCATATCAAATCTGACAACTCGTTCTTCGGTGCCGTTTAGGTCGTGATCACCAAGTGCTACCATCTTTTCTGCAATGACTGTATACAGAAGTTGCTTCGAAACCGCCAGCGAAGATGTCCTTCCTGTGGATTAAGCTTTGGGGCCAATGATGTGAAGCCGATTTATATATGATGCTGCAGTGGGGTCATCTAGGACAAGTTACTGAAGTGCCGCTTGCTTGGTTCAGTGGAAAATGTAGCTTATCTTGCCAAATTTATGCAAAGAGGACCCATAGCATACTTTAGGTTGCAGGCACAATGCCCGTGGCTTGTGCTATGCCAGTGTGGCTTGCCGCTCCTTTGTAAAGCTTGTAATTTTCTTGTTGATGAAATAGCTGGTAGTCTTAGTTTGCATATACATTTTATTATTCTACTATTTGACATGTCAAGGAAAGGGGGTTAATGCAAAAATATACTCCCTCCGTTCCATATTAGTTTGTACTATATCAGAGGCAACTAATATGGAATAGAGGGAGTACCATATATTGCATGCTTGGAAAATCTAAGGCGCATATGTGTGCACCTTTCGCTACCCGTGCCGCGGCATCCCTCCCGGTGGGATTTCCCCCTTTGCCCTGTTTGGTTAGCCCTGCCTTGGTTTGGACCGGGCCCGAAACTTGGTCGAACAACCTCTTCAATTTCTGTCAGCATTACAAATCTGGCTGGGTTTACACCTCGCATATTCCCTCCCAAACCATCGGGTTCCACCGGGGTAAAATCCTCTCCCCTACATCTTGTGAATTCTACCTGAATGTTGTGCCAAAAGAAAAAACCAAGGCACTTCTCCTAACCCTCTTGCTCATGAATATGAGGCAGCGGTGGCTCAGGTGGGAGGGGTGGAGGCAGCGCAACGGTTCGGAGAAGATGGCGGCAGCGTGCTTCCTTGCTTTCTCCTCCCTTGGACGTGTTCAGGGTTTTCCTTGTTTTCTCCTCCCTCAGATGTGTTCATCGTCAGGAATTTCTATGGTTTTTGATGCAGATATCAACACATAATTTTCTCTTTGCTGAGAGCAGAGATTTAATTTGTTGTTGCGGAGAGCGCAAAGTTTTAATTTGTTTCTGCAGATAGCAGTTTTACTCTTATGAAAATTATAGTGTAACAGTCAACCTAAGCCTAAACCTAGCTGTGTTGGAGATGCCTTGTTGTTCTGGGCCTAAAAGCAGCAAAAAATCTTCTATATCTAAATAGCTAGCACCCATTAACCTTCCATTTCTCTCAACATGTAAGCATTCAGCATGCACATGCATGAGAAAATGTCCACCACAACAGTTAGATAAATGTTTCTATTAGTTTTGGGTTTTGATGTTATCTCTGATAATAACCATTTTTGGTTGTTTAGCAGTCAAATTGTAGATTTGCTGTCGCTGTTTAAACTTTTAAACTAAACATTCGCATTTTGTAGTTAGTACAAGGTTTTGTTCTGTGAAAAATGCTTTACTAATATATTTGTGCTTCTGCAGGAGACTCAATCTATACCTCCGTTTCGAGAGAAAAATAGCCTGAGAGGCAAATCTATGAAACACTATACTCTTACAACAGGTTATGCATGTGCAAAGGTAATTGCTCCTACCATCATGTTTAACATAAAACTGTATTGATTACTTCTGGATTTTGTTCACTTCTGTAACTTTTAATATTTCACATTAATGTTACACTCCCATCATGTTTAACATAAAACTGTATTAATTACTTATAGTATGACTGTATGAGACCCATTATGAGTTGTCTTATTGCAGGGGTCTCTGTTCGAACGCAAGCCAGAGAATGCCTCTGCCACCATTAACTCCTTCACAGGGTTGGTTGCATAATTCCAATTGCTAGATATTTGTTGGCTCTTCGTCACTCTTAATTCCCTACCATCTTTGGTGGTTCCTGAAGCCTTTCTATCTCATGCTATTATTGGCATTTTTTGAGTTTGTACAAATATTTTCACAACTCTAGGAAATCTTGATGCCAAAAGAGCTGTTAGTCAGTTCTTATGCAATCGCCCATTTGCCTGATGACAACTTTTGAGTGCATGTAGCACCTGCCTGATCAGAAGAAACCATTCGTGAAAGAAGAACTCCAAAAGCTTGCCGCTGAATGGCCAACAAAGGTGATGAAAAGGCAGAAGAAAGATGACATGAAGAGGAAGGTGAGATTGATATAGACGATCTTTGGTTCCATTGTAGTAGTCTGTAGCTCCTGGCAGGATTATTTTCACCTCGCGACTCTAGTCACTAGCTTATATACTCCAGCCTATATGTTCCCACACCGTTCTTGTAGTACGAAAGATCACTGGGTACCTGAAAAATACATTGATATCTGCATCCGACTAGTAACAAAATCCCTACATATTCCATGCAATGTAGTACTCCCTCTGTTCCGAAATAATTGTCGTTGGGAGTTTCTAGTGCAATTTCCATCGCGTTACGACATTTCTGTCGTTTCCGAAACTACCCTCCCACTCCCTCTCTCGCTCAGCTCAGCCACTCGCTCGCTGGCTCCCGAACCCCTAGCTCACCGCAGCCGGCGCCTCTCCGTCGCACGCGTCGCCGGCGCCTCTACCCCGCACGCAGCGCCTCCGCCTCTCCCTCTCGCGTCGTCGCCGCCTTTCCATGTTGCCACACGTCGTCGCCTCTCCCTTTTCAAGATTTAATTTTTACTCCGGCGGCTGGATCTGAAGCGCGGCTGCTCCACCTTCCTCAGGGTGGCGGGGATCTCCGGCTCGCTGCGGAGGGGGGAGGGAACGACCGCCGGCGGCCGCTGCGGGCAGAAGGGGAACTGCGTAGGCGACATCGTCGGCGTCGGCGTCCCAGGGACAGGGCACGGCGGCACGCACTGCGGGCCCATGCACAGGCACACCGTGCCTTTGCCGCCGTCCGCCAGCACGCCACTGGCCGACAGGAGCAGCCACAGCCACGCGGCCACGGCGAGCTGGACCGCCGGCGACGGGTTCGTGCAGTCCCGCGAGGACCGCGCCATGTGGGATGCCGAGACGACGTTGCCGAAGAAGGAGTCTCCGACTACCTCACGCCCGCCGCTGGCCTGCACATCAGGTAACCTACCCGCCGCTGGCCTGCACATCACTGAATAAATTTCTGTAAATTTCGGAGATGATGCATGAAGTTTTGTACTCTGAAAGTTTAGGAGTGCACTGGATAAATTTCTGTAAATTTGTGAGTACTACTGCTTGTAGGGCGGCTTGTAGGGCGTGTACTCTGGAAGTTTAGGAGTAGATGATGCATGCAGCTGCTTATGATAAATTTCAGTAACCATTGTGCTCGTGTGTTCATTGTGCCTTTGGCTTAAAATGGTTACTACTCCTAAACTTTCAGAACATCACCTTGCAGTGTTCAGTAATGGAATAAAAGTTTAGGACTATCTGGAGTTCATTGTGCTCGTGTGTTTATTGTGCACTGCTGCTGCTGCTTGTGCATCTGTTGCAGGCTCTGAATTTGCTTCTGTTCTTGTGACTGTCCGTCAGGTCGCCGAGCCCGTACGCCGGTGTGAGCAGCCTGGGCTGCCGGGTGCTCGCCGTCCGGCAGCACACCACGGCGCGACACGGGGTCGTGGAGGCCGAGCTCACCCAGGTCGAGACCATACGGTGGCAGTAGGAGGAGACTGAACACCATGGTGGTGTGGGCGCCGATTGAAAATCACCAGTGAGTCCTACTTCAACTGCGATGCAATGTGAGCCTCACTTGCCGTCCTCCCTCTCTTTTTCTTTTGTGAGAGCAAAAATGCATTTCAGTTCTGAGTTTGCTCTGCTCTGTGTGTGTGTGTGTGTGTGTGTGTGTGTGTGTGTGAGAGAGAGAGAGAGAGAGAGAGAGAGAGAGAGAGAGGTACCATGGTGGCCAGCTTTAAGTTGTCCTGTGATTTTGTTTCCACCTGAATGTGCTAGATGAACACTTCCTTGTTGTTTGTATACACCGTCGAGTTGAATTGCCTAACTTCTGAATGTCTACATGACCATTGTTTGCTTCTGTCAATGAAAATCAGTGTTAGCAATGTTCAAGTTGTTACCAATGTTCAGTTTTACCAATGTGTTCTGAAAATAAAAATCCATTTAGTGAGAACATTTGCTAGGAGTACAGTGTTACACATGCCAATGTTCAATTTTGAGAGAGAGTACTCCATTTAGTGAGCACATTTGCTGGCTTGCAATAAGAGGATTAACAGTAGTTCAGATTCTCAGTATCTTCTCTGCAGGAGTAGTTTCAGTTAATTAACTGCAACTTTCTACTCCTCTTCTGTAGGAGCATCTTCTTGCTGTTAATTAAACATTTTTACTCAAATTAAACCTTTCTGTTAATTAAACCTTTTGTGTTAAAATTAAATTAAACTTTTTCCTCTCCTCTCCTATTCCACTCCACTCCTCTCCTCTTCTATTCCACTCCTTTCCTCTCATATTCCTCTCCTAGTCCTTTCCTTTAACAGCAGCAACAACAACAAGTCCTTTTCTTTAATTAATTTAAACTAAAGGATTATGGATTATGACACATACTCTTCTCTAATTCACTCCTCTCCTCTCCTACTACACATATAAATGGAGTAAAGGGCAACCTGGTGCATGTAGCTCCCGCTTGCGCAGGGTCCAGGGAAGGGTCCGACCACTTTGGGTCTATAGTACGCAGCCTTTCCCTATATTTCTGTAAGAGGCTGTTTCCAGGACTTGAACCCATGACCTCATGGTCACAAGGCAGCAGCTTTACCACTGCGCCAAGGCTCCCCTTCTACACATATAAATGGAGTATGGAGTAAAAAAATACATGGAGTAAAAATACATGAAGTAGAAGTAGGAGTAGAAGAAGAAGAAGAAGAAGAAGAAGAAGAAGAAGAAGAAGAAGAAGAACATATAAATTCAGTCTGTTTACTGTCAATTGCTGTCTGTTTACTGTCAAAGCAAGAATTAGTCAATTGCTGTCTGTTTACTGCCAAAGCAAGAATGACAATATTGTTATGGTCAATTGCTGTCTGTTTACTGTCAAAGCAATAATTAGTTTCCTAGGTTAATGAAGCATTACCAGCCATAATTAGTTTTCTGTATCTTAATTATCTCAAAACATTTTTGCCTGAAAACTGAATGTACAATGTTTCTGTAGATAATTTGATCGAAAAGGGACGGCATGCTGAGGTGTACAAAGGACAGCTTGCTGATGGACAGTTTGTGGCAATTCAAGCTTACTGTATCCTGAAATTCAAGCTTATTGTATCCTGATTTAACTGGAGTACAATGTTGTAGCTTCACTTGTCTTCCAGTCAAATACTCATGTACTCCAACTTTAACTGGAGTATACCCCAACTTAATCATAATCAGTTGTTGCCTGTGGTGCTATATTAGTTATACCAAGTTGATGGTTTCGTTAAGTTGCATGTACCCTGAATTCAAGTAAATTAAGTTGCCTGTACCAAGTTGAGTATTTAACTTTTTTTTGAATAGGAGGATAACCCCTGGCCTCTGCATCAGAATGTTGCGCGGGAGGCCGATGCGGGCAGGCGCCGCTGGTGGCTCTGCTGGGGCCGCCTTGGCGACGCCTACGGCAAGACATTCTACCTCGGTGAGTCCCTCACTCCGCAACTCTTTGGGTTCTCTGATCCAGTACTGTAGTTCGATGAATAGTTCTTGATCCAGTACTGTAGTTCGATGAGTAATTTTCTGTCCGGAGATAATGAGCAGAGCATAAAAATGATTGCTTATCTGTATACTGCTGCTGATGTAGTTTAAAAGGCTCAAGGTCTTCTTCAGTTAATTAGAAGTACTTTAGTGTAGGAGTATTCCAGATTTAGTGTAGGAGTAAAATTAACTGAATCCTTTTTCAGTTAAAATTAACTGAACTCTTGCTTCTCTCTTCTTTTTCTCTTCTCTTACATTAGTTCAAGATCTTCTTCAGTTAATTAGGAGTAGTGTAGGAGTAAAAGCTTGCAAAAAGACCAAATCAGATTTAGCACTTGCAGTAGTATGGCACTTGTACTAATATTTCTGTTTACTCCTGTTAATATTGCTAGTGTTTAATTCTGTTAATATTGCTAGTGTTTACTCATTTCAATTAGTGCTAATGTTTACTCCATGTCAATATTGCTTTTACTGTCATGGTCATCTTATTTGAATCTTAAGGCTTTGTGCACCTTATTCGAACTTTCAGAAACCAGTTTAATTTTCTTAGGTGAACTCATAATATGACAATTGTTTCAGAAACAACACCCTTTTCAGTACATCAATTCTGCTTTTTCTTGTCAAGAAACAACACCCTTTTCAGTACATCATCTGCAATCTTGATTCACTTAGTGTTACTCCTAACTGAATTCCTTTGGCAGTGTGAAAGAAAGAGAACTCGAGCCAAGGTGATGGTGATGGAAATGAAAGAAAGAAAGAGAAGCTGGTAAGGTGACCTACCTACCATTTTCAAACCAAGACTTTCTGTTTTGTGACTGGTCTTTCTGTTTTGAAATTTCGCTCTGGCTGAATTTTCTCAACTGTAATTCTGTTGGTGGGGACACTCAAGATACTGTAATTTTGTACCCACACCTAGCGACAATGTACAGGTGTACACTACTCCATTACCAAAACATTTTGATATCCTGATTGACTGATTTCCTGAGTGAGCGTTTCCAAAACTAGCAGATCATGATCTTGATATCAATATACTGCTAGTATTCCATTACCAAAATATTTTGATATCCTGATTGACCGATTCTTGAGTAAACGTTTCCAAAACTAGCAGATCATGATTGAACGTTTCCAAAAGTAACATGATCAATTAACATGCTTCCTGATTTCTTGATTGAATTTCCAAAAGTAACATGAGCAATTTTGCAGGAGTGCCTACCACAAAGATGAGCAGAAGCAGGGGAGTTCGCTGGGATGGAGGCGCTGGTGGCCTCGCCATGGCTGTTGAGGAGGTGGGGGTAGAGGAGTTGAGCGCTGGCCAGGGCCAGGCGGGGCAGGAGGTGAGCGCTGGTCTGGAGGAGCCCGACAGAGAAGCAGGGACGACGAGGGGCCTGGCGGAGGGCCAAAGAGGAGCGCTGGCATGGAGGAGCCCGGCCGAGGGGCAAAGAGGGGCGCTGTCCTGGAGGAGCCCGACGGAGGGGCCTGGAGCAGCGCTGGCCTCGCGGATGGAGGAGGAAGACGATCTGTTTTCAAACTAGGGGTATTTATGTACTTTTGTACGTTTTCACCTGGTCGGAGAGAACTCCCAACGACAATTATTTCGGAACGGAGGGAGTAGGAAGCTTTGACCCCTCAGCAGTGTACGAGAAGGAACACCGCTGCTGGATTGCTCGGCGCCAGTTATAAATCTTGCAAAGTTTGTTGCACTTTGCCATTTCTCATGTGTAATCCCAATCTACCATTTAATTTTTTTGCATTTGCAATTGGCCTCGAAAAATACCACTCTAATTGATCTGGCTGCTGAAGGAAGAAGATGGAGATATATCGTTATCCATGGAGAAGCTTAGAGAAATTTAAAACATTCAAGGCTGTCAGTGGTATTGGCATTCTCAAAATGTTTTCAGCTAGTACAAGAATAACAGGTGCAGGTTGTTGTGTTAATCATGCCGCTAACTCTCTCCTGTGTCAATCTAGTTGTAACGATTGTCTTGGGCTCTTGACATTGATATTTCTCTCGTGTTGCTCTTCCTGTAGGATCAAAGTTATCGACAAAGGGGGTGAATGAGAGATTTTAACAAATTCTTCAAAAATATGAAATACTTAGGTATACTGAAAAATAATGATGGCTATAAAGCAGTTCTGAGGAATTTTAGTCGTACGTGAAATAGAGAAACTTAGAGGCATGCAACAAAACTACCAAGTATGAATCAAAACGGTAGAATAGGAGTTGTGCATTTTGAATATCCAATTCTTCATACCGAAGAATAGAGGCAAAACGGTATGAATCATGCATCCACAAAAAGTAACAGGCCTGAACCATTTTAGGGCGATCCTTTTGTGCCATCGGATTTTCTTCACGAGGATTCCAGTTTGGTGACATTTTGTGCCGCGAATACTATATCTCGCTTACAGCGAGTATAGCAGCCATCTCGCCTGAAAAGTGCGGGCATATGGCCCCTTAGTGCAACTTGTTCGTGTCGCTATAGTTTGCTCTGCTCTAGTTTTTTAAGGATTTTTTTTACCTTTTCCTTTCTTTTTCATCTTTTTTTTCACTCGTTTTCTTCCATCTAAATACATTATAGCAGCCATCTAAATATTTTTAATACACATGATTAACATTTTTAAAATATATGTTTTGATCTCTACTTTTTTCGTACACATTGTACATTTTTGGTATACATATGAAACGATATTTTTACACATTTTAACATTTTCCAAATACATTATTAACATTTCGTTTTAATTATATGTTTTGATGCCTATTGCTTTCATACATATTTTACATATTTTGTATGTATTTTAAAAATATTTCTATACATATTTATCATTTTTCATATACATGATTACATTTTAACTATAATTTTTATGTCTGCTTTTTTCGTACACATTGTAAATTTTTTGTATACAAACCAAACATTTTTATACACATTTTAACATTTTTCAAATACATTAATAACATTTTGTTTTCAAATATATGTTTTGATGCCAATTGTTTTCATACGCATTTTACATGTGTGGTATATTTCTAAAATATATTTTTATACATGTTTAACATATTTCATATACATGATTAACATTTTTCTAAATATAAGCTTCGATGTCTACTTTTTATATGCATCAGGAAAAAATATTAAACACGTTTAACATTTTTAAACATATTTTAGATTTTTTTAAGTGGGTGAACATTTTTAAAATGACACAGACATTTTTTTAAAGCTATCAACATTTTTTAAGTTACGCTAGCAAAACAATTACACCCCATTAAGTTTTTTTGAGTTCTCCATTTTCCTTGAAGTAAGTATGATATTTTTCAGTTCAAAAATAAAAATAAAATTTTTAAAACGAGAAAAAGAAGAAAAAAAGAATGACAAGCAACTGTAGCGAACGAGCGAATGCAGCGAAGAGCTGATATGGTGGCCCACTATTACCTCTTTTCAGGCGATCACGTACCCGTTTTGTGCTGGCCATTTTGTTGTAAAAACAGGCCGGTAACAAATGGGCTAAGATGTGAGCCCATTTAGAATAGCACATCCGTAGCCTCAGTACTAAATCACCTCAAAAAAGAAAAAGGAAGAATAGTACTCTCTTGACTCTGAAGGTAGACTGTAGTATGTTCATATTGAAATTTAATGACTACACCTCACGTATCCCAAGAATTGGCCTCGCGCTGCCGTACTAAGGCCCCGTTCGGATTCCCTCCCACTCCCCAACTCCGCTCCGGAGCGGAGTGGCATGCAGCTATAATCTGAGGAGTGGCTAGAATGGCGCTCCACGCGCTCCACTCCGCAGTGGGGGAGTGGACGGTTGCCGAACAGTGCCTAAACCTTTGTCTTAACATCATAACATAACATCATGCCAAACCAGACTTAGTGAAAGGCAACACTATCCTGGCAGGAAAGGCAATATGGCATATGTTGCATCGAAGAGACCTCATCAAAGCAGAACATTACTCTAGGTAGTTGCTGATATATATACCCATCTACTAGAAAGTAGAAAGCCAGCTGTTTCCTTCACGTTAGCTGAAGAGCTAGCGTAGCACCAGTAGGAAACATGGGCGGTAATAAAGAGTAAAGAGAAGAGATAAGGGGAATGAAAGGCAGGGGATCAATTAGTGAGAAGTAGCCACCGCTACCGCTACGCCCGCCGGCTCAGGTTAGGTTAGGTGCGGTGCGGATGGACGGGAATAGATGCCGGTCGACGTCAGGACGCAGTGTCTGCCGCCCGCAAGTCCCGACGAGCCCCGCCACCGGGTTGGATTGGCCGAGGCCATCATCGCCTCCATGATCACAGCTCAGATTCACTCGCCCGATGCCCCCTAGAAGCACTCCTAGGACGGATCGACGGCTTCGACTGGAAACGACGGCCACTGTTGTCATCCCGATCATGTTCCTCGGTACCCCTACTGCTACCACACCGTGCGTGCCTCTTCCACTGCCACCTGAATCCGGAGCCCCACTCCCGACTCCACAGCTGCACATCAGAAAGCGCAGAAACGCGGCGCTTTTCCAAAAGTTTCCAAAAGGACAAAGGCGCGCTTTCTAGCCCCGCCCCAGACCTTTTTCCAGGTTTTTCCAAGTCCAAAACCCTAGAAAACGGTGAAAACCCCCCTCCGGGAGCCCGAAGGTCAAAGCGCTGCACTTGTGGTTTGTTTACTCGTGACAGGCAGGCAGGCCGTGCGCCACGCCGCACCAGCCTGTTCCTGAGAGCTGCGAGACGCATCGTCGGAGAGAGTCTTCAGTCAGAGATGGGGGAAGAGCTTGCTGTGGGTGGGCCGGATGGGGATGGTTGAGCGGCAGAATCCGCCGGTGCCCGTCCAAAACCCCGTTAATAATGGGCGCCATGATTGCCCAGATCGGTCGACCGATCCGTCGTCGCTGCTGCTGCTGCTGCTTGTGCTGCTCGTGCGCCTTGCTTTCGCAGGCCAACAGTGGCTCTCAGGCTCCCCATGCCGTATCCGGCTCGCACTGTGCCGCTGCCGTCGTACTCTACTCTACTATACTCGCTGCCTGGCGAGTGGCGAGACAGCGTCTGGGCCGGGGGATCCCGTCGCCATGCGGCCAGCGCTCGTTTGGGCCCGCCGCGGCGAGGCTGGCGCTCGTTCGTTCCTTCCGGGAAGCCGGCCATCGCGGAACAGCGGGAGATGGACGCCCGGTCGCCGGCTCCACGGTGACACCCCATCGCTGATCCGCAGCAACAGTGACGTCGCCGGCGGGACGACGATGGGCACGAGGGCGGGCGCCCACCGCACGGATGTTCGTCCACACGCGCGATGCTCTGTCACGGTCCGACGGACGGACGGAGGGAGGGACCCCGCCACCCCGACATCTCCATCCCATCCCGTGCGCCTGTAGCGCACCGCACGGGCCGCGCATCCTGGCCGTTTGATCCCAGACCGCGACGCTCGACAGACACCGATCGGCCCATGTGCACGCTCGGGTCGTGTGGCGCGGGGACTCCCATCACGCTGCGCGCCAAGGCCCCCATCAGTCGTCTGCTTGGTGCTTTGCCCGTTGGAGCCGTCCGCTCGAGCGACCCCCGGCCTCTCTTCTCCACCGGCACCATCATTGGACATCAAGAGAAAACGGACGCTCAACCCATGGAGTCCAAGCACTCGAGACCGCATCGATTTTCCGCCGCTTGCTTCTGCCGCACTGCATGCGGTACAAGATTTTCATCACCTGCAAGCCTTCTCTCGTGTAATTATGCCCACCCCGACAGAGCACACATGGCAGTCGGTCGGTCGTCGCAGCCCGCAGAAGCGTCTGAGATAGCGTTCAAAATCTTTCATTGTATATGCGGTGATTTGTGAACAGTTTGTCAAAAGATTCGCGGCGTGGTTGCCGGTCGCTCTTGAGAGGGCAGACAGTGACGCGGGCCGATTGTAGTTAGAGGCCAAGCCGCCAAGGTGATGGGGATTTTTAATGGTGAGTCCCCGTAGGGCAATCTAGCCTACTGTTTTTTCTTTTTTGGCTGAGAACATGCTCGACTTTGGTCTGTAGCTAGCTGTTAAATTAGTCGTCCTATCTTGATCGGTAGGCCTAAGACTATTGGCCATTGCGTCATAACGGACGACCATGGAAAGCTGCATGGGCTCTGCTCATTTCTAAGTCGGACGACCATGCGGCCATTCCACAAATCTTCCTCTCCTTTGTCCTTTCGTTCTTGGAGAGTCGTCATGTGTGCAATCGCTATATAAGTTACGAAGAGTGCATCATCTCTACTCTTATAAAAAAAAGAGTTGATGATGATGGTGTGCCTGCCATCCTGCAATATAGATCGTCCGAGATATATCTGACGCATAGGAAGAAAAATTATGGCAAAGTTTGTAAAAAGATAGCCGCACCCCTCTCCACATTTGCAGATAAGGCATTTCCTCGTTCATCCTTATCTCCCATAAGATAAACTACTCATATAAATGCACCTTGATGTTCCGTGCAACGCACGGACATCTTGCTAGTAATAATACGAATGTTGCCGAGGCACTGCACCAACTAAGAGTTCCCATAGAGTACTCTCCAAAATTTCTTGCAGGCCAGCCCCGCTTATCATTGATTACAACGTTTCTTCCCCAATTCCCCACCTAAAGTTGCAACTAAGAGCATCTCTAGCAAATCCGGTATGCGCCCGTCCATCAAAAACAGTATAAGGGCGCATGTAAAACTTTTTTGCGGTACTGTGAACCCTCCGGTGGAACAGGTCCAGTAAACTTGTCTAGCAAATGTTTTGAGGGACGTGTTTACGAATTCTGTTCCGCGTCAGGGGCCCGCGGTACCGCAAAAAAAGAACCATAGCACAAATTTTGACAAGTGTTTGCATTTGAATAGATGAAAATGATTATATATACATCACCAGTTCATCACATCCAAAATCATGCACAACATACGAGATAGCAAGTTTAATCTTACGAATATATGATTAAACAAAACATGCTCAAATGATCATCGGTCATGGATAAATCAAGCAACATCCACATTGTTGTGAAGATCGTCACCACCGCCCATAGCACCATCATCTTCATGAACTTGGACCGGAGAACGAGCACCACCACAACCATCTTCAACTTGGACCAGAGAACGAGCACCACCGCCGCCGCCGTCATCCACATGGTTTACCGAAGCATCAACCCCACCTCCACCATCATGGCCAAAACCAACACCACCTCCAAACGCACCTCCACCATCATTGCCGAAGCCACCACCCCCTCCACCACCTCCAAACCCAACACCACCACCCTTGGCACCAACACCCCCAATGCTGAGCCCTCCACACCCTTCACCACCCCCAAACCCAACACCACCACCATGCCAAAGCCACCTCCACCAACATTGTCGAAAGCAAAACTCTCTCCAAACCAAACACCACCAGCGGCCATAAGATTTTGAAGCTCCATCTTCCTCCGGCACATGATCTTCGTTCTTTTCATCTCCTAAAATTCTCTTGTCTTTGCATCCATACCCTTCGGGTTCATCATCATTAACCGGTCCTCCTCGACGGTCCTCTCGTCCTTCCTCTTTTGCTCCCCTAGGGCGATCTTGCACTCCTCGAAGGCACACAACTTCTCCCACTTCTCCTCCTCGTGCTTATCTTTCTTCGTGGCCATGGCCACTTTAGCATCCCAATGCTTGGATAACAATGCCTCTTTCATCTTCACCATCTCACCAATTTGATCCCTCAAAGTGATTGCCTTGGCTGTCCTCTTGACTCTTGCTTTCTCCTTCTTGTTTCCATCCAGTTTGTCTTTGATTCTTCCTCCTCTTGGTGCATCATCATTATCATCATCATCCTTATCTTTGAATTTGATGCCTTTCTTTGGGGGACATTCTTTGCCTCTCAACCTCCACTTCTTACTATCCCGGAGCTATCGCCAACAATGATGAAGATTGAACGACCGACCGTTGATGCCCGGGGTTTGCTTGTAGTACTCATTGGCGATGCGATCCTACACACAAACATTGAGATAAGTATGAGCTCATACTCTTCATATCAACACGGCCAAAGACATCAAGATGAAGAAATACTCACATAACCATCAATAGTGACGCCAATTGGAGGTGCATTTCGCATTTGCTCCAAGCACCCACTCCAACGGCCACAATTTTTGTTGATGATATCCCAAGTGACTTCAAGGTTCGCCTGGAAGGAATGGCATCATTTGGTGATATTTGTTCTTGATTCTTTGCCAATAATTTCCATAGCTTTGACCTACTGGTACTTCTTGAGTTTGCGTTGGTTTTCCCTTGAAGAGGAAAGGGTGATGCAGCAAAGTAGAGATAATTTTTCCTCGGTTAGAGAACCAAGATATCAATCCAGTAGGAGACAACGCACAAATCACCAATACCCTCACAAACAATCAAACAACTTGCACCCAACGCGATAAAGGGGTTCTCAATCCCTTCACGGTCACTTGCAAAAGTGAGATCTGATAGAGATAGATGAAACTAAACAAACGATAAAGTAAATATTTTTGGGATTTTTTGGTTAATAGATCAGAAAGTAAAAGATTGCAAAATAGTAGATTGGAAACTAATAAGATGAAAAATAGTAGAGCGGAAACTTATATGATGGAAAATATACCCCGGGGGCCTTAGGTTTCACTAGAGGCTTCTCTCAAGATAGAAAATAATACGGTGGGTGAACTAATTACTGTCGAGCAATTGATAGAAAATCGACAAGTTATGACAATATCTAAGACAATGATTATGAAATATAGGCATCACGTCCGTATCAAGTAGACCGAAACGATTCTTCATGTACTATTATTACTTCACACATCGACCAACTCCTGCCTACATATAGAGTATTAAGTTCATGAAGAACAGAGTAAACACATTAAGTAAGATGACATGATGTAGAGGAATAAATTCAAGCAATATGATGTAAACCCCATCTTTTTATCCTTGATGTCAACAATACAATACGTGCCTTGCTGCCCCTACTGTCACTGAGAAAGGACACCGCAAGATTGAACCCAAAACTAAGCACTTCTCCCATTGTAAGAAAAACCAATCTAGTTGGCCAAACCAAACTGATAATTCGAAGAGAATTACAAAGATATTAAATCATACATAAAAGAATTCAGAGAAGATTCAAATAATATTCATAGATAAGCTGATCATAAATCCACAATTCATCGGATCTCGACAAACACACCTCAAAAAAAAATTACATCGGATATATCTCCAAGAACATCGAGGAGAACATGGTATTGAAAATCAAAGAGAAAGAGAGAGAGAGAGAGAGAGAGAGAGAGAGAGAGAGAGAGGAAGAGAGAGAGAGACGAAGCCATCTAGCTACTAGCTATGGACCCGTAGGTCTGAGGTAAACTACTCACGCTTCATCGGAAGGACAATAGAGTTGATGTAGAAGCCCTCCGTGATCGAATCCCCCTCCGGCAGGATGTTGGAAAAGCCTCCTAGATGGGATCTCATGAAAACAGAAGGTTGTGATGGTGAAAAAGTGTTTTCGTGGCCAAGCCGTCAAGGTGAGGGGGATTTAATAGCGAGTGCCCGTAGGGCAATCCAGCGTGCAATTTTTTTTTCTGGCTGAGAACATGCTCGACTTTGTTCCGTAGCTAGCTGTTAAATTAGTCGTCCTATCTTGATCGGTATAAGACTATTAGCCATTGCGTCATAAGCAATTGAATAGCTTAGCAAGCGGCATGGACTCTACTCATTTCTAAGTTCGGACGACCATGCGGCCATTCCACAAATCCTCCTCTTGTTTGTCCTTTCGTTCCTGGAGCAACTCTAGCAGAGTTGTCATGTGTGCGATCACTATATAAGTTACGAAAAGCGCATCATACTATTATGAATGTTGTCGAGGCACTGCACCAACTAAGAATTCTCATAAAGTAGTCTCAAAAATTTCTTGCAGGCCGGTCCCGCTTATCATTGACTACAACGTTTCTTCCCCGATTCCCCACTTAAAGTTGCAACTAAGAGTATCTCTAGCAAATCAGGTATACGCTCGTCCTTCAAAAACCGTTTAAAGGCGTCTAGAAAACTTTTTTACGGCACCGGGAACCCTCCAGCGGAACAGATCCCGTAAACCCATCCCGCAAATCGCCTTCTTCCTCGCGGTCTTCGCCCGCACACCAGACGGGTCGGTGGAAGGGGTCTTGTTCCTCCCGCCCGCGGCCTTGATGGTGGAACCAGGGCGGGGCCAAAAAAGGGTGGTGTCGCTCCGGCTGCCTCCCTTGGACGAGGTGGCTCCCTTGGACGAGGTGGCTTCCCCTCCGCTTCCTCTTGTTGGCGGCGGCGGAAGGAGTTGGGGCGGTGCCAGCATGATCGGCCATGGGAGCCATGGGTGGACGGAGGGACGGCGGTGGTGGTGGCGGCGGCGGCGCGGGAGGCGAGAAGTGAAGCGTCCGGAAGTTGGTTCGCGCCAAGGGAAAGGGGAGTCGGCAAAAATAAGGGTAATCCCGTAAATATGAAGGTAATGAGCCGACGGATCCGGGATCCCACAAAATTTTTCTCGGGACGATCAAACTCACTGCTGCTTCTGAGAGTTATCTGACACCTGGCTGACACCATCGCCACCAAGGCCCTGTCCGTCTAACCGATCATCTGATCTTAGCCACCATGACCTTCTTCATAGCTGCCAACACCAAAATGACCATATCGGCGATTATTATGTCAATTGAGGCTATTTGACAACTCTGCTACAGTTGCTCTTGGCAATGTGCACACAGTTTCAGACTGAAGAATTGGACTAGCACTAATAGGAAAACTAGACACATCCCTTCTAGGGACAATAGAACCTTTACCCGCTGGGCAATAGCCAAGCCTGTTTGCTTCTTCTTGGTAGAAGAACACTGAAGGTGATGGCTGATGTGAAAAGAATCAAAGAAGAAGCCAAGCAATATGTGTCATGCTTGTGAATCAATTTATTGCATCCATCACTCGACATGATGACATGGCCGAACTGATGCTTGTACTAACAATAATTTCACACACGAGAAATGGGCCACGTTGTGAGTGAGGTAGGACGGCCCAATAATCCAACTTGTCGTCCCCAGTTAAGAGGAAAAAAAACTAGTAAAAAAACCACGATCGAAGGGCAAAAACAGCCGGGCCCATGTGGTTCTTGCACCAAAAGCTCAAGACATCCTCTAGTAGGCAGAGACTGAACTGACAGCGGCTGTTAAACGTCAAGTTTTGGATTGCTGTCAACCAAAATCCAAGTCCCAAAGCCTGATCATCTCTACATCTACATGTGCACCGGGCTCCAGTTACCGTCACTTTACTAGATCCACCATTAGCTCTTGCTTCCCGGAGGGTTGGTTTCCACGGTAGGATTGAGTTCTCACATCCCCTCAATCAAATCCTGCTGCCGCTTGCTTGTATGCATGGCATGCTTGCAGAGGAATGACGACGCAGGTCTGGTGCATTTCCACTACGCGCGCGCTTTCTTGCCTCAGTGGGCATAAACGTTTTCACCATCACTCACCCGATGGCATCAGATACCTTGGGCTAGCTTGGAGGATGTTATGTCTGGTTTCGAGGAATTATGTGACGGCCACTGTATGGCTATCCTGGCGTGGAAGTAGGCCTCTTCGTACAGAAATAGTAGAGCTTTTTACGCGGATGGTGAAGTTCCACATCAAAAGCGGGGTTATCTTCCGTCGGATTTGCATCGGAATATTTGGAGTTCCTCTCAGGGATGGCAGTACATATTCGGCATATTTGGCCGGCATTTCCTCTCATTTTCCTTGTCCTTTTCCGCACATATATTCCTCACGAAAACAAACGCCTTTTCGCGCTACCATGGGCCTCCTCAAGTACTACGTATCGAACGTCGGAGTAGTTATGAGTGCATGTAATGCACGTGTGTCAATCTCGGCCGTCCACCAGATCGGCTCCGGTTGCGGTTAACGAAACTAAGAAAGATGAGCCGGCACACACCACACACCCGCACTATGACGCCGGCATGACGGCCACCACCACCGCATATCCTCGATCGCCGGCGCAGCGAGCAGCACGGGGTCGTGGACCGGCCCATCGCCTCCCGTTTCGGTGCGCCGGTGCGCCCTAAAACACGTACATCCACCGGGCTAACGCAGCCTGATTGGCCATTTACACGACTTTATCCACCCAACCCCCGAGCCTGTGGAGCCACTGGGTAGGGCGGTGTGTTCGTAAGCCGCGCACGTATCGACCCGTCTCACCGCGCGCTTTGCTGCTTTGGCTTAGCCTGTAGCGTGCCCTACCGGGCACTACGGACCAAAGAAAGACGATCCCAGATGGATACTAGACTCCGCTGGATGTAGGTAGAGTGGGGGTGACGTGTTCTTGTCCGGTGAGTGCAAGCAATGATGGTCCGTCGTCCAAGCCATGGCGGCATCGGGATCCCCCAGGGGCAGACAGGAGGGAGACAGGCTATCGTAGTGGAGCTGGAGCTGGAGCGGATGGTGTGCTGCGCTGCGCTGTGCGTGTAGTACTAGTAGTATTTGTTTTGTTTGGATCGCCGTCGGCATTGGCGCTGCCGCTGCATGCAGGGTGCAACTTGCATGCTGCAAGCGTGCGGTGTGGTGTAGTGTAGATAGGTAGCTTCACGCATGGCCATCGTTTGCGGTCAATCTTGTGGTGTCTTCTCACCTCACCTCCCCACCCACACACACCCACACTACCTCGCCGCTAGTGCATGTGTGTGTGTGTGTGTGTGGTAGTACCGGCAGGCAGCGGCGATGTGCTCCGGCGAGCAAGCTTTTGGCCGGGTGGGGAGGGAGGAAATCTAGGCACCAGCTTGAGAAGCCTTTTGGAGAGTGCGTGGTGGAAGTGGAACTGGGAGGAGAATCATGCGGATCTTCCCTCAAGGAAATAAACTGCGCTGTGTCCCCCGGGAGCAAAGTGATCTTTGGATGGCTGCGTCGCGGGCGCTGGTCCATGTAAAATGGTTGCCTCTCTGGAGTACACGGAATGATGGCATGGTTCAACTCCTCATGATTTCCTTTTGTTGCATGTTCACAGGTCGCCGTTTGCCTGTAATTTCATGCTTCCGCGTGCGTGTCGGAGCCGCTGGTTCTGAGAGTGAGAGCGAGAGGCACCTGGAAATATTTTGATCTGACGTGGTGGTAGGAACGTGAAATTCAGTCGATGGATCTCCGAATTAAGGTTGGTGGACGGTCGTCCGTAGAAAAGGCGCGAAACGGAGGGTGTCTTTTTTTTTTTTTTTTGCTTTTCTTCAGGCAGGTCATGTCCTGAAAATCTCTCTGAATAAAGTCAAGTCCTGAAAACACATTCTCTTCTGATTCGCTGGAGTACTAGCAGAAGTAGCTCCTGAGTCTACCGAGCCCGTGGGCTTTTGTGTAGCTACGGCCTAGAGAGAAAAACAAGGGCAACTGGCCAGCTGCATCCAGGCATGCACAGTGAGCAGGCGTGCATGCAGGATGCAGGTGGCGCTCATCCGAAAGTCATTCCATGTAGCCCGGCCGTGCAACAGAGTCTAGTTAATTTACTTAATTTACTAGACTCTTGACTTTCGGCCCGGTAATTTTTCTTTCGATATACTCCTACTATCAGGCCAGACCTAGGTAGAGTAGGGTATATGCTTGGGTAGAAGTCCTAGCCCCTACAAGCTCCGGGGGGAGACTGTACTACACACAAGAAGTACGTACGTCCCAAAAGTCCACCATGCGCGGCCCGTTCGTTACGCAACAAAACAAGAAAAACACAGGGATAGCGTCCACTGTGCGCGGGCCATGCATGCATGGCGCGCTCTGTCCGCACCGGCACCGCACAGCGCGGGGCGAGCGCAGGACCTGCTGCTTCGGCCGGATGCCGGATGCATGCACCCGCGCATGCATGCATGCACGCCAAGGCCAAGAAGCCTGGTCCAATGGCCCCTGCCATGCCATGCCGCCCATATGGACGCGCGGCCATGCCGATGGACCGCAGAGAGAGGCGGGCGACGACTTCCGCGCGCGCGCGGCGCTGGCTGCGCGCTGTCCAAGACAAGGGCGGGCGGGCGGGCGAGGTCGCCGCCTCCGCCTCCGCGTGCACGTGCCGTGGCTATGTCCGAGAAGATCGCGCGGCTCGCAAGCGCACGCACGTACGGCGAGAAGCCCGGTCGGTTGCGGGGCGGCGTACTAGCCAGCAGACCGAAGCTTGGCTTTGCAGTTTACCACGGCGAACTCCAGCCGGCTGGTTGGCTTGTAGAATACGTACATACCATGGGCGCCGCCTCCATGCCCAGCCTGGACCTGCTTGGCCTTCCTTGGCACGTCCGTCACACCCACCGAGCCGCAGCTCAGGTCGTTGGCACGGGCCTTGTTTAAACAGGGTTGTAGACAACGCAAAGTGCCGATTCCTTCCCCTGGGAGAAAAGAACACGAATCCATGCATTCCATGGGCGCAGCATGTGTGACACGCAGTCTGCTGCTGGATGCCGCGCATTCTAAAAAACCAAGAAAAACCACGAGGCCGGCCAATTAAAATGCATGTTCAGGGGGGAAAAGAGAGAAGATGATTTAAAAGAACTACTAGTGTATTCCTCAAAGTATCTGATTCCCTGAAACATCTTGGTCGCCCAATTTTCTATGAGCAACACCGCAGAGACAGTAGACAGGTAGTCAACTTCTGCTGCTCAACGGCTAGATGCTCGTGCGAGGTCAACTCCAGCTCAAACTCCCCGGGAAAAGAACAAAAAAATAACTCCAGCACAAACTCATCTACATTCCGATTACAAGTTTACAACGGGCTACTAATCTGGTCAACAAGTAGAGTGCGTACGGCGGATTAATCGCATGGCATAGCTTTCTTTAGTCATGAACCTAGCTATGGATCGCATATTGGTCTACCGACTTTAGTTCCCATACGAAATATGTCAGTGCTGATCTGGTCATTAATGCACTGGCGGGTTTTGCTGGTTACATTTTCAAACTGCATGGCCCGAATGTATATATTCCGCGGATTCATCAGACACCAGTTGACCCCCGATTAAGATGAGATCCCAGTTGCTTACACTTCATCCGTTCCAACGTTCACAACAATCAACGGAAAGTGACCCATTCCACGTGCAACTTGGCGAGCAAGCAAATTCAAACAGGTTGTACAGAAAAAGAATCTCGATCATTTGCTGTAGTAGTATTTTATCACTTGGCTTGGTCGTTCATTACTTCGAATCCACTGCAGAGAAGAGGCAAAATGGTCCAAACTCAAATACGATCAAATTATTTGTTGCTTCACTTGTTGTGCATGGGGTACCACGCTACACAACGCAAGTAGCCAAAAGCAACTCCCTTAAGCTGATTGGTGGGACGGCTCTGAGCCAAATGCAATATGCACGTATTTTCTTCTTGCGGTCCTACGTATGTACGCAGGCAGATCCACCAAAACTGTGAAGCAACCGCACGTGTATACTAGTATATCTGAGCATTTGGATAAGATATGATATACCACGATGATCTCTCGCCACCTACTGCCGCCGTGTAGTGCCCTGAAACTAAGGAAGCTGGCCGCCTCAAATGATTCATCCAAGTATGATAATCTCATTTAAAACCTCCCCTTTTGCATTGCTTGCATCCGCAAATTCTCCGGCTAACATGTACTTGAGATATTTTCAAATTGAAGACGGGTCGCTCTTTGAGTCTTTGCTTGCACAAGATAGCCGTAGGCAAGTGGCAATTTAAATGCCAAGTGGCCTCCGTTTATTCACCAGACATGTTCCTAACCCTCAGTTTTGGCAGTTTTCCACTAAAAATATATAGGTCTTCGGTAGGTTTAAAAAATCGTAATACACCTACGGGAATATTATGAATGCCCATGTGTTGATGATAAGATGGCTGTCTACTCATGAGGAGCTGCCAACTACTACTTCCACTTATTATTGTACGGTGTACGTTTAACTTGCGCGACGCAATCTGTATTAGCAACGAACATTTGATAATCTCAAGTGGACAATTTTTGGGGACTAGATCTACATAGAGCAACTCTAGCAGAGCCATAAAAAGGCAGCCTCCATAATCATTACGAATGCACTCCATAAATTCATGGAGGTACAAGAGGCAACGCAAAATTGAGAGTTTTCATATTTGTTGGCTCCATGATCATGGAACACATCCCAAATCACTAAATCCTCCATCAAAGTTGAAGAAGGACAATGAAAGTGCAACTAATCACCGGATAGTTTTGGTAATCCTTAACAACATATACATCATTGAAGTAATGCCTACTCAAGGAATATTCCAGGAAAGTTCAATTAGGAATGACAATGAGATATGAATGTGGACTCATCAAATGCAAAGGACAAAGCATTGACAAAAGCTTCAAGACCCTACCGTTTTAGTTAAGTGATCAACGATCATAGGAAAAACCAATGCTATTAAAAGGGGATGATGTTTTGGTCATGACTCATTTGCTCAAGTGCTTAGAGATATTGCTTCAAAAACTCAACCACACCCTCACATTCCCACCTGTCCAAAACCCTAAAGTCAATCTCAGTCCCACCGTTACACATCTTCCCGGACCACCGAGATACACTTGACAGAGCCACTGCCTAAACCCCAACGACTCGGTCTCACCGAGATGACATTCAGAACCAACGAAGTGCGCGCGCCAACCTTCTATAACTAATCAACTTCACCTCGAAATTTCTGAGTGGTTTCAATCTGTGTCACCAAAGTGTGGAAAGTACTTAGGTCATCGTCCATCGGTCTCACCGAAATGCCTAAAGTTCAAACCTTTTGCACTGGTCGGTCTCACTGAGTGGTTTCACCCGGTCCCCGCCGAGTTGCGCATAAAGGTGTGTAACAGTTAGATTTTTGGTCATGGCTATATATACCCTACCCGAGTTGCTGGAAACTACCACTTCCCATATACATTTTCTGAGAGTGAACCACCTACACTTGTATTGAAACCAAGAGGATTTCAGTTTGACCTTTGATCCTTGATTTTTAGCCCCCTCAAATTGCTTTTCATTCCAATCTTTCTCCTAATACCATGCCAAATCGAGTGATTGAGTGTTGAGGACACTATCTTTCGAAGGACAAGAGCAAGGAGTTCATCATCTACAACAAACATCTGTTACCTTTTGGAGAGTGCTGTCATCTAGATTGGTTAGGTGTCACTTGGGAGCCTCCAAATCTTGTGGAGTTGAACCAAGGAGTTTATAAGAGCAAGGAGACCGCCTACTTCGTGAAGATCTACTCCGAGTGAGGCTAGTCTTTCGTACATGGAAGCCATGATGGCATAGACAAGGTTCCTTCTTCGTGGACCATTCGTGGACGCAGCTGTTAGCCTTCGTGGGTTGAAGTCTCCATCAATGTAGACGTACGATAGCGCAACGTATCAGAACCACGTCACAAATCACCGTGTCTTCATTGCGTTTGATTTTTTTGATCCCCCCATTTTGTTCATATGCAAAGTCTTTACTTTCCGCTGCCAACTATCTAGACTTGCATGTGTAGGGTGTTGCTTGACTTGTGTGACTTCCTAAAACTTGCCAAGAACTAAAATTGGGAAAAGTATAGGTTTTTATTTTGTCAAGTAGTCTAATCACCCCCTCTAGACCTACTGACAATCCAACAAGTCGTATCAGAGCCTTGGTCTTAATTGATTTGGTTTAACCACCAAAGAGAGTATGGCATCTAGTGAGGTAAATTATCACCGTAGATGTCCATATTTTGATGGTACAAACTTTGCTAGTTAGAAGTATAAGATAAAAATGCATATCCTTGGTCATAACCCTGCTGTTTGGGTTGTTGTTCGTCTTGGCTTGCAAGGTGCATTCTTTGAAGATGGAAATGAACCAGATCATGAAGCAACCATGAAATAATTGATTGTGTTGCAATACAATGCTCAAACATGTGTCATTCTCTTCAATGATTTGTGTCTCCGTGATTCAAACAAGATCGCAATGCAAAGGAAATTTGCGATAGGTTGATATGCATGAAGGTACTGAGTCCAGCAAGGAATTCAAGTTGGATGTGTTTCAAATTCAACTTGATAAGTTCAAGATGAATGATGGTGAAGGAGTCGTGGAAATGTATTCTAGACTCACTATCATCACAAATGAGATTGTCGGCTTAGGAAGTGATGGGATGACCAACAAATTCATCAGCAAGAAGATCCTTAGAGCCTTGGATGGAAAGTATTATATAGTGTGCACATTGATCCAAATGATGCCAAATTACAAAGATCTCAAGCTCACAAAAGTCATTGGAAGGATTGCCACGCATGAAATGCCACTGAATAACAAAGAGGAGCTCCAGAACAAGTCTAGTGGTGCTTACAAGGCTTCAAGTGATGCTCCAACAACTTCAAGTGACAAGCTTGTGTCCAGTGTAGAGATAAGCCTCATGGTCAAGAACTTCAACAAACTCTACAAGAGTAGAGTCAAATAAATTGAAACTCCAACTCAAGACATTATGAGAAAAGATCTTAATGTCGTGACCGAAGTTGCTAATTGTGAAAGACCCAAACACTTCTCAAATGAGTGCATGGCACCTCTCAAGAAAAGAGATGAGTCACCTCTTAGAGAGAGAATCAGTAGAGAAGATCGATATGAACGAAGACCTTCTCGGAGAAGTAAGGATTCGGAGAGGAAAGACAAGTCCACCAAGAGCTACTCAAGAAGAAGACTCCAAAATCGTGTTGGTGAATGGATATCTGATGCGGCTTGAAATACGTCGGTATTTCCCCAAAGAGGAAGGGATTATGTAGCACAACTACGGTAGGTATTCCCCTCAGTTATGAAACCAAGGTATCAATCCAGTAGGAGGACTAAGAAACACTATGTAAACGAAATGTCGGATTCAGGGCTTCGCTGAACCAAGGAAAGTTCGAACTTTCGGGCGTGTGCGAAGAACTCAACCTCTTCAGCCAACCAGTTCGTCGCCCCCGTGGCCTAGCTCGATGAACAAGGAAGAAGATGGACACAACAGTTTACCCAGGTTCGGGCCACCTTGTGTGTAAGACCCTACTCCTACTTTTGGGTGGATGCCTCACGAGGGGCTGAGGATGAACTAGTACAGGGGAAGAAAAACCTCGCGAGGTCTGTTCTAGTGAGGGAAATATTTGAGGAGGTTTTTGATGGGGATCCCCTCTCTCGGTGGTGGCTAGCCTATATTTATAGTGGCCTCGGTCCTCTTCCCCAAAAGCGTAGGCGTGAAGGGATTCCACAGTGGCCAGTTTGAAAGGGGACATGTAGTATATCTTATCCTGACGAAAGGTGGTCTTTGCCTGCAAAGCCTATGTTCGTGACGCTACGGTGGGCTCGGCGATCACATCAGTCCTGGCGGTCTTGGTCTCGTTCCACGGGAATGGGAACCTTTGGGCGATTCCTCGGGACCCACGCATGTGCTTGCCTCCTTAGCACCAAAGAGGAAACCTACTGCTCTGCGCCAGCTGGCGCCCGCCTGGCCTTTATCCTCATGGCTTGCGTCACCTCAACCTCATGAGGTGGGAACCTGCGTAGAAATCTCCGCTCCTCGGGAGCCACCCTGGGGAGGTCGCTCCCTCCGGAGGTCTTGATGTCGCCCGCCTCGCGAGGCTTGGCCCCTCATGAGGGTCTTGTCTTTAAGGGGTTGTAGATGGGTCATACCAGGCCATAGATGGAGCCACGCTGTGGGCCACATGTAGGTAATTCTGGGTACCCTGATTCCCAGAACACCGACAGTACCTGCACACAAAAAACAAATACTTGCAACCCGACGCGTATAAGGGGTTGCCAATCCCTTCTTCGGGTAATGGCGCCAAAAATTGTCAAGTCGACGGGATAAAATTGTGATAGATCGGATAAATTGATCTCGAATAAACACGAAATAAAAGATGCAAATAAAAAGTGCAGGTGGGTATTTTTGGGTTTCTAGAATAATAGATCTGAAAAATAAAAGTGAATAAAAATATATCTCAAAGCAAATATGATAAAGAATAGACCGGGGGCCGTAGATTTCACTAGTGGCTTCTCTCGAGAAAAATAGCATACGGTGGGTAAACAAATTACTGTTGGGCAATTGATGGAATTTCAAATAATTATGATGATGTCCAGGCAATGATCATTATATAGGCATCACATCCAAGATTAGTAGACCGACTCTTGCCTGCATCTACTACTATTACTCCACACATTGACTGCTATCCAGCATGCATCTAGTGTATTAAGTTCATGAAGAAACAGAGTAATGCAATAAGAACGATGACATGATGTATACAAGATCTATTCATGTAAGAATTGACCCCATCTTGTTATCCTCAATAGCAACGATACATACGTTTCATGTCCCCTTCTGTCACTGGGATTGAGCACCATAAGATCGAACCCATCACAAAGCACCTCTTCCCATGGCAAGAAAAATCGATCTAGTTGGCCTAACTAAACCAAAGATTCGCAAAAGAAATACGAGGCTATAAGCAATCATGCATATAAGAGATCAAAACTCAAATAACTTTCATGGATAAAATAGATCTGATCATGAACTCAAAGTTCATCGGATCCCAACAAACACATCGCAAAAAGAGTTACATCAAATAGATCTCCAAGAGACCATTGTATTGAGAATCAAAAGAGAGAGAGAGAGGAAGCCATCTAGCTACTAACTACGGACCCGAAGGTCTATAATGAACTACTCACGCATCATCGGAGAGGCACCAATGAGGATGATGAACCCCTCCATGATGGTGTCTAGATTGGATCTGGTGTTTCTGGAACTTGCGACGGCTGGAATTGTGTTTCGTCGACGCCCCTAGGGTTTTTGGATTTTCGGGGTATTCATAGAGCAAAGAGGCGGTGCGGGAGGCGGTCGATGTGGGCACAACCCACCAGGGCGCGCCTGAGGGCCTAGGCGCGCCCAGGTCGGTTGTGCTCCCCTCGGAGCCCCCCTCTAGTACTTCCTTGGCCCATCGTGTGTCTTTTGGTCCAGAAAAAATCTCCAAAAAGTTTCGCTCCATTTGGACTCAGTTTGGTATTGATTTTCTGCGAAGTAAAAAACAAGCAAAAAACAGCAACTGGTACTGGGCACTATGCCAATAGGTCAGTCCCAAAAAACCATATAAAGATGCTATAAAATGATTTAAAATATCCGAGAATGATAATATAACAACATGGAATGATAAAAAATTATAGATACGTTGGAGACATGTCAGCATCCACAAGCTTAATTCCTGCTAGTCCTCAAGTAGGTAAATGATAAAAACAGAATTTTTGATGTGGAATGTTGCTTATCATGTTCATCACGTATTCTTTTCTTTTGTAGCATGGACATTTGGACTTTTATATGATTCAAAGCAATAGTCTTGTTTTGACATGAAGATTTCAATACTCAAGCATATCAACAAGGAACCATGTCTTTCAAAATATCAACACTAAAGCAACTTATACCTAGCCCATTATGCTCAATCATTGATCCATTCATGAAACACACTCGCATATTAGCTACACCCAATGCTCAAGTACGATCATAGTGCCCCTTAGTTGGTGCTTTATAAGAGAATATGGAGACTCAAATAAAAATAAAAAATTGCATAAAGTAAATAGAAAGGCCCTTCACAAAGGGAAGTAGGGATTTGTAGAGGTGCCAGAGCTCAAAGCGGAAAAAGATAGAGATAAAACATTTTGGGTGGCATGCTTTTCCTGTCAACGAAAACGATCGAGTAGTTCCCAGTACTTTCCATGCTATATATATCATAGGCGGTTCCGAAACAGAAAATAAAGTTTATTCCTTTTTCCACCATACTTCCACATTCCACGGCTAACCGTATCCACCGTGTCGTCCATACCAACACTTACCAAGGAATTTATTATTTGACAACATAAAGTAAATTCATTTTTCATTTCGGGAGTAGGCATCCCTAATACCTTTGCCGCACTCTCGTGCAATGACAAGTGAATAAACACTCATCTTGAGAGTAACACATCCAGCATGGAAAAATATCAGCCACCCCCTACCGTTTCATGACCGGTACGAGCACACAAAAAGGAAATTTATTTCGAAAATTAGAGATGGCACATACAAATTTGGTTAGAATGGCACGAAAATACCACATAGGTAGGTATAGTGGACTCATATGGCAAAGCTGGGTTCAAGGATTCTGGATGCACAAGTAATATTCCCACTTAATACAAATGAAGGATAGCAAAAGATTGAGAAGCATCCAACAAAGAAATGAAAAATCTCATAAGTGAGCATTAAGCATAACTAACACCTAATAATGCACCACAAGTAGGATGTAATTTCATTGAATATCTATTGACTTTCATTCTTGCATAGGAAATCACAAACCTCAACATCAATATTCTTACTAAAGCATAATTACTCATTAACATGACTCACATATCACTATCATCATATCGTAAAACTATTACAAAGAATCAAGTTTATTTTGTCCAATGATCTTCATGAAAGTTTTTATTATATCCCTCTTGAATATCTATCACTTTGGGACTTATTTCATATGTTGCTTTTGATAGCTCAAACAAATCTAAGTGAAGAACATGAGCATAAAAATTTACTTCTCTCAAAATAATATAAGTGAAGCATTAGAGAATTTCTTCAAAATTTCCTAACTCTCAAATAAATCTACGTGAAGCATGAGAGCATTTATTCAAAATCATTAAAGCACACCGTGCTCAAAAAGATATAAGTGAAGCACTAGAGCAATTCCATAGCTCAAAAAATTTAAGTGAAGCACATAGAGCAATTCTAACAAATCATAGCATAATTTTGGCTCTCTCAAATAGGTGTGTCTAGCAAGGATACTTGACTCAAAACAAATAGTAAAAATAGCAAAGACTCATATAATACAAGTCGCTCCAAGCAAAACTCATGATATGTGACGAATACAAATATAGCTCCAAGTAAAAATACCGATGGTCGTTAGAAGAATGAGGGGATGCCACTCGGGGCATCCCCAAGCTTAGTTGCTTGTTCCTCTTTGGATAATAACTTGGGGTGACATGGGCATACCCAAGCTTAGGCTCTTCTTACTCCTTATTCCTTCATCCATCATGATCTCACCCAAAACTTGAAAACTTTAATCACACAAAACTCAACAAAACCTTCATGAGATCCCTTAGTATAACAAAGCAAATCACTACTCTAAGTATTGTTGCAAACCCATTCATATTTTATTTTTGCATTATATCTATTGTATTCCAACTTTACCATGGCTTATACTCTCAAATACAAACCATAGATTCATCAAAATAAGCACACAACACAAAGAAAATAGAATCTGTCAAAAACAGAACAGTCTGTAGCAATCTGAAAAGTTCAAATACTTCTGTAACTCCAAAAATTCTGAAGAATTGGGAAAACATGGGAAATTTGTATATCAATCTTATGTACAAATATCAGGATTTTATCGCGCTTCTGTGATTAATTAACATTGTTTTACTGGGCGCAAAATTTTTTGTTTTTCAACAAGATCGAATCAACTATCACCCAACATGATCCCAAAGGCTTTGCTTGGCACAAACACTAATTAAAACATAAAAAACACCACAATAATAGTATATAATTGTGCAAACACTCAAGAACAGAAAGAAAAGGACAAAATAAATTTTATTCATTGGGTTGCCTCCCAACAAGCGCTATCGTTTTATGCCCCTAGCGAGGCATAATGCATAGATCTAAGTATTGTCATTTGTACTTTTGACATTTTTTGTAAGGGCTTTCTTAAACCAGGGAGGCTCTTTACGCTTCCCTAAATTCTGAGGAAAGGAACCCATCTTGAGATCTAAAATATCCAATCGTTTATTGCAAATAGTAATCAAAGTATTCATGTAATTGAGGTTTCCACTAATATGTTTGAGAGGTTCATTATATTTTTGCAACTCGACCATATTTTTATGCAAATCACTCAACTTGTCTAAAATTTGGACCCCTTCTTGAGTAATAGAAATCCCCTTTTTGGTTGGTGGGATTCCCAAGATTCCCTCTACGATCTCATAAGCAGCATTAACATCAAGTTCGATAAAATTCCCTTTCGCGGCAAAATCCAAAGGTTGTCTATGATGCAAAGCTAATCCTATATAAGAATTTCGAAGCAAAATCCTTGCATCTCCTTTAAGATTGCTAACATGATTAAATTCCATTAATATATACCAAGCATCTTTCAAATTTTCTCCTTGTTTTTGCTTGAAGTATAGAACTTCAAAATCTGGTGAGAAAGGAGGGGTAGTTATGCTAGCCATAAAGACAAAGTAGGAAAAGCAAGGTTGCACTCATAAATAGATCTGACGAGAAAACGGAGAACGAAAAAGAGGGCGAATAAAACGGCATTTTTGTGAAGAGGGGGAGATGAAAATGAGAGGCAAATGGCAAATAGTGTAAATTGCAAGGAGATGAGATTTCTGATTAGGAACCTGATAGATGTTGATGATGTCTCCCCGGCAACGGCGCCAAAAATTCCTTTTCATGCGGCTTGAACTACTCGGTATTTCCCCAAAGATGAAGGGGTGATGGAGCAAAACTACGGTAGGTATTTCCCTCAGTCATGAAACCAAGGTATCAATCCAGTAGGAGAACCAAGCAACACTATGTAAAAACTACCTGCACACAAAGAACAAATAGTTGCAACCCGACACGTATAAGGGGTTGTCAATCCCTTCTTCGGGTAACGGCGCCAGAAATTGTCAAGTTGACGGGATAAAATTGTGATAGATTGGATAAATAGATCTCGAATAAATGTGAAATAAAAGATGCAAATAAAAAGTGCAACAAGGTATTTTTGGTTTTTTGGGATAATAGATCTGAAATTAAAAGTGAAAAATAGATCTCAAAGCAAATATGATAAAGAACAGACCCAAGGGCCGTAGATTTCACTAGTGGCTTCTCTCGAGAAAAATAGCTTACGGTGGGTAAAAAAATTACTGCTGGGCAATTGATAGAACTTCAAATAATTATGACAATATCCAGGCAATGATCATTATATAGGCATCACGTCCAAGATTAGTAGACCGACTCCTACCTGCATCTACTAATATTACTCCACATATCGACCGTTATCCAGCATGCATCTAGTGTATTAAGTTCATGGAGAAATGGAGTAATGCAATAAGAACGATGACATGATGTAGCCAACATCTATTCATGTAGGAATAGACTCCATCCTTTTATCCTTAATAGCAACGATATATACGTGTCATGTCCCCTTGTGTCACTGGTTTGAGCACCGTAAGATCGAACCCATCACAAAGCTCCTGTTCCCATGGCAAGAAAAATCGATCTAGTTGGCCTAACTAAACCAAAGATTCGAAGAAGAAATACGAGGCTATAAGCAATCATGCATATAAGAGATCAAAACTCAAATAACTTTCATGGATAAAATAGATCTGATCATAAACTCAAAGTTCATCGGATCCCAACAAACACACCGCAAAAAGAGTTACATCAAATAGATCTCCAAGAGACCATTGTATTGAGAATCAAAAGAGAGAGAGGAAGCCATCTAGCTACTAACTACGGACCCGAAGGTCTACAATGAACTACTCACGCATCATCGGAGAGGCACCAATAAGGATGATGAACCCCTCCCTAATGGTGTCTAGATTGGATCTAGTGTTTCTAGAACTTGCAGCAGCTGGAATTGTGTTTTGTCGACTCCCCTAGGGTTTTTGGATTTTCGGGGTATTTATAGAGCAATGAGGCGGTGCGGGAGGCGGCCGAGGTGGGCACAACCCACCAGGGCGCGCCTGGGGGCCCAAGCGCGCCCAGGTGGGTTGTGCTCCCCTCGGAGCCCCCTCTGGTACTTCTTTGGCCCATCGTGTGTCTTCTGGTCCAGAAAAAATCTCCAAAAAAATTCATTGCGTTTGGACTCTATTTGGTATTGATTTTCCGCGAAGTAATAAACAAGCAAAAACAAGAACTGGCACTACGCACTATGTCAATAGGTTAGTCCCAAAAAATGACATAAAGTTGCTATAAAATGATTGTAAAACATCCAAGAATGATAATATAATAGCATGGAACAATCAAAAATTATAGATACGTTGGAGACGTATCAATATCTAGCTCCGATTTGACAACCAATCCGAGAGAAGATATTACTCCAACTCCAACTATAGTCAAGATGAAGGTGTTGCCGGACTAGCTCTTGTATCCTCCAAGTCTTGTGATTCATTTGATTCACCAAATAAAGGAAGGGCAAGATGCTTCATGACTAAAGGCCCCAAGGTAACTCATCCTGAATTCATTGACTTCAATAGTGATAAGGATGACTTGCTAGGTGATGATGACTTGCTCAATGATAAAACTAGTGATGTTAGCTATAATGAACTTGCTACTAATCATGATAGTCGAGATGAGACGGTCGTCAATGCAACGAGGGCAATTAAGCGCTTGACTAATGAACTAAAGACTCTTAAGTTATCTAATGAAACTCAACAAGAAGATCATAGAGAGCTCCTAAGAACTCATGAGAAGCTACGCTTCGAGAAGCTAAATTTAGAGCAAGAGCATAAGTCTTTAAAAGCTATCAGTGACGATCTTCGAAAAAAGAGCGCCTCTTACATTGCCAAATGACTCCTTTTGTCTACCTTTATGCCATAAGTCAAATCGAAGCAATCTAGTAGCAAGATTAAGAAAGATTCTACCTCTAGTAGCAACAATAAAAATGCTAAATCTCATGATGTTGTTTCTAATAGTTCTATTGATTCCACTAATGATTCTCTTAGACAAGTTACACTTGAGCAATTAAATGATTTATTAAAAGGAAATATAGAAAAGGGTGTCTACAAGAGCCTTGTCGGGAGTAAGTAATTTGATGAAATTGTACGCAATCCAGGATGACACCAGAATAACCAAGGTGTTGGTTTTGAACGGAAGTTTAATGCCAATGGAATTGAGTGGGAAGAAGATCAATACCCCAAGATGAAGTTTGGTCCCCCAAATAAGAATTATGATCCTACTTATTTCAAGGGAACACAAGGTGAAAGATCATGGATGTCACCTAGAGGGGGGTGAATAGGCGCTTTAAAATAATTACGGTTTAGGCTTGAACAAATGCGGAATAAAACTAGCATTTAATTTGTCAAGCACAAAGCCTAAATCGACTAGGCTCACCTATGTGCACCAACAACTTATGCTAAGCAAGATAAAAAAACTAAGTGATAGCAAGATATATATCATGAAACACTAAGGCTATCACAAAGTAAAGCGCATAAGTAAGGGCTCGGGTAAGAGATAACCGAGGCACGCGGAGGCAACGATGTATCCCAAAGATCACACCCTTGCAGATGCTAATCTCCGTTCGAAGCGGTGTGGAGGCACAATGCTCCCCAAGAAGCCACCAGGGCCACTGTAATCTCCTCCCGCCCTTGCACAATGCAAGATGTCGTGATTCCACTAAGGGGCCCTTGAGGGCGGTCACAGAACCCATACAAATGGCAACCCTTGGAGGCGGTCACCGAACCCGTACACCTTGGCAACCCTTGGGGGAGGTCACCGGAACCCGTACAAATTGCTCGAGGCAACCTCCACAACCGAATTGGAGACCCCGACGCACGCCCAGAGCTTCACCAACCATCTAGGGATCCCTAGCACACAAGAGGAACAAGCTCTAGGGTACCAAGTTGAAAGGATCAAGAAGAGGGGTCTAGAGGGGGGTGATTAGACCCTTAACAAGCAAAAGTGGCAGTTTATAATTTCTTCAAGTTAAGGTTGAGTTTATGACATGTTAAAGCACTCACAATACATTTCAAGCAAGCATGAAAAGAGTATGTGCAGCGGAAAGAATAAAGCATGCAAGTTGCAAGAAAGTAAAGGGATTGATTTGGAGTTTGCGAACGCAATGGAGACAAGGAGATTTTTGGCGTGGTTCCAATAGGTGGTGCTATCGTACATCCACGTTGATGGAGACTTGAACCCACAAAGGATAACGGCTGCGCGAGTCCATGAAGGGATCCACCCACGAATGGTCCATGAAGAAGCAACCTTGTCTATCCCACCATGGCCATCGCCCATGAAGGACTTGCCTCACTCGGGTAGATGTTCACGAATTAGGCGATCTCCTTGCCCTTACTAACTTCTTAGTTCAACTCCACATCATGACGGAGGCTCCCAAGTGACAAATAACCAATCTAGGAGACACCACTCTCCAAAAGGTAATAGACAATGTGTTGATGATGAACTTCTTGCTCTTGTGCTTCAAATGATAGTCTCCCCAACACTCAACTCCCTCTCTCAGATTTGGCTATGGTGGAAGAGTTATTTGAGTGGAGAGCAACTTGGGGAAGGCTAAAAATCAAGGTTCAAATGGTAGGAATGGAATATCTTGATCTCAACACATGAGTAGGTGGTTCTCTCTCAAAAAATGTATGGTGGAAATGTAGGCACGTTCTGATGGCTCTCTCTCAAATGGAGAAGGGGGTGGAGGGGTAGATATGGGTATTTTTACTTAATGAAACACAAGTTTGAAACATTTGAAAAGTTCAAGGAATTTTAGAGTGAAGTGGAAAATTGTTGTAACAAGAAAATAAAGTTTCTACGATCTGATCATGGAGGTGAATATTTGAGTTACGAGTTTGGTATGCATTTAAGATAATGTGGAATTGTTTCATAGCTCACGCCGCCTGGAACACCACAATGTAATGGTGTGTCCGAACGTCGTAATCGTACTCGATTGGATATGGTGCGCTCTATGATGTCTCTTACCGATTTGCCACTTTCATTTTGGGGTTATGCATTAGAGACAGCTTCATTCACTTTAAATAGGGCACTATCTAAATCCGTTAAGATGGCATCGTATGAGTTGTGATTTGACAAGAAACCTAAGCTATCGTTTCTTAAAGTTTAGGGATGCGGCGCTTATGTCAAGAGGCTTCAGACTGATAATCTCGAACCCAAAGGGGAGAAGTGCATCTTCAAAGGATACCCTAAAGAGACCATTGGGTATACCTTCTACCACATATCCGAGGGCAAGATATTTGTTACCAAGAATGGGCCCTTTCTAGAGAAGGAGCTTCTGTCGAAAGAAGTGAGTTGGAGGAAAGTAGAAATTGATGAGGTAATCATACCTTCGCTCGAATTGGGAAGTAGCACATCACAGAAAGCAGTTCCCGTGACGCCTACACCAACTGAAGAGGAAGCTAATGATGATGATCATGAAACTTCAGATCAAGTTACTACTGAACTTCGTAGGTCGACCAGGATACCTGTCGCACTAGAGTGGTATAGTAATCCAGTCCTGGAAGTCATGTTGTTAGACAATGATGAACCTACTAACTATGAAGAAGCTATGATGAGCCCGAATTTCAACAAATGGTTTGATGCCATGAAATCCGAGATAGGATCCATGTATGAGAACAAAGTATGGACATTGGTGGACTTGCCCGATGATCGGCAAGCCATTGAGAATAAAGGGAGCTTTAATAAGAAGATAGACGCTGATGGTAATGTCAGCGTCTATAAAACCCGACTTGTCGCAAAAGGTTTCTGACAAGTTCAAGTGGTTGACTACGATGAGACTTTCTCACCCGTAGTGATGCTTAAATCTGTTAGAATTATGTTAGCTATTGTCGTATTCTATGATTATGAGACATGGCAAATGGACATCAAAACGGCATTCCCTAACAGGTTTCTTAAGGAAGAGTTGTATATGATGCAACCAGAAGGTTTCGTCGATCCTAAGGATTCTAACAAAGTATGCAAGCTCCAGCATTCCATCTATGGACTGGTGCAAGCATCTCAGAGTTGGAATATTCGCTTTGATGAAGTGATCAAAGCTTTTGGTTATATACAAACTTATGGAGAAGCTTGTATTTACAAGAAAGTGCCATGAAAGACCTCGGTGAAGCTGCTTACATATTGGGCTCCAAAATATATAGAGATGGATCAAGACGCCTAATAGGACTTTCACAAAGTACATACCTTGACAAAGTTTTGAAGAAGTTCAAGATGGATCAGTCAAAGAAATGGTTCTTTTCTGTATTGCAAGGTGTGAAGTTGAGTAAGACTTAAAGCCCGACCACGGCAGAAGAAAGAGAAAGGATGAAAGTCATTCCCTATGCCTCAACCATAAGCTCTATAATGTATGTCGTGCTGTGTACCAGAACTGTTGTGTGCCTTGTCATAAGTCTGGCAGGGAGGTACTGATATGTCTCCAACGTATCTATAATTTTTTATTGTTCCATGACATTATATTATCAACCTTGGATGTTTTATATGCATTTATATGCTATTTTATATGATTTTTGGGACTAACCTATTAACCTAGAGCCCAATGCCAGTTTCTGTTTTTTCCTTGTTTTAGAGTATCGCAGAAAAGGAAAATCAAACGGAGTCCAATTGACCTGAAACTTCACGGAACTTATTTTTGGACCAGAAGAATCCCATGGAGTATCGAAGTTGGACCAGGAGAGTCCCGGGCTGCCCACGAGGGTGGGGGGAGCGCCCACCCCCCTGGGCGCGCCCCCCTGCCTCGTGGACAGCCCGGAGGTCCACCGACGTACTTCTTCCTCCCATATATATCCATATACCCTAAAAACTTCGGGGAGCACAATAGATCGGGAGTTCCGCCGCCAGAAGCCTCCATAGCCACCAAAAACCAATCTAGACCCGTTCCGGCACCCTGCCAGAGGGGGCAATCCCTCTCCGGTGGCCATCTTCATCATCCCGGTGCTCTCCATCACAAGGAGGGAGTAGTTCTCCCTCGGGGCTGAGGGTATCTACCAGTAGCTATGTGTTTGATCTCTCTCTCTCTCTCTTGTTCTTGAGATGATATGATCTTGATGTATCGCGAGCTTTGCTATTATAGTTGGATCTTATGATGTTTCTCCCCCTCTACTCTCTTGTAATGGATTGAGTTTTCCCTTTGAAGTTATCTTATCGGATTGAGTCTTTAAGGATTTGAGAACACTTGATGTATGTCTTGCATGGGATACCCGTGGTGACAATGGGGTATTCTATTGATCCACTTGATGTATGTTTTGGTGATCAACTTGCGGGTTCCGGCCATGAACCTATGCATAGGGGTTGGCACACGTTTTCATCTTGACTCTCCGGTAGAAACTTTGGGGCACTCTTTGAAGTACTTTGTGTTGGTTGAATAGATGAATCTGAGATTGTGTGATGCATATCGTATAATCATACCCACAGATACTTGAGGTGACATTGGAGTATTGATACGTCTCTAATGTATCTATATTTTTTGATTGCTCCATGCTATATTATCTATTGTTTTAGACATTATTGGGCTTTATTATCCACTTTTATATTATTTTTGGCACTAACCTATTAACCGGAGGCCCAACCCAGAATTGTTGTTTTTTTTGCCTTTATTAGGGTTTCGAAGAAAAGGAATATCAAACGGAGTCCAAACGGAATGAAACCTTCGGAAACGTGATTTTCTCATCAGATAAGACCCAGGAGACTTGGACCCTCCATCAAGAAAGACACGAGGGTAGGGGCGCCCCCTAGGGCGTGCCCCCTGCCTCGTGGGCCCCTCGAAGCTCCACCGACATACTTCTTCCTCCTATATATATATATCCACGTACCCCCAAACGATCAGGGATGGAGCCAAAAACCTAATTCCGCCGCCGCAACTTTCTGTATCCACAAGATACCATCTTGGGGCCTGTTCCAGAGCTCCGCCGGAGGGGGGCATCGATCACGGAGGGCTTCTACATCATCATCCAAGCCCCTCCGATGAAGTGTGAGTAGTTTACTTCAGACCTACGAGTCCATAGCTAGTAGCTAGATGGCTTCTTCTCTCTTTTTGGATCTCAATACAATGTTCTCCCCCTCTCTCATGGAGATCTATTCGATGTAATCTTCTTTTTGCGGTGTGTTTGTTGAGATCGATGAATTGTGGGTTTATGATCAAGTCTATCTATGAATAATATTTGAATCTTCTCTAAATTCTTTTATGTATGATTAGTTATCTTTGCAAGTCTCTTCGAATTATCAGTTTGGTTTGGCCTACTAGATTGGTTGTTCTTGCCATGGGAGAAGTGCTTAGATTTGGGTTCGATCTTGCGGTGTCCTTTCCCAGTGATAGAAGGGGCAACAAGGCACGTATTGTATCATTGCCATCGAGGATAACAAGATGGGTTTTTTTAGCATATTGCATGAAACTATCCCTCTACATCATGTCATCTTGCTTAAGGCGTTACTTTGTTTTTAACTTAACACTCTAGATGCATGCTGGATAGTGGTCGATGAGTGGAGTAATAGTAGTAGATGCAGAATCGTTTCGGTCTACTTGTCTCGGACGTGATGCCTATATACATGATCATACCTAGATATTCTCATAACTATGCTCAATTCTGTCAATTGCTCAACAGTAATTTGTTCACCCACCGTAGAATACTTATGCTCTTGAGAGAAGCCACTAGTGAAACCTATGGCCCCTGGGTCTCTTTCTCATCATATCAATCTCCATCACTTTATTATTGCTTTGCTTTTACTTTTTACTTTGCATCTCTATACCAAAAATACCAACAATATTATTTATCATCTCCATCAGATCTCACTTTCTTAAGTGACCGTGAAGGGATTGACAACCCCTAAGCGCGTTGGTTGCGTTGAGCTATTGTTTTTGTGTAGGTACGAGGGACTCGAGCGTAGCCTCCTACTGGATTGATACCTTGGTTCTCAAAAACTGAGGGAAATACTTACGCTACTTTGCTGCATCATCCCTTCCTCTTCAGGGAAATCCAACGCAATGCTCAAGAGGTAGCAAGTATCTAGGTGACATTAGGGTTTTGATTGATTTGTGTCTTAAGGTGTTATTCTAGTATGAACTCTAGGGCTGTTTGTGACACTTATAGGAATAGCCCAACGGATTGATTGGAAAGAATAACTTTGAGGTGGTTTCGTACCCTACCATAATCTCTTCGTTTGTTCTCCGCTATTAGTGACTTTGGAGTGACTCTTTGTTGCATGTTGAGGGATAGCTATATGATCCAATTATGTTATTATTGTTGAGGGAACTTGCACTAGTGAAAGTACGAACCCTAGGCCTTGTTTCAACACATTGCAATACCGTTCACACTCACTTTTATCATTAGTTACCTTGCTGTTTCTATATTTTCGGATTACAAAAACCATTATCTACCATCCATATTGCACTTTTATCACCATCTCTTCGCCGAACTAGTGCACCTATACAATTTACCATTGTATTGGGTGTGTTGGGGACACAAGAGACTCTTTGTTATTTGGTTGCAGGGTTGCTTGAGAGAGACCATCTTCATCCTACGCCTCCTACGGATTGATAAACCTTAGGTCATCCACTTGAGGGAAATTTTCTACTGTCCTACAAACCTCTGCACTTGGAGGCCCAACAACGTCTACAATAAGAAGGTTGTGTAGTAGACATCAAGCTCTTTTCTGGCGCCGTTGCCGGGGAGGTTAGCGCTTGAAGGTATATCTTTAGATCTTGCAATCGAATCTTTTTGTTTCTTGTTTTAGCACTAGTTTAGTTTATAAAAGAAAACTACAAAAAATGGAATTGAGTTTACCTCATACGCTTCATCTTTTTAATATCTTTCGTGAGTATGATGGAAAGGAAAATTGTGCCAAAGTGTTTGAAGAAGAATGCATTAAAATGTTTGGCACTAAATCTTTGAATGATGAGCATGATTGCAATGTTGTTAGTATGAACTCCTTGAATATCCATAGTACTAATGATGATTGCACTACTTATGATGAAAATGTCTCCTATAAACATGTCAATTTTTGCGGAGTGCATTGGGTTTGCAAGTAAACACCAAATAGGGAAGATAGATATTGCAAGAGGCATAAGTACTTAGAAACTAAATGGTTGCAAGAAAGGCTAGATGTTTGTGCTGAAAATTTATATTTTCTTGGCCATACTTGTGAGCTTTGCAATGAACGTGGTCATTTAACCATCCGATGCAAATTGTTTCATGATCTAATCGTTTCCAAAAATTGTGATGACTTGATTTCTCTTGCACATCATAATGAATTTAGTTTGCTTACAGGTTACGAAGAAATGAAACGTATAACTAACTATCTTCCAGTATTTGCCCGTGATAAACTTCTTGGCTTTGATCTAGAGGAAATTTATATGTATTGTGCGATGAATTGTATTGAAAATGCTTATATTGCCAACTACATAAAGAAAAGAAAACAAATAGAAGATGAAGAGAATACTAATAAAAGGGAAGAGGCTTCCCAATACCCTCCTATTATTTCTTATGATGAATCAGGTAACGAGGAGGAGCCTTCTATCCAACCAATCTCATTAATAAGGAGCTCCAAAAGAGGATTGAACCCACACATGATGTGGTGAAGAAGAAGAAAAGAAAAAGGAAGAGAGGTAAAACGATATCTCCCCCAAATAATGTTGCTCCTATTACTATTGTGCCTCATGAAAATATAATTGTGGAAGATAATGATACTTCTTATGGTCTTGAAAATCTTTTTGGCACTTGCTTGGAAGAATATGATAATTGCTATACTATTGGTGATATCCATACTATTGATGATGAAAGTGATTATGCTTATGATATGAAAAGGACCAAGCTTGGGGGTGCTATGTTTGATGAAGATGATGTTTTTGAGAATATATTTGCTGCAATTAATGTTATTCCTAAGCTTGGGGAAGATATGTTTAGTGAAAATGATATTTGTAGTCTCCCAAGTTTTGATATGCAAATTTGTTATAATGATAGCATGCCTCCTACTTATGATGATTATATTGATGAAAGTGGGTTTGGAAGAGTGTCAACTTTAGGAAGTAGTAATCCCACTATTTTGGAGGATGTTTAATCTTATTATGATAATTATTAAAGTGGATTTGGATAGGTCATGACTTTATTTAGTGATGATTCCACTATCTTGGAAGAGGTTTCAATCGATTATGATGAGAACAAAGTTGCTACTTATGATAATTACTGTGATGATACATATGCTATAAAAAGTAGTGATGATTATATTTATAAAACTTGTCATGATTATGTTTACCATTTTTCTGAACATTACTCCTTTAATATGGAAACAATATATAGTATTCGAGTCTCTTATGATACTCCCACTATTCTGAATGAGAAGAATTTTGCTTATGTGGAGAGTAGTAAATTTTATATGCTTGTAGATCATGAAAAGAATGCTTTAGGTGCTCGTTATACTGTTGAATTCATTCACGATGCTACTGAAAATTATTATGAGGGAGGAACTTATGCTTGTAGGAATTGCAATAATATCAAGTTTCCTCTCTATGTGCTTAAAGTTTTGAAGTTATCCTTGTTTTTCCCTCCTATGCTAGTTGATTATTGTTCCCATAAATTGTTTGCTCACAAAATCCCTATGCATAGGAAGTGGGTTAGACTTAAATGTGCTAGTCATATTCTTCATGATGCTCTCTTTATTTTACAATTCTTATGTTTTATGTGAGCATCATTGAAATCATCATGCCTAGCTAGGGGCGTTAAACGATAGCGCTTGTTGGGAGGCAACCCAACTTTATTTTTGTTACTTGCTTTTTGATCCTGTTTAGTAATAAATAATTTATCTAGACTCTGTTATGATTGATTTTTTATGTTTTAATTAGTGTTTGTGCCAAGTAGAACCGTTGGGAAGACTTGGGGAAAGTCTTGTTGATCTTTCTGTAAAAAAACAGAAACTTTAGCGCTCACGAGAATTGCTGCCATTTTTTATTGGAGAGTGATATTTAGTTAATTCTTTTTGCAGATGATTAATATATAAATTCCGCACGTCCAGAAATTTATTTTAGAATTTTTGGGGTTCCATAAGTTTGCGTTAACTACAGATTACTACAGACTGTTCTGTTTTTGACAGATTCTATTTTTCGTGTGTTGTTTGCTTATTTTGATGAATCTATGGATAGTAAAATAGTTTATAAACCATAGAGAAGTTGGAATACAGTAGTTTTAACACTAATATAAATCAAGAATGAGTTAATTACAGTACCTTGAAGTGGTGTTTTGTTTTCTTTCGCTAATGGAGCTCACGAGATTTTCTACTTTAAGTTTTGTGTTGTGAAGTTTTCAAGTTTTGGGTAAAGATTCGATGGACTATGGAATAAGGAGTGGAAAGAGCCTAAGCTTGGGGATGCCCAAGGCACCCCAAGGTATTATTCAAGGACAACCAAAATCCTAAGCTTGGGGATGCCCCGGAAGGCATCCCCTCTTTTGTCTTCGTTCATTGGTAACTTTACTTGGAGCTATATTTTTATTCGCCACATGATATGTGTTTTGCTTGGAGCGTCATTTTATTTACTTTTGTTTTGCTTGCTGTTTGAATAAAATACCAAGATCTGAAATTATGAAATGTTATAGAGTCTTCACATAGTTGCATAATTATTCGACTACTCATTGAGCTTCACTTATATCTTTCGGAGTAGTTTGTTGTTGCTCTAGTGCTTCACTTATATATTTTTAGAGCACGGTGGTGGATTTATTTTGTAGAAATAGATGAACTCTCATGCTTCACTTATATTATTTTGAGAGTCTTTAGAACAGCATGGTAATTTGCTTTGGTTATGAAATTAGTCCTATTATGATGGGCATCCAAGAGGGATATAATAAAAACTTTCATATAGAGTGCATTGAATACTAAGAGAAGTTTGATACTTGATAATTGTTTTGAGATATGGAGATGGTGATATTAGAGTCATGCTAGTTGAGTAGTTGTGAATTTAAGAGATACTTGTGTTGAAGTTTGTGATTCCCGTAGCATGCACGTATGGTGAACCGTTATGTGATGAAGTCGGAGCATGATTTATTTATTGATTGTCTTCCTTGTGAGTGGCGGTCGGGGACGAGCAATGGTCTTTTCCTACCAATCTATCCCCCTAGGAGCATGCACATTGTACTTTGTTTCGATAACTAATAGATTTTTGCAATAAGTATGTGAGTTCTTTATGACTAATGTTGAGTCCATGGATTATACGCACTCTCACCCTTCCACCATTGCTAGCCTCTCTAGTACCGCACAACTTTCGCCAGTACCATAAACCTTCCTCAAAACAGCCACCATACCTACCTATTATGGCATTTCCATAGCCATTCTGAGATATATATATTGCCATGCAACTTTCCACCATTCCGTTATTATGACACGCTTCATCATTGTCATATTGCTTTGCATGATCATGTAATTGACATCGTATTTGTGGCAAAGCCACCATTCATAATTCTTCCATACGTGTCACTCATGAGTCATCGCAGATCCCGGTACACCGCCGGAGGCATTCATATAGAGTCATATCTTGTCCTAAGTATCGAGTTGTAACTCTTGAGTTGTAAGAAAATAAAAGTGTGATGATCATCATTATTAGAGCATTGTCCCAGTGAGGAAAGGATGATGGAGACTATGATTCCCCCAAAAGTCGGGATGAGACTCCGGACGAAAAAAGAGGCCAAAGAAGCCCAAATAAAAAAAGGAGGCCATAAAAAAGGAGAAGACCCAAATAAAAAAATAAAAAAATGAGAGAAAAAGAGAGAAGGGGCAATGCTACTATCCTTTTACCACACTTGTGCTTCAAAGTAGCACCATGATCTTCATGATAGAGAGTCTCCTATGTCGTCACTTTCATATACTAATGGGAATCTTTCATTATAGAACTTGGCTTGTATATTCCAATGATGGGTTTCCTCAAAATGCCCTAGGTCTTCGTGAGCAAGCAAGTTGGATGCACACCCACTTAATTTCTTTTTGAGCTTTCATGCACTTATAGCTCTAGTGCATCCGTTGCATGGCAATCCCTACTCACTCACATTGATATATATTAATGGGCATCTCCATAGCCCGTTGATACTCCTAGTTGATGTGAGACTATCTTCTCCTTTTTGTCTTCTCCACAACCACCATTCTATTCCACCTATAGTGCTATGTCCATGGCTCACGCTCATGTATTGCGTGAAGATTGAAAAAGTTTGAGAACATCAAAAGTATGAAACAATTGCTTGGCTTGTCATCGGGGTTGTGCATGATTTAAATACTTTGTGTGGTGAAGATGGAGCATAGCCGGACTATATGATTTTGTAGGCATAGCTTTCTTTGGCCATGTTATTTTGATAAGACATGATTGCTTTGTTAGTATGCTTGAAGTATTATTGTTTTTATGTCAATATTAAACTTTTGTCTTGAATCTTATGGATCTGAATATTTTTGCCACAATAAAGAGAACTACATGGATAAATATGTTAGGTAGCATTCCACATCAAAAATTCTGTTTTTATCATTTACCTACTCGAGGACGAGTAGGAATTAAGCTTGGGGATGCTGAAACGTCTCCAACGTATCTATAATTTTTGATTGTCCCATGCTATTATATTATCAACCTTGGATGTTTTATATGCATTTATATGCTATTTTATATGATTTTTGGGACTAACTTATTAACCTAGAGCCCAGTGCCAATTTCTGTTTTTCCTTGTTTTAGAGTATCGTAGAAAAGGAAAATCAAACGGAGTCCAATTGACCTGAAACTTCAGGGAACTTATTTTTAGACCAGAAGAAGCCCACGGAGTATCGAAGTTGGACCAGGAGAGTCCCGGGCTGCCCACGAGGGTGGGGGCGCACCCCCTGCCTCATGGCCAGCCTGGAGGTCCACCGACGTACTTCTTCCTCCCATATATATCCATATACCCTAAAAACTTCGGGGAGCACAATAGATCGGGAGTTCCGCCGCCAGAAGCCTCCGTAGCCACCGAAAACCAATCTAGACCCGTTCCAGCACCCTGCCGGAGGGGGCAATCCCTCTCCGGTGGCCATCTTCGTCATCCCGGTGCTCTCCATGACGAGGAGGGAGTAGTTCTCCCTCAGGGCTGAGGGCATGTACCAGTAGCTATGTGTTTGATCTCTCTCTCTCTCTCTCGTGTTCTTGAGCTGATACGATCTTGATGTATCGCGAGCTTTGCTATTATAGTTGGATCTTATGATGTTTCTCCCCCTCTACTCTCTTGTAATGGATTGAGTTTTCCCTTTGAAGTTATCTTATCGGATTTGAGAACACTTGATGTATGTCTTGCATGGGATACCCGTGGTGACAATGGGGTATTCTATTGATCCACTTGATGTATGTTTTGGTGATCAACTTGCGGGTTCCGCCCATGAACCTATGCACAGGGGTTGGCACACATTTTTGTCTTGAATCTCCGGTAGAAACTTTGGGGCACTCTTTGAAGTACTTTGTGTTGGTTGCATAGATGAATCTGAGATTGTGTGATGCACATCATATAATCATACCCACGGATACTTTAGGTGACATTGGAGTATCTAGGTGACATTAGGGTTTTGGTTGATTTGTGTCGTAAGTTGTTATTCTAGTACAAACTCTAGGGCTATTTGTGACACTTATAGGAATAGCCCAACGGATTGATTGGAAAGAATAACTTTGAGGTGGTTTTGTACCCTACCATAATCTCTTTGTTTGTTCTCCGCTATTAGTGACTTTGGAGTGACTCTTTGTTGCGTGTTGAGGGATAGCTATATGATCCAATTATGTTATTATTGTTGAGGGAACTTGCACTAGTGAAAGTATGAACCCTAGGTCTTGTTTCAACGCATTGCAATACCGTTTACACTCACTTTTATCATTAGTTACCTTGCTGTTTTTATATTTTCAGATTACAAAAACCATTATCTGCCATCCATATTGCACTTGTATCACCATCTCTTCGCCGAACTAGTGCACCTATACGATTTACCATTGTTTTGGGTGTGTTGGGGACACAAGAGACTCTTTGTTATTTGGTTGCAGGGTTGCTTGAGAGAGACCATCTTCATCCTACGCCTCCTACGGATTGATAAACCTTAGGTCCTCCACTTGAGGGAAATTTGCTACTGTCCTACAAACCTCTACACTTGGAGGCCCAACAACGTCTACAAGAAGAAGGTTGTGTAGTAGACATCAGGTACCAAAGTGATCCAGAAGTAGATCATTGGACATCGGTCAAGAATATCCTGAAGTACCTGAAAAGGACTAAGGACATGTTTCTCATTTATGGAGGTGTCAAAGAGCTGGTCGTAAAGGGTTACATCGATGCTAGTTTCGACACAGATGCGGATGACTCTAAGTCTCAAACCGGATACGTATTTATATTAAGTGGTCGAGCAATCAGTTGGCGCAGTTCCAAGCAGAGCGTCATGGCGGGATCTACCTGTGAAACGGCGTATATAGCTACTTCGGAAGCAGCGCAAGGAGTCCGGATGAAGGAGTTCATATCAGATCTGGGTGTAACACCTAGTGTATCGGATCCAATGACTATCTTTTGTGACAAGACTGGAGCTATTGCCATTGCCAAGGAGCCGAGGTTTCACAAGAGAACCAAGCACATCAAGCGTCGCTTCAACTCCATTCGTAATTATGTTAAGGATGGAGACATAGAACTTTGCAAAGGACATACGGATCTGAATGTGGCAGACCCATTGACTAAACCTCTTCCGCGGGAAAGACATGATCAACACCAAGTCTCCATGGGTGATAGATTCATAACTATGTAAACTAGATTATTGACTCTAGTGCAAGTGTGAGACTATTGGAAATATGCCCTAGAGGCAATAATAAATTGGTTATTATCATATTTCCTTGTTCATGCTAAATGTTTATTATTCATGCTAGAATTGTATTGACCAGAAACTTAAATACATGCGTGAATACATAGACAACACAGTGTCCCTAGTAAGCCTCTACTAGACTAGCTCATTGACCAAAGATGGTTAAGGTTTCTTAACCATAGACATGAGTTGTCATTTGATAACAGGATCACATCATTAGGAGAAATATGTGATGGACCAGACCCAACCGTAAGCTTAGCATCAAATCATGTAGTTTATTTGTTATAGCTTTCTTCATGTCAAGTATTTGTTCCTTAGACCATGAGATCGTGTAACTCGCACACACCGGAGGAATACTCAGTGTGTATCCAAACATCACTTCGTAACTGGGTGATCATAAAGGTGCTCTACAGGTATCTTCGAAGGTATCTGTTGGGTTGGCATGTATCAAGACTAGGATTTGTCACTCCGTATGACAGAGAGATATCTCTAGGCCCTCCTGGTAATACAACATCTTAAAGAGCTTGCAAGAAGTGTCACTAATGAGTTAGTGATGTCGCTTGAAGCTACGTCGGTATTTCCCCAAAGAGGAAGGGATGATGCAGCACATCGGCGGTAGGTATTTCCATTAGATATGAGACCAAGGTTATCGAACCAGTAGGAGAACCAAGCAACACAGCGTAAACAACACCTGCACACAAATAACAAATCCTTGCAACCCGACGTGTTAAAGGGGTTGTCAATGCCTTTCGGGGTACGGCGCCTCAAGATAGGCAAACAGACATGAGATAAATTTGGAGTAGATTGAAATATATATCGCAAATAAAATAAATAGAAATAAAATTCAGCAAAGTATTTTTGTATTTTTGGTTTAATAGATCTGAAAATAATTGCAAGAGAAAAGTAGATCGCAAAGGCAAATATACGAGAAGAAAGACCCGGGGGTCGTAGGTTTCACTAGTGGCTTCTCTGGAGAAAAATAGCAAACGGTGGGTGAACAAATTACTGTTGGGCAATTGATAGAACTTCAATTAATTATGACGATATCCAGGCAATGATCATTATATAGGCATCACGTCCAAGATTAGTAGACCGACTCCTGCCTGCATCTACTACTATTACTCCAAACATCGACCGCTATCCAGCATGCATCTGGTGTATTAAGTTCATGGAGAAACGGAGTAATGCAATAAGAACAATGACATGATGTAGACATGATCTATCTATGTAGAGATAGACCCCATTGTTTTGTCCTTAGTAGCAATGATACATGCATGTCGTTTCCCTTTCTGTCACTGGGATCAAGCACCGTAAGATCGAACCCACTATAAAGCACCTCTTCCCATTGCAAGATAAATAGATCAAGTTGTCCAAACCAAACCCAAATATCGAAGAAGAAATATGAGGCTATAAGATATCATGCATAAAAGAGATCAAAGAAACTCAAATACTTTCATAGATATAAAAAGATAGATCTGATCATAAACTCAAAGTTCATCGATCCCAACAAACACACCGCAAAAGAGTTACATCATATGGATCTACAAGAGACCATTGTATTGAGAATTCAGCGGGAGAGAGAAAGCCATCTAGCTACTAACTACGGACCTGAAGGTCAACAATGAACTAGTCACGCATCATCAGAGAGGCACCAATTGAGGTGGTGAACCCCATCCGAGATGGTGTCTAGATTGGATCTGGTGGTTCTGGACTCTACGGTGGCTGGATGAATATTTTGTCGACTCCCCTAGGGTTTCTGGAATATTGGGGTATTTATAGGGCAAAGAGGTGGTCCGGGGGCACCCGAGGTGGCCACAACCCACCAGGGCGCGCTTGGGCCTCCTGGCGCGCCCTGGTGGGTTGTGCCCCCACCCCCAGGCGCAGCTAGGGCCCATTGTGTTCCTTTTGACCCATAAAAATTCTCCGTAAAGTTTCGTGGCATTTGGACTCCGTTTGATATTGATTTTCTGCGATGTAAAAAACATGGAAAAAACAGCAACTGACACTTGGCACTATGTCAATAGGTTAGTACCAAAAAATGATATAAAATGATTATAAAACATCCAAGATTGATAATATAACAGCATGGAACAATAAAAAAAATATAGATACGTTGGAGACGTATCAGCATCCCCAAGCTTAACTCATGCTCGTCCTCGAGTAGGTAAGTGATAAAAACAGAATTTTTGATGTGGAATGTTGCCTAACATGTCATATCATATTTCTTTTCTTTATAGCATGGACATTTGGACTTTTTTGTGATTCAAAGCAATAGTCTAGTTTTGACATAATAATTTAGATACTCAAGCATATCAACAAGCAACCGTGTCTTTCAAAATATCAATGATAAAATGAGTTATCCCTAGCCCATCATGCTCAACCATTGATCCATTCATGAAACACACTCGAATATTAGCAACACCCAATACTTAAGTACCATCATATTGCCTCCTAGTTGTGCTTTTATAAGAGATGACGGAGACCCAAATTCAAAAATAAAAATTGCATAAAGTAAAAGAAAGGCCCTTCGCAGAGGTAAGTAGGGATTTGTAGAGGTGCCAGAGCTCAATGCGAAAAATTTAGAGATAAAAACATTTTTGGAGGTGTCACTACAAAAAATACACTTCTGTGATGATACGTGTTTGTCACAGTAGGTCGCTTTTTTTGTCATGCATGTACATCCATGACAAATTTATGACAGAATCAAGATAGTCATACATGTGCTGTCGTAGAAGTGTTCCATGACATTACCAAAATTATCATCACGGAAGTGTCCACTTCCATGACGATAAATCGCGCGTCACAGAAGTGCTTTCGTCAAGGGTGACCGACACGTGGCATCCACCGTAACGGAACGCCGTTAAGCTATCGGGTCGGGTTTTGGATCCGATAACCCGTTAACAACCCCGACCAATGGGGATTTTCCACGTGTAAAATCATCATTGGCTGGAGGAAACACGTGTCGGCTCATTGTTGGGACAGATGTCAACCACTCATTGGACGGAAGGCGCCTATGATACGTTGACACGTGGCATGGCCCAACAGAGGCCCATTCCTGTGAAAAGGCCGGCCCATTTGACTTGGTCAAAAGCTGGCGGGCCGGCCCATGGAAAGCCTGTTAATGGCCTATTCGAATATAGCCCATTTACAGCCCGCTAACCCAAGGTCCGTTACACCCTATCCGAATTAGGCCCAGTAGCGTCATCTGGGCCATCCAATATGATTCCAGCCTGTTTTCACCTCTGGCCCATGACGTCTTTCGGCCCATATGAGGCCCTATGTAACTCTTGGCCTACTAACGGCCCGTGGTGAAACTGGGCCGTAATGAACAGTGTATCACTTTACACCCATTAACGGCCCATGGTGAAACTGGCCCGTAATGAACAGTGTATCACTTTATACCCATTAACGGCCCGTTATTCCGTTGGGCCGTTTCCAGCCCATGTTATCTTTCGGCCTTCTCAGAGCCCATTTATTCTTGGGCTCATTTCCAGCATTCGTTTACTTACGGCCCGTTACTGTCATTTTCTGCTTGTGGGCCAAATTCAGCCCGTGGTTACAGTCGGTCTGTTTGTGGTCCGTTAATACGTTGGGCTGATTTCATAGCGTCATCAAATACGGCCTATTAACGATGGCCCGTTATGGTCGGCCCATGAACGGATGATTCCAACTCTAGCCCGTTTACGGCCATAATGCAGTCTGTTTGGCCCATGTTTGGCCAATCGATTATATGGCCCGTATAAGGCCCATTGATAATACGGCCCGCAGAAGGCCCATTGTTTCTATGGCCCGTAGAAGGCCCATTGTTTCGACGGCCTGTAGAAGGCCCACTGTTTCTACGGCCAGTAGGAGGTCCAGTGTCACTACAGTAAATATTAGCCCATGGTTATTGTGGCCTACTTTTAAAAAATAGGTTATTGCAGCCACTAGCTAACCGCGGAAAAAGAACTGCAATGACTACAAGCAAACAAATAAACAAGACAACAAGGAAATAAATAAGCAAGCAACTAACGCTAGGCTATCACAGCTATTACACATATTACATCCACTGGGCATCAAAGTTCGCCACCAGTGCAAATATAGGGAACAAAGCAGCATATCATATACACTAGTTGTCAAAGTTGGCGACCAGCGCAAATAAACGCCGCAGCAAAGCAAATCCAGAACTGAAACCACTTCAAAAGATCTCAAGAAACAATATCCTGGGTACCCATAATGCTGGCAAGATGCTTAGCAAGCTTATTAACTTTCTCTTGTTTGGCGCTTAAATCCTCCAGCACTTGCTATTGCACCAGAAAATATGCATCTGAATTCTGTAGGGACTTCCTCAGTCCTTCAGCTTCCTGTCGCAGCACATCTGATCGATGTCTTTCAACTTGAAGTTGAGACTCAAGAAGACAAACTGATTCAGGCAGCGAGTTCGAAGAGCTTGTGCCAGCAGTAGTGGCCAGTAACTCGAACACTACATCAAGACAGGACTTTTGGGTTCCCTCACTATCGTCAAGATAGTTTTTATCAGCTTTCTTGGAGACCAACAGGGATGTCTCACTATCTTGAACCTTATCTGCATTACTTCCTTTACCATTGGATAACGCGGTACTGTTCTCCAATATTTTGTCCGCATTCCAAAAGAGAAACAAGCCGACACATCACATGTTTACCATGTTGTATATGAAACTCATTTTGGTAAATGAGTTCAGTAGTAAAGTGGACAGGATAACAGCATGAAACAAACATATATCTATGTACCATGGTCACTTTATGGTCTATACCATTCTAGTTTTTGTTGCCAAATCAAGATAGAGACACAGTTCAAATAATATTTGTTCAAGATAAAGCAGAATAGACAGAATATAAGTGTGGGTAACTGTAGAGCAATAACAACATTTGTAATGTGCATGACATGAGAACATAACTGTTTATTCAATTGAAACTGAAATCAACATAGAGCAGGTTACAACAGCAAACTAGTTAAAGAAACAGGTTTAAAACATACCTGTTGCGCCATTGGAGTTTCAATTCCATCCTTCAAATTTGAAAATAGTTGGTATGAGTAAATACAGTCATGAAAGAGCAAAGGAGTATGAACCATAGCTACAGAACCTGACCTGAGAACAAATCTTCTTCTCCTTTAAGCGTTGAGTTGGGATTCGGAGTGGTGGTCCTCGTGCTTTGGGCACTGCAGTTCCCTTACTAACTGCTCGTGTTTGGGTGCTCTGTGGTGGAGACGGTGCTGTGTCAACTGGAACTGGGTTACTATCTGCCGGGGTTGGGGTTAGAAGGGGTGTAGCTGGTTCTCTGTCCAACTGGGTAGGGGTACAATCTGCGGGAGTCTGGGTTATGTGTGGTGGATCTGGTCCTTGGGCAAGTACAAGCGTGGTTCTATCTGCATCAACTGGTAGCACTATCTTTTCTGAAGACCGTGTTGTTACTCCCTTAGATACTGCCATCACGCTCTCCAATTCAAATGGCTGGTAAACAAGAAAAGCAATTGAAATTATAGACATTGTATGATAGACAGGTGCAATGGATAGCGGGGAATAAAAGAGGGCATGAAATAATTCATATTTATGTTGTCTAACCAAACATGATAGCATGACACAATTTCACATATATGATGGCTAACTAAACAGGATAGCATGACACAATTTCACATTATGATGGCTAACTAAAAAAGATGGAAAGACATAGTTCAAAATATGAGACTATGTAAACAGGATGACATGACATAACTATATAATGTGTTTATTAAATTGGTTGGCATGCCATAATTCACATACATTCACGGATAGAATGCCATAATTCAAAATATGATGACTGTAAACACTAAACAGGATGAGATGATATAACTATGTGATGTCTTTATTAAATGGGTTGCCATGCCATAATTCAGATAGATGATGTGTATGTACTATGTAAACATGATGGCATGATATAATTCAAATATATGATTTATATAGTAAGCAAGTAAGCAGATGGCAATCCATATATGATGTCAAAACTAAGCAATGCAAGACAACATGCATGACATGGGTAATATAACCCTGCCAAGTTTGAGCATAGACCTCAGGGGGGAAATAGGACTGGTCATCAGTCTCTGAATCCTCCTTTGAGGAGCTCTCTGTAACCAGCAAGATGTCTGCTTCAGCAGGTAGCATTGTCTGCTCTGAATACCTTGTTTTCACTCCAGATACTTCCATCACCGCTTCAAATGGCTGATGCACAGGAAGAGTAGTTGAATATACAAACGGTGTCGCCAAATGGAACACGTAATACAAAAAAATGATAGCATGATATAATTCACATACATGATGATTCGCTAAACAGCATGGCATTGCATAATTCACATATATAATGCCTTTGCAACAAGATAGCATTGTATAATTCACATATATAATGTCTTGCAACAAGATGGCAATGCATAATTCACATATATGGTAATTAGACACTGAACGTGTGGCATTCACACAAAGCATGTCTAAACTAATCAAATGACATAGCAATGCGAGACACCATACGCACGATATGAGCAACATAACCCTGCCAAGTTAGAGCAT
>NC_041384.1:620503881-620542582 GCF_002162155.2 Triticum dicoccoides | reverse complement strand
GGGGGGGGGGGGAATAGGACTGGTCATCTGTCTCTGAATCCTCCTCTCAGGAGCTATCCATAACCAGCGAGATATGCGCTTCGTCAGATAGCATAGTCTGCTCTGAAGACCTTGTTTTCACTCCAGAATTTGCCATCACCGTGTCAAATAGCTGATGCACACGAAGAGTAGTTGAATGTAATAACATTGTTGACAAATGTAATATGTAACGAAAAAAAGGATGGCCTGATATAATTTACATATAAAATGACTGGCTAAGCAGGATGGCATTGCAAAATTCACATATATGACGCCTGGCTAAACAAGATGGCGTTGCATAATTCACATAAACGATGAATAAACTAAACAGATGGCATTCACACAAAGGATGTCTAAACTAAGCAGATGACATATTTGATGTATAAAGTAAGCAATGCAAGACACCATATGCATGATATAACCAACATCAGCATGCCAAGTTAGAGCGAAGATCTCAGGGGGTAAATAGGAGTTGTCTTCTCCTTCTGAATCCCCCTCAGAACAGATATCTTCCTCTCGATTACAATCCGAAATGCATGGAGGGGGGCTGCCTTTGCGCCTACCATGGAGCGACATCTGCATGAAATTTTATTGCCACACAAGGCTCGTCTCTTTTTCTCTACATGTTCAGTTCCATTGTTTACAATAACTGTCATGCATAGTGATACGTCTCCAACGTATCTATAATTTTGGAACTAACCTATTAACCCAAAGCCCAGTGCCAGTTTCTGTTTTTACCATGTTTTAGGGTTTTGAAGAAAAGGAAAATCAAACGGAGTCCAATTGACCTGAAACTTCACGGAACTCATTTTTGGAAGGAAAGAAGCCCAGAAGACTTGGAGTGCACGTCGGGGGCTCTACGAGGAGGCCACGAGGCAGGGGGCACGCCCACCCCCTGGGCGCGCCCTCCACCCTCGTGAGCCCCTCGTGGCCCCACTGACGTACTTCTTCCGCCTATATATCTGTATATACCCTAAAAACACCCATGAGCACAATAGATCAGGAGTTCCGCCGCCAGAAGCCTCCGTAGCCACTGAAAGCCAATCTAAACCCGTTCCGGCACCCTGCCGGAGGGGGCAATCCCTCTCCGGTGGCCATCTTCATCATCCCGATGCTCTCCATGATGAGGAGGGAGTAGTTATCCCTCAGGGTTGAGGGTATGTACCAGTAGCTATGTGTTTGATCTCTCTCTCTCTCGTGTTCTTGATTTGGCACGATCTTGATGTATTGCGAGCTTTGCTATTATAGTTGGATCTTATGTTTCTCCTCCCCCTCTTCTCTCTTGTAATGAATTGAGTTTCCCCTTTGAAGTTATCTTATCGGATTGAGTCTTTAAAGATTTGAGAACACTTGATGTATGTCTTGCCGTGCATATCTGTGGTGACAATGGGATGCCACGTGATTCACTTGATGTATATTTTGGTGATCAACTTGCGGGTTCCGCCCATGAACCTATGCATAGGGGTTGGCACACGTTTTCGTCGTGATTCTCAAGTAGAACTTTGGGGCACTCTTTGAGGTCCTTTGTGTTGGTTGAATAGATGAATCTGAGATTGTGTGACGCATATCATATAATCATACCCACGGATACTTGAGGTGACATTGGAGTATCTAGGTGACATTAGGGTTTTGGTTGTTTTGTGTCTTAAGGTGTTATTCTAGTACGAACTCTAGGGCTGTTTGTGATACTTATAGGAATAGCCCAACGGATTGATTGGAAAGAATAACTTTGAGGTGGTTTCGTACCCTACCATAATCTCTTCGTTCGTTCTCCGCTATTAGTGACTTTGGAGTGACTCTTTGTTGCATGTTGAGGGATAGTTTTATGATCCAATTATGTTAGTATTGTTGAGAGGACTTGCACTAGTGAAAGTATGAACCCTAGGCCTTGTTTCCTAGCATTGCAATACCGTTTACGCTCACTTTTATCATTAGTTACCTTGCTGTTTTTATATTTTCAGATTACAAATACCTTTATCTACCATCCATATACCACTTGTATCACCATCTCTTCGCCGAACTAGTGCACCTATACAATTTACATAGTATTGGGTGTGTTGGGGACACAAGAGACTCTTTGTTATTTGGTTGCAGGGTTGCTTGAGAGAGACCATCTTCATCCTACGCCTCCTACGGATTGATAAACCTTAGGTCATCCACTTGAGGGAAATTTTCTACTGTCCTACAAACCTCTGCACTTGGATGCCCAACAACGTCTACAAGAAGAAGGTTGTGTAGTAGACATCAAGCTCTTTTCTGGCGCCGTTGCCGGGGAGGTGAGTTCTTGAAGGTATATCTTTAGATCTTGCAATAGAGTCTTTTAGTTTCTTGTTTTATCACTAGTTTAGTTTATAAAAGAAAATTACAAAAAAACGGAATTAAGTTTGTCTCATACGCTTCATCTTTTTAATATCTTTTGTGAGTATGATGGAAAGGATAATTGTGCTCAAGTGCTAGAAGAGGAAATCTATAAAATGTTTGGCACTAAATATTTGAATGATGAGCATGATTGCAATGTTGTTAGTACAAATTCTTTTAATATCCATGACACTAATGATGATTGCACTAGTTATGATGAAAATGTCTCCTATAAACATGTCAATTTTTGTGGAGTGCATTGGGTTTGTAAGTACACACCAAATAGAGAAGATATATATTGCAAGAAGCATAAGTATTTAGAAACTAAATTGTTCCAAGAAGAGCTAGATGATTGTGCTGAAAATTTAAATTTTCTTGGCCATACTTGCGAGCTTTGTAATGAACGTGGTCATTTAATTATCCGATGCAAATTGTTTCATGATCTAATCGTGTCCAAAAATTGTGATGACCTAATTTCCCTGGCACATCATAATGAACTTAGTTTTCTCTTGGGTTATGAAGGAATTAAACGTATAACTAAGGATATTCCAAATTTTGCCCTTGATAAAGTTCTTCATTTTGATCTAGAGAAAATTTATATGTATTGTGCGGTGAATTGCATTGAAAATCCTTATATTGCCAACTACATAAAGAAAAGAAAACAAATAGAAGATGAAGAGAATACTAATGAAAGGGAAGAGACTTCCCGATATCCTCCTATTATTTCTTATGATGAGTCAGGTAACGAGGAGGAGCCTCCTATTCAACCAATCTCATTAATAAGGAGCTCCAAAAAGAGGATTGAACCCACACATGATGTGGTGAAGAAGAAGAAAAGAAAAAGGAAGAGAGGTAAAAAGATATCTCTCCCAAATAATGCTGCTCCTATTACTATTGTGCCTCATGAAAATATAATTGTGGAAGATAATGATACTTCTTATAATCCTGAAAATCTTTTTGGCACTTGCTTGGAAGAATATGATAATTGCTATACTATTGGTGCTATCCATACTATTAATGATGAGTGTGATTATGCTTATGATATGAAAAGGCCCAAGCTTGGGGATGCTATGTTTGATGAAGATGATGTTTTTGAGAATATATTTGTTGCAATTAATGTTAGTACCAAGCTTGGGGAAGCTTTGATTAATGAAGATGATATTTTTAGTCTCCCAAGTTTTGATATGCAAATTTATAATGATGATAGCATGCCTCCTACTTATGATGATTATTGTGATGATAATTATGCTATAAAAAGTAGTGATTATATTTATAAAACTTGTCATGATTATGGTTACCCCTTCTCTGAACATTACTCTTTTTATGTGGAAACAATTTATAGTATTCGAGTTTCTTATGATACTCCCACTATTCCGAATGAGAAGAATTTTGCTTATGTGGAGAGTAATAAAATTTCTATGCTTATAGATCATGAAAAGAATGCTTTAGGTGCTGGTTATATTGTTGAATTCATTCATGATTCTACTGAAAATTATTACGAGGGAGGAATATATGCTTGTAGGAATTTCAATAATATCAAGTTTCCTCTCTATGTGCTTAAAATTTTGAAGTTATGCTTGTTTTACCCTCCTATGCTAGTTGATTATTGTTCCCACAAGTTGTTTGCTCACAAAATCCCTATGCATAGGGAGTGGGTTAGACTTAAATGTGCTAGTCATATTCTCCATGATGCTCTCTTTATGTTTCAATTCTTATCTTTTATGTGAGCATCATTGAAATCATCATGCCTTGCTAGGGGCGTTAAACGATAGCGCTTGTTGGGAGGCAACCCAATTTTATTTTTGTTCCTTGATTTTTTGTTCCTGTTTAGTAATAAATAATTAATCTAGCCTATGTTTATATGTGGTTTTATGCTTTTAATTAGTGTTTGTGCCAAGTAGAACATTTGGGAAGACTTGGGGAAAGTCTTGTTGATCTTTCTGTAAAAATCAGAAACTTTAGCGCTCACGAGAATTGCTGCCATTTTTATTTGGAGAGTTCTATTTAGTTAATTCTTTTTGAAGATGATTAATATATAAATTACTCAGGTCCAGAAACTTATTTGAGAATTTTATGAGTTCCAGAAGTATACGTTTGATTCAGATTACTACATACTGTTCTGTTTTTGACAGATTCTGTTTTTCGTGTGTTGTTTGCTTATTTTGATGAATCTATGGCTAGTAAAATAGTTTATAAACCATAGAGAAGTTGGAATACAGTAGGTTTAACACTAATATAAATCGACAATGAGTTCATTACAGTACCTTGAAGTGGTGTTTTGTTTTCTTTCGCTAACGGAGATTTTCTACTTTAAGTTTTGTGTTGTGAGGTTTTCAAGTTTTGGGTAAAGATTCGATGGACTATGGAATAAGGAGTGGAAAGAGCCTAATCTTGGGGATTCCCAAGGCACCCCAAGGTAATATTCAAGGATATCCAAGAGCCTAAGCTTGGGGATGCCCCGGAAGGCATCCCCTCTTTCGTCTTCATTCATCGGTAACTTTACTTGGAGCTATAATTTTAGTCACCACATGATATGTGTTTTGCTTGGAGCGTCAATTTATTTTGCTAGGATTTGATTGATGTTATTTAGAACAATGTTTTGCATCTTTTATTTCAATAAAAGTGGCATTGATAGCCTTTACTATGCCTATGTTACAAGTATACATGTTGCTGTTTGAAAACATAAAGTTTACCGCTGTTGCAATAATTCCGTAGAAAAGTCAGAATGTGATAAAATGTCGAAACCTTTTGAATATTTAGATCTGATAAATTTACTACCGTGGGAATTTTCTTTCATAATTTTTGGAGCTAGGGAAGTATGGATGTTGCAGCATTCTTTACAGACTATCCTGTTTAGGCAGATTGCTGTTATGTTTGCATTGTTTGCATATGTTTGCTTCTGTAATGATTCTATTTGAGGATAGGACTATTAAATATGCAGAGGCATTTACTATGCAATGTTGAATAATAATTTTAGTGATTTGCTACAGTAGAGTATGATAAGGTTTTTGCAATGGTTTATACTAACTTATCTCATGAGTCCTTGTTGAGTTTTGTGTGGATGAAGCTTTTGAGATTTAGGGAGACCGTGATATGAGAGGAATTAAGGAGACTAACCTATTTTTGATTGCTCCATGCTATATTATTTACTGTTTTGAATATTTATGGGCTTTATTATACACTTTTATATCATTTTTGGGACTAACCTATTAACCCAGAGCCCAGTGCCAGTTTCCGTTTTTACCCTGTTTTAGGGTTTCAAAGAAAAGGAAAATCAAACGGAGTCCAACTAACCTGAAACTTCACGGAACTCATTTTTGGAAGGAAAGAAGCCCAGAAGACTTGGAGTGCACGCCGGGGGCTCTACGTGGAGGCCACGAGGCAGGGGGGCGTGCCCACCCCCCTGGGCGCACCCTCCACCCTCGTGAGCCCCTCGTGGCCTCCCTGACGTACTTCTTCCACCTATATATCTCTATATACCCTAAAAACACCCGTGAGCACAATAGATCGGGAGTTCCACTGCCAGAAGCCTCCGTAGCCACCAAAATCCAATCTAGACCCGTTCTGGCACCCTGCCGGAGGGGGCAATCCCTCTCCGGTGGCCATCTTCATCATCCCGGTGCTCTCCATGACGAGGAGGGAGTAGTTCTCCCTCAGGGCTGAGGGTATGTACCAGTAGCTATGTGTTTGATCTCTCTCTCTCTCTCTCTCTCTCGTGTTCTTGATTTGGCACGATCTTGATGTATCGTGAGCTTTGCTATTATAGTTGGATCTTATGTTTCTCCTCCCCCTCTTCTCTCATGTAATGAATTGAGTTTCCCCTTTGAAGTTATCTTATCGTATTGAGTCTTTAAAGATTTGAGAACACTTGATGTATGTCTTGCCGTGTGTATCTGTGGTGACAATGGGATGCCACGTGATTCACTTGATGTATGTTTTGGTGATCAACTTGCGGGTTCCGCCAATGAACCTATGCATAGGGGTTGGCACACGTTTTCGTCGTGATTCTTCGGTACAACTTTGGGGCACTCTTTGAGGTCCTTTGTGTTGGTTGAATAGATGAATCTGAGATTGTGTGACGCATATCGTATAATCATACCCACGGATACTTGAGGTGACATTGGAGTATCTAGGTGACATTAGGGTTTTGGTTGATTTGTGTCTTAAGGTGTTATTCTAGTATGAACTCTAGGGCTGTTTGTGACACTTATAGGAATAGCCCAACGGATTGATTGGAAAGAATAACTTTGAGGTGGTTTCGTACCCTACCATAATCTCTTCGTTCGTTCTCCGCTATTAGTGACTTTGGAGTGACTCTTTGTTGCATGTTGAGGGATAGTTTTATGATCCAATTATGTTAATATTGTTGAGAGGACTTGCATTAGTGAAAGTATGAACCCTAGGCCTTGTTTCCTAGCATTGCAATACCGTTTACGCTCACTTTTATCATTAGTTACCTTGCTGTTTTTATATATTTTCAGATTACAAATACCTTTATCTACCATCCATATACCACTTGTATCACCATCTCTTCGCCGAACTAGTGCACCTATACAATTTACCATTGTATTAGGTGTTCTGGGGACACAAGAGACTCTTTGTTATTTGGTTGCAGGGTTGCTTGAGAGAGACCATCTTCATCCTACGCCTCCTACGGATTGATAAACCTTAGGTCATCCACTTGAGGGAAATTTGCTACTGTCCTACAAACCTCTACACTTGGAGGCCCAACAACGTCTACAAGAAGAAGGTTGTGTAGTAGACATCACATAGGAATAAAACACAGTGAGATTATGTAAGGAGTGCATACAAAAATCCAGAGTGATGGTAGCAACCTGTGGATAGACCCAAAACCAATAATAGCAGGCAGATAATGGCTTCAGTTGAAAAATACAGATAATGGCTTCTTTACTGTTTGTTTCCCACCCAACATGAAACTCATAGTAGACACCAGAGATTAACCAAATAGTAGATAGATACTATTGATAGCGGCCCCAATATGTACCCCACAACCATTTAAAAACTCAAGTTTGACCATTAGTTTGGAGCTGACTCAGAGTCTAATCGGTGAAGAGGACGATAAAGTAGCATGTAATATTAAGCGATGCATAACGTAAGCAGACACGAAAGAGTGCGACCTCTCTTGCGGACCCGTGTAGTCCTCGAGGTCATCTGCTTGGTTGATGATGGTAGTGCAGTTTTCATGGTTACCAGCGGCGGGGAAGAAGAACTGAGGTGGCGAAAGACAGTCTGGAGGCCGGATCCCTGTTGTACTGGACCCTCTTGTCGTTGGAGCAGCTGAGCTGGGGTGGACGATGGCGCAGTAGGAGCGGGACAAACCACGCAAGGTTTTCTTTGACAACTATCTGTAAGAGAAGTAATTCTGTAAGGGCTCGTTTGAATTGGAGGATTACAACAATGCAGGGATAGGAAATAGACAGGAATAGGATAGGAATGCACGTGCAAAACAGAGAATTTAAAAACACAGGATTTCTGTCAATCTGGGTGTTTGATTCACAACAACTGGAAGATCACGGGATGCAAAGAAGCATGGTGAGATTAAGTCAAACCACAAGAAAATGTACGATTATAATGCTATTATGCTACTATCTCTTAGTCTTGTGCTTCATGAATAGGAATTTGAAAAGGAGGACAAGTGAAAATTAAAATTCCTACATTTTTTCTTTCAAGGAGACACTAAAGGAACAAATCCGTGTGCTCAGTGGACAATATATATAACATGTAGAGTAAAAAAGAGATGCAACAAGTGTACAACCTCTTTGGCGAAGCCATGTCGATCTCAGCGTGATTGGGTTGGCTGGTGAGGATGCTCCAGCTGACTTGGCTGTCGGAGGAGGGGAAGAAGATCTTAGGCGTCTGGAGATGGAGCCCGAGGTACTGCTCCGCTGTGATGGAGGGTTTCGTCGTTGGAGCAGCTCCGATGAGTTATACGACGCCGAGGCTGAAGCAGGACAAGAGAGACAATGAACAACGTTAACCTGAGTGGAATTCTAATAGCATCTCCAATACATGACGTAAAATACATAACCAGAAAATGCTAGATGTAAAATACATCAGCCGCTCATCTCTGAACTTAACTGTCGAAACTGAATTTAACCGTCGAAACTGAACTTAACTGTCGAAACTGAACTTCACTGTCGAAACTGAATTTTGCTGTCGAAAATGAATTTTGCTGCCGAAACTGGACGCACTAGCAAGGTGAGGCTACATGTCGGCCGACTCACCTTTTCATCTCTGGTCAGTCGATTTTGCAGCCGTTGGATACGAAATCAAGGGCCTGCGGTTCATCTTCAACCTCCACCCCCCTGAGCCGGCCAAACAGCAGCCCGCCGCCGCCCGCGGTGCACCGCCCCGCCCGCTCCGAAAACACTCCCTACCGCTGGTCCGCCGCTGCCCCGGCCATCCCTCTAGGCCCCCCCGTGCCGAGCTTTTTCTTCGGCGATCCCCATGCCACCGCCCCGCCAACGCCCCGCCATCGCCGGCGACCACCGCCCCCATCCTGAACCCTAAGATAGATAGTGGGGTACCTCTCCGGCGAGCCCCCCTTCCCGCTGCGGCTGGTTCTTCCTTCACCCCGGCGGCATCGGAGTGAAGTGTAGCTAAATCGGAGCAGCATCGCAAGCAAGAGCAAGAGCGAGAGCAGCAATGCGAGCAAGAGCAATAGCAAGAGCAGACCAGGCAGGGGACCGAGAGCAAGAGCAGAGCAGCAGCGCGAGCTAAAGCATCAGCAGGTCCTACTGATGTGGACATCACCGCCGAGGGAGCGACGCCATGGAGGAAGTGGCCGGCGACGCCGCCATGGATGGAGCCGCGCCGTGTAGGCTCGGGACCGAGCGTCGGCAGCACCGTGAGATCGAATCAAGAAGAAAATGCGGCGATTAGTGTACAACCTCTTTGGTGGCGCCGATTAGGCCACAACTTCATCCGAGGAAACGGTGATGATGATGCTCTTCCGATGGTGCAGGTGAAGATGGTGGTGTGGGAATGGAGGTGGCGCGAAAGACGAGGGGAATGTCGGGGCAGCTCCTTGGAGGTGGAGGACGGGGTGACTGAACTGGCGGGACGATGAGATCGACGACGGATCCTCATCCGATACGGTGGATGAGGGACGTCGAGGTGTTTCTGTGGACGACATCGTCGGGGAAGAGGCTCTGGCTGGGTGGCGGACGGAGCAGGGTGTGGGGTTTCGTCGTGGGTTTTCGCGGCCTCGGTGTACGAATGGGTGGGCGGATGGGATGGCAGTGGGGAACCATGGCTTAGAGACGTGCTTGTCCAAAATGTGGGGTAAGTTACGAAAGTACCCCCACCGATTTGAGGCGGTTCTTTTGGTTCAGGGGTACCACGGGCATTTCGCGTGTCGGGATTTCATTGGAGGTGGGAGTTTTCGCGCGCGTTGTAATTTCAGAATAGCAAGGCGCGGGTTGAGCTGGAGGGAGTTGTCGGAGCACAACGAGACAAAGATATATCTTAAATATTTCGGACTAACAAGGCGCGGGTTGAAATTTCCGGACAAGCCTAACGTGTATTGTACCAAATCAATGCGCCCTACAAATGTCATTCAAAACTTTGAATTCATGTTATGTTCAATTAAAATATTTTGCTACGTGTATAATGCATGCAACCTACTACTCAAATGAACGTTTTAGTGCATTCCAAACGTATATACTACCGCTTCAATATGAACTAAATTTGAATTCGTTTCTCTATTTGAATAAGATCTACAGTAATGATTGTTGTGAAGTCAAAGCATTTGAATTCGTTTCTCTGTTTTAATAAGATCTACAATCATCATTATTGTCAAGTTAAACCATCGTTTGTGTATTATCTTCACAGCACACCACATGATTAGTCTCGGGTTACATATGAACTATGTGTACTATATGAACTTGAACTAGATTTTTTGAATCCACTTTATTTTGATTTCAAATCACATTACATTTCTAGCTCTAGCTAGATCTTCATAATCTAAACCATGTCTCATATGTATAATGTGTTTATCACATTATGTATGGTGCCCCGCCCCCTACGCCTACAAGTATTTAGATGTGAGTTGCAAACACCACACATTACCACAAATTCAAATAAAATATGAGAATGTTCGATATATAGTATTGTTTAGATTGTTCGATATTTAGTTGTAAGCTGCAAACGCCACACATTATCACAAATTCAAATAAAATGTGAGATTGTTTGATGTATAGTATGGTTTAGATTGTTCGGCATTTAGCTGTGAGTTGCAAACACCATGCATTATCACATTATGGTATAACATGTGCACAGCACGTGTATCACCGCTATATTCATGCATGCAATGTTTAAAACACTATGATCTCCTATTCAAATATATGAATCCGCTTTCATATCAAATTATGATCTTTGTTAGTCTCTTACACCCACACAATCCTCTAACCTTTGTAGCTACCACTAACTTTCTCTCGTGCATGCACACGCCCTCCTCGCCCTCCCCCTCCCTCGGCATTCTATCCACCGGGCACATTCATTTTTTATTTAGGTCGTTCTCCCAGAGTCTCCACAACTCCTTTCCGACACACACCGATCGATAAACCTCTCCAGCAATGCCTGCCTACAACATATAAACACACCTTCAATCTCCTCCTTTATGTGTGCTTGCCTCGTGTCTCTCATACGGTCAGACACACATGTAAACTCTCGCCCCTCTTTTCATCGCTCTTGTAACATCCCAAATTTTCAATTTGGAATGTTATACATAGATCATCATGCATAGCATATTTTTCTTGCATTTTGGTTGATCCTAGAAATTTCACGCAACTCAAGGACCTTCAGAGGGAGTTGGAGATTTCGTTATTTTCATATTTGAGAGTTTTCTCGAATTTGAAAAGAGGATCATTTGATTTATTTATTTCATCTTCAATTATTTTTCCGGTGTCAAAATATATGAGAGAGGGAATAATATGACTTTCCCAAATTAAGGAAAAATGAAGATTTAATAAATAGATCAAATTTTGGTTTTGCCGGAGTTTTATTTGCATTTTGTTTGGGTAGGGAAAATGCGTGTTTTCAAAAATTGCATTTTAGGTCCGGAGTAAAGTTCATTTTGTTCGGCTCATTTTTAGGAGTCGGGGAAAATTTACTTTAGAATTTTTGGAGCCTGTTTAGATTTTCTTTTCTGTGTTTTTCTGCGCGCGAAACCGTTTAAAAAAAAGGGAAAAATCCCGCAGGCCAGCCGGGCCAAGGCCCAGCCAGCCAGCCGCCGCTGCGCCCCAGCCCCAGCGCGCGGCGCCAGCGCCAGCGCCAGGCGCAAGAGGCCGCCGCCTCGCCTCTAGCCGAGTCCGGCTTGGACTCTGGCCGGTTAGCCCCTCCCCTTTTTCCTTTGTTCAGTTTTCCTTTTTCTTTTAGGACTCCTTCTCCTACTCTATTTCTTGTCCCCTACCCCAAGAAACCCCCTCCCCTCCCCAATATAAATACCCCAACACCCCCCTCTAAACCCATCAAATCAAACCCCAAGCCCCCAAGCCACAAGCCGCACCGCACCCCGCGCCCTACACCACCGCCGCGCCACCCCACACCCGCGCCGCCGCCTTTGTGCCCTAGCGCCGCCGCCGCACCTTGCCCACGCCGCCGCCGCCCTACGCCACGCCGCCGAAGGTTGCCCCACGTCTCTTTTCCTCGGATCGTTTTCTTCTAATCGTTCCGATTCTTTTATTCTCTTCCGATTCGTTTTCTTTCCGGTTCTTCTCTAAACCGTTCCGGTTTTCTAGATCGATTTTTGTTTCGGTTTTCTTCCGAAACCCTAGATCGGATTCGTTTTCTTTTCCGATTTAGTTGCCTTTGGACCGTTCGCCAGACCGTTCGTCCTAATGAACATGATCACCGGATTCTTCTAGGTTAACGAACGTCCGTTCATTTAACCGTTCGTCTCTTTTCTTTCGTCGGATTTATTCCGCGATCGCGATCTCAGATCCGATCTTCGTTCTAGTTTATCTTCTCGCTCGTTTATCGGAATCAGGTAATTCAAGCACCTCGAGTTTCGTTTCGAAACCGCTGTTCCGTCTAATCAACTTAAACAAGTTTTTGCCCCGGTAAAATTTGACCTAGATTTAACTTGCTAGAACCGAGTTGTTTTCTTCCGCCGTTTGTTTTCCGTTTCTTTGTTCGGTTCGATCTTTGTTTGCAACCGGAGTTCTTAAGTTGAACCTTCTGGTTCGTTCTCTTGTTCAAGTTTTACCTATACATTAGATGAGTACTTATTGTGTGCTTGTTGTTTGTCTGTGATAGATCACCCGGATTGCGCCGCTTGTTACTTTGAATCCCTAGGTCTCGCAAATCATCAGCAAGGCAAGTAACACTTTGATCATACCTTTTCTACAACCCATGTTTTATTGCATTAGATCAATCCTCACACATTGCATGATTAGGATCTAATTAAACTGTGGGATGGGAAGTAGATGAGGTAGTACCTATCACCTGTATTATTATGAAACCTTTGAGAGTTACTTCTACGTTTGCTTATTATGCCATGCTATGCTAGTAGACGTGGATTGGGTGAGTGATGTCCATGACAGATGTGGGTATTGTTAATTAATGGTTTATCTAAGGTGGCAACTTAAACACACATCTGGGTGGATTGAGGCACCTGATGTCTATCAGGACTTGCCTGTTTTATTTTGGACCGCCACCCAGGCTCAAAGGGATCATAAGATAATTCATGCTAGAAACTTCCGTGTGCAGCCACATGCTACTATGGGCTCTGGCATAGTTGACTAAGTTGTGCGAACTCTTACGGGGTGGACTAGCAGATGTAGGGGTTGTAGGTGGTACGGTCTACCCCACATGTAAGGTGCTAGCGCTTCTGAAAGACTATGTCTCGGTCATCCGTTTCTCAAACACCATGTAGTGCGAGAAAACAAACGGAGGCGATCGAGTCATGTGGGGAAAAGTGCGCAAACCTCTGCAGAGTGTATAAACTAATCATGATTAGCCGTGTCCCCGGTTATGGACAACTTGAGTATCTAGTACTTGAATATCATGTGAATCTCAACATGTTACTTCTAATTAATGTTGTTGGGTTTTAATTGTTCACTTAATTGGGATTGAGAATGCTGTCAACCATTCTCAATGTTTCACAACCACCATGATAGTTAAATAAATTTATTCCTTTGCAGTAGGGAAAAACTGGCTTTATGCAAAACTGTAACCATAGAGCTTTCCACCAGCCATATATGCATATAGAATAGCTGTTTCATTCCATTACTCTCTATGTGTTACTTTGCCAGCATATTCCATGTGCTGACCCGTTTTCGGGCTGCAACTTTCATGTTGCAGACTTTTCAGACGACGAGTAAGGTGCTTTTAGGTCGTGGTTCTATACTCAGTGATGCCGTTGGAGTTGATGGACCCATTTATCTTCCAAGTCTTCCGCTGTTATCGACACTAGATGGCCTTAAGCCATATTTATTGTAATAAGTTCTCTTTGAGACAACGATGTAATAAGTGTGTGATTGCCACTCTGGTATTAATCCTTCGATGTACTGCATGGTGTCAACATTACTAATCCAGGGATGACACCTGAGCACAGAGCACTTGATCCATTCGGGTCGGGTCGCTACAGAGAATGGTATCAGAGCACACGCTGACTGTAGGACACGACCACTAAGTTAAAGCCATAGAACACCCTTCTCTTCTCATTTTCTAACTCCTCAGCTTTTCTACCCTTTTAGGATGACGGACGTGAAGATTAAGTACGCTCAATCGGATGAAGGCACACCTTTTGGATTTCACTTGAAGGAAGTCACCAAGTACCTGAACATTGGATTCCAAGCTTCACGGGAACCTTCAACGCCACTTTGCCTGAAGAGGAGCGCTGGAAGATTCAAGCTCATGTTCCGGGAAGGACATTCGCGCCAATCACGAAGCCTATAGATAGTGTTTTCAATGCACCAACCTGGAGTCTGGGAAGGAGCATGGCAGCTCATATCACCATAGGATGCATTGGAGAAGTTTACCAAGAGGACCTCAAGGACACTATCTACCAGATTTGCGGACGCCGAGATGAACAATGGGAGTTAGTCAGCACCAAGAAGGATAGATCCATTGCATCTTTCATCCAGGAGTTAAACTAGCACATTCGACGCCACGAGAACCAGATGTGCAATGATATGATAGAATTGAAGAATGCGAAGGCAAGGATCATCGAGCTAGAAGGAGAACTGAAGTCTACATGCAAGGACTACATGGACGAGATCGTAGCTCTAGCGAGACACAATGGCGATCTTAAGCAGGAGATAGAAGAACTCAAGAGGAAGTTAGCATCCAAGGAGGAGGACGAGTACATCGCATGTCCGGACAACTATATCATCATCGACGACACCGATTCGGATCCAAGTGAACCCGACTTTGAAGACGAAGCTGGAGCAGATATCATGGAGTCTTCCACCGGTTCAAATTTCTAGATGACCACCAGAAAGTAGTAGTATTCCCCCATGTAAACATTAGTTCGAGCACTTTGCGATAGTTAGACCATTTGTAAGCCCTTGTTGATTGAATGAAGTGATTTTGTGTGCATTTGCTCATGTGCATTGGGGTACTGTTTTCCCTTTAGACCTCCCTCTATTCTTAAATCTCGTCTTTTCTAAACCCTCAGATGCCTCCAACCCAAGCTCTTAGGACACCTATGCTAGTAAGCTCGCCAGGAGCAGAGTACATGGCCAGACAAGGATGTTTCCAAGTGCCATTAAGTATAGGAAGGCATGTTTTCCCAACAGATTTAATTATTCTGGAATCCCAAGGTCTGGATGTGATTCTTGGTATGGATTGGCTGTCGATGTATGGAGGAAACATCGATTGCGCTAGTAAGACAATTTTGCTTACCACACCAGAGGGAAGAAGGATCAAGTATGTATCCCGGCATGTGCCAAACAGGACACAAGTAAACTGCCTAACAGGAGTTGTGCAAGAAGAAGTACCAGTGGTAAAGGATTTTCCTGATGTATTTCCTGAGGAATTACCAGGCATGCCACCGAATAGAGACATTGAGTTTTTGATTGAGTTATTGCCAGGTACAGGCCCAATATCGAAGCGACCATACCGGATGCCAGCAAAGGATTTGGTAGAAATTAAGAATCAGATTAAGGAATTATTGGATAAAGGTTACATTCGCCCAAGTTCTTCGCCTTGGGGATCACCCGTACTTCTAGTGGAAAAGAAGGATGGATCATTAAGGATGGTTGTAGATTATCGGGGATTGAATGAAGTGACCATCAAGAACAAGTACCCACTGCCAATGATCAACGATCTGTTTGATCGGTTGCAAGGAGCTAAAGTGTTTTCCAAGATCGATTTGCGATCAGGGTACCATCAATTGAAGATTCGAGAGCAGGACATACCTAAGACAGCATTCACCACGAGATATGGACTGTATGAGTATACCGTTATGTCATTTGGATTGACTAACGCACCTGCCTATTTTATGAACCTGATGAACAAAGTGTTTATGAAGTTTTTGGATAAGTTCGTCGTAGTGTTCATTGATGACATCCTGGTTTATTCGAAGAATGAAGAGGAGCATAAGGAACATTTGCGTTTGGTTTTAGAGAAACTAAGGGAACATCAGTTATATGCCAAGTTCAGCAAATGTGAGTTTTGGTTGAAGGAAGTTGGATTTCTTGGACATGTTATATCCGGAGAAGGTATAGCAGTTGACCTCACTAAGGTTGAGACCGTAACCGAATGGGAAGCACCAACAATAGTTGGAGAGATCCGGAGTTTTCTTGGACTCGCAGGATACTACCGGAGATTCATTGAGAATTTCTCAAAGATTGCGAAGCCTATGACTGAATTGTTGAAGAAGGATACTAAGTTCAAATGGACTGAGGAGTGTGAGGCTAGTTTCCAGGAGTTGAAGAAACGTTTGGTCACCTCACCAGTGTTGATTTTTCCAGATCAGACCAAGGATTATGAGGTGTATTGTGATGCTTCACATCGAGGACTTGGAGCAGTGCTTATGCAGGAAGGAAGAGTTGTTTCGTATGCTTCACGACAACTGAAGCCTCATGAGTTGAATTATGCCACGCATGATTTGGAGTTAGCAGCCGTAGTGCATGCATTGAAGACATGGAGACATTTCCTCATTGGAAATCATTGTGAGGTGTACACGGATCACAAGAGTTTGAAGTACATTTTCACTCAGAAGGAGTTGAACCTCCGACAAAGGAGATGGTTGGAGCTCATCAAGGATTATGATATGAGATTGCATTACCATCCCGGAAAAGCTAATGTAGTAGCCGATGCATTGAGCCGAAAGAGCCATGTCAATACCCTAGTGACGGGAGAAGTACCAAAGGAGTTAGCAGAAAACCTTCGTGAGCTATGTTTGGAAATAGTTCCGAGAGGCTATGTAGAAGCATTGGAGATTCAGTCAACATTGATGGATAAAATCAGAGAAGCTCAGAAATCTGACAAGGAGATTGCTGCTATAAAAGAGAAATTGAACGAAGGAAAAGCAAAGGGATTTCGTGAGGATGAGCACGACACCCTATGGTTTGAAGACCGTGTTTATGTGCCAAATGACCCGGAGATCAGGAAGTTGATTTTGCAAGAGGCACATGATTCACCGTATTCGATTCACCCAGGGAATACCAAGATGTATTTGGATTTAAAGGAAACATTCTGGTGGACCGGAATGAAGAAGGATATTGCAGCATATGTAGCAGTTTGTGACGTATGTCAGAGAGTAAAGGCAGAGCATCAGAAGCCAGCAGGATTGTTACAACCATTGCCGATACCCAAATGGAAGTGGGATAAGATAGGCATGGATTTTATCACAGGACTACCCAGGACAAAATCAGGCTATGATTCGATATGGGTAGTAGTTGATCGTTTGACGAAGGTAGCACATTTTATTCCAGTTAAGACCACTTACACCAGTGCTAAGTTGGCAAAGATATACATGACTAGGATCATTTGTTTGCATGGAGTTCCTAGGAGTATTGTATCAGATAGAGGAACCCAATTTACCTCAAAGTTTTGGAATCGGTTGCATGAAACTTTAGGAACCAGACTAGAGTTCAGCACAGCTTTTCATCCGCAGATAGATGGACAGACCGAGGGGGTCAATCAGATTTTGGAAGATATGCTGAGAGCTTGTGCACTAGATTATGGATCTAGTTGGGACGATAACTTGCCGTATGCGGAGTTTTCTTATAACAACAGTTAACAAACCAGTTTGGAGATGGCACCTTTCGAAGCTTTATACGGAAGGAGGTGCAGGACACCGTTGTCATGGGACGAAGTTGGAGACCGTCAATTCTTTGGACCAGATTTGATTAAGGAGTCTGAACAGAAAGTTAAGTTGATTCGCGATAGGCTCAAGGTAGCCCAGTCCAGGCAGAAGAGCTACGCAGATTCTAAACGCAAGGAGACAGTTTACGAAACCGGAGACAGAGTTTATCTTCGAGTATCCCCACTTCGAGGAGTTAAGCGCTTTGGAGTTAAGGGAAAATTAGCACCGCGTTTCGTTGGACCGTATAAGATCTTGCAACGTATGGGAGAAGTTGCTTATAAGTTGGAATTACCAGAGGGACTGTCAGGAGTTCATGATGTATTCCATGTTTCTCAGCTGAAGAAATGTCACGCCGAGATGGCAGAGGTACCGCTAAGAGATACCGTGCCACTCAAAGCGATTCAGTTGAAGGATGACTTAACATACGAGGAGAAGCCAATCAAGATTCTCGAGTTTGCCAGCAGAGTTACTCGCAGCAAGGTTATCAAGTTTTGCAAAGTACAGTGGAACCACCATTCAGAGGATGAAGCCACCTAGGAGAGAGAAGAAGATTTGCTCAAAGACCACCCTCACCTATTTTCTAGCCAACCCGAATCTCGAGGGCGAGATTCATCTTAAGGGGGGTAGGTTTGTAACATCCCAAATTTTCAATTTGGAATGTTATACATAGATCATCATGCATAGCATATTTTTCTTGCATTTTGGTTGATCCTAGAAATTTCACGCAACTCAAGGACCTTCGGAGAGAGTTGGAGATTTCGTTATTTTCATATTTGAGAGTTTTCTCGAATTTGAAAAGAGGATCATTTGATTTATTTATTTCATCTTCAATTATTTTTCCGGTGTCAAAATATATGAGAGAGGGAATAATATGACTTTCCCAAATTTAGGAAAAATGAAGATTTAATAAATAGATCAAATTTTGGTTTTGCCGGAGTTTTATTTGCATTTTATTTGGGTAGGGAAAATGCGTGTTTTCAAAAATTGCATTTTAGGTCCGGAGTAAAGTTCATTTTGTTCGGCTCATTTTTAGGAGTCGGGGAAAATTTACTTTAGAATTTTTGGAGCCCGTTTAGATTTTCTTTTCTGTGTTTTTCTGCGCGCGAAACCGTTAAAAAAAAGAGAAAAATCCCGCAGGCCAGCCGGGCCAAGGCCCAGCCAGCCAGCCGCTGCTGCGCCCCAGCCCCAGCGTGCGTGCGCCAGCGCCAGCGCCAGGCGCAGGAGGCCGCCGCCTCGCCTCTAGCCGAGTCCGGCTTGGACTCTGGCCGGTTAGCCCCTCCCCTTTTTCCTTTGTTCCGTTTTCCTTTTTCTTTTAGGATTCCTTCTCCTACTCTATTTCTTGTCCCCTACCCCAAGAAACCCCCTCCCCTCCGCAATATAAATACCCCAACACCCCCCTCTAAACCCATCAAATCAAACCCCAAGCCCCCAAGCCACAAGCCGCACCCCACCCCGCGCCCTACACCGCCGCCGCGCCACCCCACACCCGCGCCGCCGCCTTTGTGCCCTAGCGCCGCCGCTGCACCTTGCCCACGCCGCCGCCGCCCTACGCCACGCCGCCGGAGGTTGCCCCGCGTCTCTTTTCCTCGGATCGTTTTCTTCTAATCATTCCGATTCTTTTCTTCTCTTCCGATTCGTTTTCTTTCCGGTTCTTCTCTAAACCGTTCCGGTTTTCTAGATCGGTTTTTGTTTCGGTTTTCTTCCGAAACCCTAGATCGGATTCGTTTTCTTTTCCGATTTAGTTGCCTTTGGACCGTTCGTCCTAACGAACGTGATCACCAGATTCTTCTAGGTTAACGAACGTCCGTTCGTTTAACCGTTCGTCTCTTTTCTTTCATCGGATTTATTTCGCGATCGCGATCTCAGATCCGATCTTCGTTATAGTTTATCTTCTCGCTCCTTTATCGGAATCAGGTGATTCAAGCACCTGGAGTTTCGTTTCGAAATCGCCGTTCCATCTAATCAACTTAAACAAGTTTTTGCCCCGGTAAAATTTGACCTAGATTTAACTTGCTAGAACCGAGTTGTTTTCTTCCGCCGTTTGTTTTCCGTTTCTTTGTTCGGTTCGATCTTTCTTTGCAACCGGAGTTCTTAAGTTGAACCTTCTGGTTCGTTCTCTTGTTCGAGTTTTACCTGTACATTAGATGAGTACTTATTGTGTGCTTGTTGTTTGTCTGTGATAGATCACCCGGATTGCGCCGCTTGTTACTTTGAATCCCTAGGTCTCGCGAATCATCAGCAAGGCAAGTAACACTTTGATCATACCTTTTCTACAACCCATGTTTTATTGCATTAGATCAATCCTCACACATTGCATGATTAGGATCTAATTAAACTGTGGGATGGGAAGTAGATGAGGTAGTACCTATCACCTGTATTATTATGAAACCTTTGGGAGTTACTTCTACGTTTGCTTATTATGCCATGCTATGCTAGTAGACGTGGATTGGGTGAGTGATATCCATGACAGATGTGAGTACTGTTAATTAATGGTTTATCTAAGGTGGCAACTTAAACACACATCTGGGTGGATTGAGGCACCTGATGTCTATCAGGACTTGCCTGTTTTATTTTGGACCGCCACCCAGGCTCAAAGGGATCATAAGATAATTCATGCTAGAAACTTCCGTGTGCAGCCACATGCTACTATGGGCTCTGGCATAGTTGACTAAGTTGTGCGAACTCTTACGGGGTGGACTAGCAGATGTAGGGGTTGTAGGTGGTACGGTCTACCCCACATGTAAGGTGCTAGCGCTTCTGAAAGACTATGTCTCGGTCATCCGTTTCTCAAACACCATGTAGTGCGAGAAAACAAACGGAGGCGATCGAGTCATGTGGGGAAAAGTGCGCAAACCTCTGCAGAGTGTATAAACTAATCATGATTAGCCGTGTCCCCGGTTATGGACAACTTGAGTATCTAGTACTTGAATATCATGTGAATCTCAACATGTTACTTCTAATTAATGTTGTTGGGTTTTAATTGTTCACTTAATTGGGATTGAGAATGCTGTCAACCATTCTCAATGTTTCACAACCACCATGATAGTTAAATAAATTTATTCCTTTGCAGTAGGGAAAAACTGGCTTTACGCAAAACTGTAACCATAGAGCTTTCCACCAGCCATATATGCATATAGAATAGCTATTTCATTCCATTACTCTCTATGTGTTACTTTGCCAGCATATTCCATGTGCTGACCCGTTTTCGGGCTGCAACTTTCATGTTGCAGACTTTTCAGACGACGAGTAAGGTGCTTTTAGGTCGTGGTTCTATACTCAGTGATGCCGTTGGAGTGGATGGACCCATTTATCTTCCAAGTCTTCCGCTGTTATCGACACTAGATGGCCTTAAGCCATATTTATTGTAATAAGTTCTCTTTGAGACAACGATGTAATAAGTGTGTGATTGCCACTCTGCTATATATCCTTCGATGTACTGTGTGGTGTCAGCATTACTAATCCAGGGATGACACCTGAGCACAGAGCACTTGATCCATTCGGGTCGGGTCGCTACAGCTCTCTCACAACCGCACACTCCTCCCCCTATCTAGCTAGTAGTTGGGCTCTCGCACCACCCCCTAGCTCCATTCTCTCCGTCTATCCGTCTCGCTGGGCCTTATTAGCCTCTAACAAATGGACATACACCGACCGATCTCTCGCTATACATATAGCTAGCTAGGTCCTTATAACTCGTTTTTACCCACACGTCAATCGATCTACCTCATTAGTTGTGTATCTCCCTTCCTCCGACAAACTACAATTGATCTACCGATCTAGTTAGGTTTGCTTACCAAACACATGGTTCCCCTTCATCATCCGTGGATGCGTCCCAACAGATCTATCATGCACAGGCACACACAGAAACACATCCCCACTCTTATTGATAACATTGCAGTTCCACCCTTAGTTTGTCTAGTAGGCCTCTCCCACCATCTTCGAGAAGCAACTCCATCACCCATCCAGCACTCTACCCCTCTCCCTCCCTCTCCCTCCCTCTCTCTCTCCTCTATTTCTCTCCCATCATATTTCTCGTCCTTCAGTTATGTATGGATGTCGACCGATCTCCCTCAATACATAGCTGGGTCTCTCCTTCTCAACACATATACGAGTCGTTCTACCTCTATAGTTAGGCCTCTGCCTACCCCTCCCCCCACCCCCTCCCCCCACACACACCGATACATCGAGCTCTCTAGTCATGTCTCCCTGCCACACACAAACTTGACGTGTGCCCTCTAACGTTCTGGTAGGCCAGTCGCCCTATATCTTTGACTTGTACACACACACAATTTCGATGGCTCTCTTCATCAATCTCGCACCCACCCACTTGATCCTCTCCTCGACTCTATCGATAGCTATGACCCCTCCCTCTCTTCTCGTTGATTGCCCGACCCTCTATGTATGATATGGATAGGCCTCCATTTCACACACATTGCATGCAAAATTTTGTTTGAGATGTCATCGACACATATTCCCACAAATAATTCACGAAATCAACCCCCACCCCACACCCACCCCAAAACGAAAAACACTCACGAACGCGGTTTGTATCTCTCACACACACCCACGTAGGTGGGGAACGTGCACGAAGAGAAGAGGTGCATGCACGGTGCACGTACTCCCGTCTCTTTCCCAACCACACCCGCGCGGGTACACGGTGGAGCTCATTTCTGTACGAAAAAGGTAGCCCACGTGGTAATTTGGCACGTGTACTGGTTGTCCACTTGGTGGAGGGAGGATCGTCTACCACGGGTGAACAAACAAATTGTGACTTGACGTGTTATGTTAAAAAAAGAGGCAAACCATGTGGGGCCTACCTTAGAGGCAAGGCTCTATACACTGGAGTACTTTTGATGTGTCCTGTCAACTCGCAGAACGAGGAGAAGCTTGCTTAGTACGCCATCTCCCCGCCCACGGGCACGGTGGCTCGCAGGATGAGGTGAAGCTTTCTTACTACGCCTTACACCCGCTCCCTCGCCCATGCGCACGGTGGCTCGCAGGACGAGGAGAAAAATTTACTACTCCCTTCGTTTGCTCCTCGTCCCTACTACCTTGGTTATAGAGATTATATCATATTGTTTGGAATATATATGTCCTTTAGTAGATTTCAATATGAACTACTAGTACATACTCCAAACACTGATGTATATAGACATATTTTAGAGTGTAGATTCACTCATTTTTCTCCGTATGTCTCACTCTCCCTCACCCCTCGACCCTCGCCCACGTGGTGGACGTGCAACAATTCATTCGGTCTCATATAGCTAGAACGATATATACTGCACTACCATTATTGCTCGACTTCCCAAAGAGGTGAAGAGCCAATCGCAAGGTCAATATTTTGGAGATGACAAGCGCAAGGTTATAGGAGAACGAGTAGTAGGTGCCGCGTCATTTATAAATAAAGTTTTTTTTCTTCAGTGGCACGTACGCAATATGATAGGTTCATATGGAGAGAAAAGGAGTACATAGTCAGGACGGGCCAGCCTACACGGTTGCTTGCCGGGGTTGCTCTCTTCACACTCTCTCACATAAAACGACTGTGGCCACATCTCTAACATCCCGGCGGATCACGTCCGCTTGGGGAAGGGGTGGATGCTTAGTGTAGATGCAGTGGCCGTCGCCGATGGCGAAAGCCCACTGTCGGCACATCCCGATCAGGGGTCCCCGCTGTTCTCTCTCACAAAGCCGGTGAGGTTGCCTTCGTCCCTTGCTCACTACCGCGACGTGGGCAGTTGCCGCCTCCCGCCGCCCTCCTCAAGGTTGAGCTACGTCCCTCAGGTACAACTCCCTTTACAGCCGGCTTGCACCACTGCTCCAGCTGCCCACATCACTCCCTGTGGATATTTCTCTACTTCTTTGCCCCGCACATACCTCTACTGGCTTCTAAGTATTGTATTTGTGATGAGTTTATGTCTCATCAACTAGTCCCAGTAATCTCATTCTAATCACGCTTGTTCAATTTCTTTGCCACATGGATGCTCATCTCGATTTTGGTGAAACTGCACAAAATGATTCGATGGTCAAAAGGTTGCAAACTTCATTTATTAGGAAGCTCGAACGTTGCCAGCAAATTGAAGCCTGGCCAGGGTTCACGGTTCAAGGGCTAGGGACTGCATGGATCATTTTTCTATTTAGCTGCCTCTGTTCCAAAATAAGTGTCAACTTTAGTAGTAGTACAACTTTGTACTAAAGTTTGCACAAAGTTGAGAAACTTATTTTGGAACGGAAGGAGTACATATTTGTTATGATCTGTCAATCATTGAGATGCAATAGCATGCATGTTAGTCTCCTTTGTATTTGATGAAATGTTGCAACGGGCAACCTTGGACGCAAGATACATGTAACAGAAGCTGGAAGCTTCATAGCATCGCACGGATTTATCTCGCTGATAAATTACAGTACGTACTATACTAGTACTTCCTCCGTTCCTAAATATAAGTCTTTGTAGAGATTTCACCATGAACCACATGCGGATGTATACAGATGCATTTTAAGTGCAGATTCATTCATTTTGTTCCGTATGTAGTGGAATCTCTACAAAGACTTATATCTACTAGTAATAGCTAGCCCCCACCACTAGGAATTCTCTATCCTCTCCTTGAGCCACGTCATCAAAATTGATGTAGCCGTTAGATGAAGTAAATCAGTCCATAATAGCTGTCTGATCTTGACGTTAAGAGGTTCCACACTAAGCCACATGCAAGCATGCAGAAATACCGTGCCACATGCATGTGAGTGGGTTTTAAATCACATCAACATGTCTGCATGCAAGCATGCACCGGTAGCATGCATGTAAGTGAGCTTTTAAGTCCCATTAACATGTCAAAAAGAAAAATATAATGATGATCTTTTTTCCTTACATGGGATGATCTAAATGATGATGGGAGTTTATTTAGTTTGGCTACCACATTTGTCATGCGGTTATAGAGTTTTTTTGTTCTATGAAATCAATAATTTTGCGCAGAGAGATATACCGCTGTTCCGCGCCAACGCGCGGGGACTCATCTAGTAATATTTAGGAACGGAGGGAGTACTATGTAAAGAGTTATGTGTCGCACGGTGATAGTAGTGTGAGGTGGTCCATGTAATCACTGAGCCTGCGTGTTTTCACTGCTCTTGCATGCCTCCGCTGTAAGGATGGAGAAAATTGTAATCTAGTAGTAGTAGTATACCTCCTTTCGCCGAAAGCATGGGACAGCCAGCAGTCCTACCACCTCAGTAATAAAGACCAATGAGCCGTCAAATCACATAGACCCAGTAGTAAGTTGGACGGACGAAGAAACCATCACTCTTGCGCCAGTGAGAGGTCGCGTCCGCTCTGCCCGAACATGAATGCGGCACCGATTCTTTGGAGCAGCGTTGACCGTTTTGGGAGGGAAGCACGTGCGGGCGATGGAGGGGCTTTGGGTGGGCCAGGCTGGTCAGGAGTGGGCGTGGCAACTGTCTGCATGTCCCTACCGGACACGCCCGGAAACGAGAGGATGCACCGACTCTCGCGGCTAAAATCGTACACTACACAACATCTCTCTGTAGGAGTAGGTCGATCTGTCGCTCTCTCTAACACACACATGGTGTTAAACACACACACACACACACACACACACACCTTGGTCCTGTTGCACCTTCTAACGTGACTTATTTCACCTAGACGGAGGGAGTAGTAAGTATACGAGATACGGTGGCACACTGACTTAAGTCGAATATAAGTGGCCAAAATTTGTGTGCATGTTATAATAAGGATTCACTTAAAATAGTACGTGAGCGAACAGAGGGATCAATTGGACAGTGTTCCCGAGCAGTAGCGAGATGTGTGAGGTAAGATACACTGCTGGCGCTTTTAATTTTTCTTATTAATTTGTTTGTTTTACCCTCTGACTAGTGGGACCCAACGTACTACATGGAGAGAGGTAAGGTGACTAAGGCTGCATTATTTCTACACCACTGTGGATAGTATTACCACCAAAGCCACATGACACGATTATGATTGAAATCCCAATGACTCCCACACACACAAAAAAACACGGCATGCTTGTCACACGAATGCAGGAATGTATAAAAGGTTATTTCCCTCTCGTTGAACATAACAGGAGGGTTGTGTAGCTGGTTAGCCTGTTTGCTCACGCTCTTGCCCTCTCCCGCTGGAGCCTTAGCGCTTGTAGTTGCTCTCCTCACACTCCCTCGCCCTCTCCAGATCTAAACAAGACTTCGTTGGCCTCTCTCTCCCCTCACTGCTGCTCAAAGAGCCGGCAGGATCCGTCCGCCGGGAAGGGAAGGAGGCTTAACGCTGTCACCATCGGCGAGGGACTACCGGCGCAACTGTTCACTTTCCACCCAGCGGCGGCGCGAGAGGGCCTCCGACCCCTTCTTCTTCGCCGCCGTCCCGTCGCCCACCGAACCACGCCCCAAGAACCTTAAGGTATAATTTACTTACTCCACATGCATTGCTCTAGCTGCATGTATACCATGAATCTAGGACGTGGTTCAAAGAGGAAAGGAGTGGGGGAAAGTAGTGGGAAAAGTTTTATATAGCATGAATCTAGGACGTGGTTCAAAGAGGAAATGAAGGGGGAAAGTTGTATAGTATTAATCTAGGACGTGGTTCAAAGAGGAAAGGAATGGGGGAAAGTAGTGGAGAAAGTTCTATCACATAAATCTAGGACGTGGTTCAAAGAGGAAAGGAAGGGGCGAAAGTACTAGTTCAAAAAGGAAAGGAAGGGACAAGGCTGTAGAGTTTGAGCAGGACTATATTTGCTGCGCTCACATAGGGAAAGGCGTCTAAAGATAACAAAACTAGGACCAACACAAATATGCTCCTTGGTTGCTTGTTCTTTGTTGCAACAGACTGTGCATGACCACAGTACATCGGTAGATGCACATGGTGCTGGTGCGTCCACTGTCCCGTGCAACTCATTAGCTGTTGTTAATCTAAGGCCCTGTTTGGTTAAAAACTCCCTAGTCCCTACCTGCTGGGTTCCAGGGACTAAACATGGACTAGAGGTTATTAAATGACATGCTAAAAGACCATGTTACCCCTAGTAATGAACTAATAGAGACAAGGTGCGATGCGTGGCAGGGGCAACTGTTGGAAAAAGTCCCAGAAAGACTCCCTCGGGGTCTTCTTTCTTTAGTCCCAAATGCCCACTTTTAGTCCCTAAAAGTCCCTCCTCTTTGGTTTAGATGGGACTGACACGGAGTTTTTTTAGTCCCTACACCAAAATGTCCCTGTAAACAAACACCCTCTAATAATGCCGCTGGAAAATTGATGCAATGCCACAGTTAAAAGCAAATTACATGTTTAACGAATTTTATTGTTAATATAATCTCTATGTTAATGTTAATCAATGCCACCGTTTGAGAAATGCTACTGTCTTGCTTTCTTTCCCATTTAGATAAGGTAGATGCTTCTTTTTGTTGGCTTCTGTGTCATCCACCGTTATTGACCACTAATTGTTTCCTTTGCACCTCTGTGTAAATAGGGTTATCTGCTTCACCTCGTTGCCATTGTGACCTTTTGTTGCACTGCACAAAAGACTTTTGTTTTAAGAGTATTTTGCGCAGTTCAACCAAAATGTCACACCGACAACGTTTCTTTATTGCTTGATCTTAGTGGAACTGCACAAGAGGAGATCTTACTTCCTATTCGTTAAGGCGAATTTGGTTCAGATCTTCTTCTTGTGAGTTGTTTGAATTCCGCATCATGAGAGGTGAGTACTAGCCTTCTTTCACATGATTCTGCAGTGTGCATTCATATGTGGTGCTACTTGTACGATAATGTTGCTTGATTTTAGTGAACTGCACAAATGGAGACAAGACTTCCACTCTGTATGTGCACCATAATATCCCACTGAGGTAAGATAAGGATATTTCACAACTGCTAGCCTGTATTTTGCCACTTTCATCAGAAAATTAAGTTTAGTACTATACTTGTGCTCCCTAATTGACATGCCAAATCTTACATTGAAGGCGAAGCTTGTTTGTTATTGAACCAAGTGATGGAGGGGAAGAACAAGGAGAAGAAAAACAAAAATCAACTCCTGGTGTTGTCATGAAAAAGTGGTATTGTCCTTGAGAAGTGCTTCATCGGTGCTGTTTTAAATATTTCCTTTCCTTTTTTTCGAGCAAACAGTGATGCTAGCATTTAGTAGTCCTCTTGTCTTTGCACAACAGGATCATCTTCCTCTGAAGAAGAATATGGAGTACGTGAAGTGACTAGTTCCGATTATGCTAGGATGAAGAAGCCCTGTCTATCTTATCATCAGAAGGAGCAGTTGAAGGATGGTTACATTACTCCCCACAAGACCAAACTAACTTCAGCTCAGAAGGACTGACAAAATCTCCATTTTTTTTGCTGTGATGCGCGAGTACAATGTTGTTCTAGGATTCTTTCTAGTGAGTTCCATTTTTCTAAAAGTGTGCTCTACATGGACCATGTATGTGCCTGTTGAAACTATCAATTCATAGTACAGTTTGCTCTATACTAATCACTTTTTTGTATTTGTGCAAACAGGGATGCTCAGCTTGATTTCAATGGGAACTGCACAGAATGTACATGAATACATCGAATCATTCATTTCTACCACAAGGAAGGAGGTGCCGATAAGTTCAAGGTGTTGCAACATATAAGGGCAAAATCATACAAGCTACGCGCGAATTTGGTTGATTTTGGTGGAACTGCACAAAAAGAACAGCTGGTTTATTTAGCATGAGGTGCCATGTCAATGTCCGAACTGATGGCAAACCCTGCCCATTCCACAATCGTAGGCATTTGATATTTTGGAATGGGACAACCTTGTCAAATTTTGCTAATTGATTTTAGCAAGACACGCGTTTGATATTTTCGAATGGGATGCCCTTGTTGTCAGCAACGTCGATCAATTATTTCTTTATTCTTTAGTTGTGAAGTAAATATTTCCTCTGACATGTGAGTCGCTGAGATGCATAATCATCGATTGTTTTGAATGTTCTCTATGAATTGCCAGGCCTGTGTGTTTGATTGCAATGTACAGAAACGCTAAAAACCTACTCAAACTCTTTGTACTCCTTCTGTTCCTTTTTACTTCGCACATTGTGAAAGTGCATACTTTTTTGTATAAGATTGGTCAAAGTAGAGATACTTTGACTACAGACAAAACTTGTATGCAGACTAAAAAGGACCGGAGGGAGTACATGTGAAACTGCTGCAAACGAGGTGATCACCCTGGGAATAATGCTAGTACATATTGTTTTGCATGTTCATCCAATGCCAGTGATACAGGAATTTGAACTAATCGAAATAAATTCATTCATACATGGTCGGATTTCATATAAACATGCCAGATTTCATTACATTTTATACATTCTTCAACTAAAAAGGGGTGCGCTGGAGGTATAATTAATTAACCGAAGCTACCCACCTGTGTCCCGCTGAGCCGAATAGAAGCTTCAGTGACTTAAATGCAGGTGCAGTTGCGTAACTAACATGTGGCCTGTTGGGCCCATGTGTCAGTCAGCCAACTGCACCAGCAGTTAAGTAGAAGCAACGTTATTCTCTAGCAGAACTCCCCGACTCCACGTCGCCGCCAAGAAGCTAACCGGCCGTCAATGGTCAACCCGCCTCGCTTAGCTTTAACAGGAGGGTAGCAGCGGTGGCCTTACTTGGACCCGAGTGGCCGCGACCTACTGTGTTCTACTCTTCCTCGTTTTCTGTGTGGCGCGGCCTCGTTGGCAGCGGGGCGGGGCCTTGGCGGAGCCGGCGATGTCCTCTGTCTCGTTGCTGGCGGGCGGCGCCTCAGCAGAGCGGTGGAAATCCTCCCCCGCATTGCCGGCAGGGTGGGGCCTCGGCTGAGACGGCGATGTCCTCTGCCTCATTGTTGGCGGGGCGGGGCCTCGGCGGAGCCGGCGGTGTCCTCTGCCTCGTTGTTGGTGCCACGGGGCCTCGGCGGAGCAGGGTATCATCGACGCTAGCGGAGCGGGGACTCGTCAGAGCCGACATTGTCCTCTGGCTCGTCCTCGGTCTCGCCAAACAACGCCTTGCCCGCTTCATCGCCCTCTTTGCTAGCCTCTTTGAAGGCGGCCGCAGCCTCCGCCACCCGCATGCGCTCCCGCCAGCGCTCGAGGCGGCCCTTGCGGGCGGAGTGGTACAAGTCGAGCAGCGCCTCCTGCTCCGCCCGCTCTATGGCGATCTGCTCCTCCGCCTGCAGATGCTCCTGGAGGAGATGGTGGTTGTAGGCGGCGTCGGCCTGCGCCTCACGGAACTGCTCCTGACGCATCTGCCTCTCACTGTCCATATATTGGGCATGGGCCTCATCGATGGTCATGGTGCAATGCACCAGCGAGGATGGCGCGGAGGAGGGGGTTGGCGCTGGATCGTCGACTACCATGTTCTCCATTGGGACGTTGTCGTCCTCCGGCTACCTGTCGGCTAGCCGGTCGGTAGCAATGGCTGCCATCTCCTTGTGGTCCGTCGTCCGCCCGTCCCGAAGAGCGCTGGAGCACGAGGAAGCCATGGTGGGCAGTAGTGGTGTGGACAGGAGAAAGGGAACGGATGCGGATGACTGCGGCTATGGCCGGCGCAGTAGTTTATATAGCAATGGTTGGCGGGCAGAGGGACGGACGTGTGGCGCCGGAGTACCTGCCTCGGCAACCGCATATCATTAATGTGGGCGGCAGATGGACAGGCGGACGACACTTGTGTCATTTGAAGGCGGAGCAATCGCCTGCACCGGGAAGCAGGGCGGGCGGCGCTGACTGTTTCGGGGGGAAAGTGCGCGCGGGCGAGGAGATGACTTTACTTGGAGAGGATGACAATGGGGACCCACCAGGTCCATAGCCTCACGTACGCAAGTGCCTCCTTATTATATATATATATATATATGTATGTATGTATGTATAAAACTATACTCCATCCGTCTAGGTGAATAAGTCGTATTAGAAGGTGCGTCACGACCTAGGTGCAAGCAGATTGGTGGAAAAGAAGAATATTTCTCTCTTCTAAACACAACATTTAATCACAGCAGTTAAGAGGATGCCTTATTAGCTACCCATGCAGGCCATCGTAATTCATAGCATGCAAAGCGCTTTTATTTCTTACCTAATAACCGCATGGACGTGCTGCATTCATTGGTCCTTGCCCGAGCAAAAAAAAGGGAGGAAAGGGGTTTCCACGGGAGACAACGAGGCAGAGGTGGAAGCGCTCGCTGGAGTTATTTATTTTGCTTCCTCCTGGTTTCCTGACATCACGGTCCCACACCATTGTCAACCTATGTAGTACTAGTCAATAAACGAGAGAATTGCACAAGAAGCAGCCGACAGCTAGGACCAAGTAGCTCGAGCAGTATTTGTGTTTTTGAGGTGTGAGCACTGCAGAGTTTTTCGATGTTTAGCCCAGATATTATTTTTTCTCCTCTGAACAACAACGAAAACATCGCTGCAGGTGTTAACTGGGCGGGCTGTGGTCCATCTAGCCCAGGCCAGATATCCAGCCCAGATATTAATTTTTTTCAAGCTGAAAATGGCTAGCCCAGCTATACTTTTTTTAGGAATACCCAGGCAAGGTCAAGTTGTTATTCTTCGCCCCGCTGGACTGCAAATCTTTCCTAGGAGGGATGCGTTAAGCTTAACAAGAAAATGGGCTTTAAGAAATAATAAATGGGATGTAATTATAAAAACTGGGCAGTAACTATAAAAAATGCACCAAACACGTGATTACTTTATAAAATATTATTTTTGGATATTGAAAATTTTAATTTCATTAATTGTTGCGAGCACAATGTTTCGTTGGATTTTTACGTAATATAAATTTATATTGAAATTGTATTTAATCTGACTAGAAATTTCGGGATAAAAATATTTCAGATCCCATCAAAATGTGGGAAATTTTATTGAATTCTGTTTTGAACAGTTGGTTGAAATGGGCTGTACTTTTAACAAACTGTAAATGGGATGTAGTAAATTCCATTAGAATTCAAAAATGGGCTACACATTCTTACAAATCTCAAATGGGCTATAAGTTCTCTGCTGGAGGTGCTTGACGATGCCTCCATCGACGAGGGGCACCGTACTATTATGAGTAAGGTGATCCAGAAGGTTCAGTTTGCCAAGAGTGGACTGACTGAAGCTTGCTCTAGCCTTCTAACAGGCTTCGAGGTAAGTAAAAATATGTAAAAATATTACCGCATAGACAGTAGCCCCTGATGCTCTGTTTGGCGTTCGGAAAGAAAAGCCGAATAGAGGATCTATTAAATATTGCAGGAGTCTAACAAAAAAGAGTCAATATGTGTATGCAGGCTTCGCTGCTATGCACCGCCGCACTAACTGCGGAGGTGGGTGTCCTGAAGCAGGACCTCGAGCGGACCGAGCAAGAGCTCGGCCTTGCCAAGCGGCGGCTCGAGGAGGAAGAAGGTAAGAAATACCTTACAGAAAAAGTGCCTATAAAAAGGCTTGATTGCAAAAAGAGTAACAGGATTGTACTGCTTATTGTAGGGGCCATGACTGAGGTGGCGACCCTTAAGCAGGCGCTGTCTGAGGCCGAAAAGAAAACAGCCGCGGAGCGCACCGAGCGAGACAGACTTGGGGCTCAGGTCAACGAAGTGCAGCAAGAGCTTCAGGCTCTCATGAAAAAACATGAGAGTTTGGAGCTGGAGTCGAAGGCGCAAGCATCCGAGCTTGCAACGGCCCTAGAGGCTGCCAAGTCTGCCAAGGTCGAAGCCCAAAAGGCCCTCCAAGAGTTGGAGGAGATGAGGAAGATAGCAGCGGGTAAGGCAATATTTATGCAAAGCAGAAATATAAAAGTGAACTACCTGTTACTTACCCGAATCCGGAGCTCTCCAGGGGCATTCGCAGATCTTCCCCGCAGCGTATCCGACGCCGCCGCATTCTACCGAGCTGAAGAGGGTAGCTCGATGGAGAAGGTTTTCTGGTCTCAGTATTTTGAGGCCGGACACCCTATGCCCTTGAGCGACCAGCTGAAACAGCTGGTCGAGCTCCACAATGCGGCCGAGCAGGCCATGAAGGGCTTCATAGTTCGGCTGTGGTCCGGAGAGGCCCTGCCTGGGAGCTATTTCGGGCTGGTGTGGCGGCTAGTGGAGGCCTGTCCGAGGCTTGAGGTCATCAAGCGCTCCGTCTGCATCGAAGGTGCCCGTCGGGCCCTTGCCCGTGCAAAGGTGCACTGGGGTAAGCTGGACGGTGAGAAGCTTGTGAAGGACGGGCCGCCGCCGGGGAAGGAGCATCGCAAGCCCCAGAACTACTACAAGGATGTTCTTGTAGGTGCCCGCCTTGTGGCGGATGAATGTACCAAGGATGTGATATTTGAATGAACTCGCTCGTGTTTATCATGTGCGTTGAAAACTTGTTCATATGGGCTAAGCAATGCTTATTGAATTTAAAATATTACTTTCTGTGCGGCCGTTTATCAAAAATTGAGAGATGGCCAGTCGTCGGCTTCTGCCCCCGTGCCACTAGTGCTGGGGTGTTCAGGATAAACCTGAGCGCTCTTTTTCCCATAGTTGGGTCCTTCGAGGGAGGCGCTCAGCACAACGAACCAGGCAATCGGACTATAATGCTTGAACACTCTCACTTAGCCATAGAACTCTATAATTTTAAATTTCGGCGAAGCCCCTAGTTTGGAAGACCGAGTTCGGGGCGCTATGCACGCCTTGGCGGGACGAAGCCAGCTCCTTGCTCGAAGCGGCATAAGCCTTTGGGGACTCGAAAAACCTCTCGAACAGCGATCAGTCTCTTGCCACATCATGACAGTCAGTTTTAGCTTTCTCCACTGAGGTGCTTAACCCAGCTGAACCGGGGCACAATCGCAGTGGTTCTCCTAGTGCTACCTTAGCCGATAGAGCGGAACGTAAGGCACCAAAACATAGGAGCCGGGCAAACCCAACTATTGACCCAAATCATGATTCGGAGCCGATGCATATAGTGCTATAAGTTTGGGGTGCCGCACTTGTGAAAGTGTACGGGCTTCTCACACCATTATGAGGGGTACTGAAGCCCCTGGCGTGTTTGCCGTACCATGGTGGTGGGTGGGCTTTGAATTTCCTCATCGTCCGTATTCCACCCTCGCTGACCGTAGTCCGGCCAGGGCTCTCCTGATAAAGAGAGAGACTTAAGAGAATTCAGGATGTCGCCAAAAGGCGAATGCTGAAAGATGTCTACGGCGGTGAACTCCATTATCGGCGCCCAATCGGATTCGATTGGCAGGGGCGCGGGGGGTTCGGAGTCCGGGGAGGAGTCCGGATCCTCGGAGTCACGGGTCGTGCAGAGTGCGGGGCTAGCGTTCGGCTCGATCGCTTTCGGGATTGCAGCCCCCGAGGTGACGTCCAACCGCTCATCCTCGATTGGCGCAATAGGCTCCGAGTTAGGGTTCGGAACCGATGCGTGTGCGGCCTCCAGGACACTGTCCGGGGGCAGAGCTAGAGCATGCCCCTTGAGATAGTGTGGCGCGCTTGGCCGTGGCTCGAGCCCGTCGAAGATCAAGTCTCCGCAGATGTCAGCCGTGTAGTTTAAGCTTCCAAACCTGACTTGATGGCCAGGGGCGTAGCTTTCGATCTGCTCCAGGTGGCCGAGCGAATTGGCCCGCAGAGCAAAGCCGCCGAAGACGAAGATCTGTCCGGGGAGCAAAGTCTCACCCTGAACCGCATCGTTGTTGATGATCAAAGGAGCCATCGGGCCTAAAGGCGACGACACAGAGGAACTCTCAATGAAAGCACCAATGTCGGTGTCAAAACCGGCGGATCTCGGGTAGGGGGTCCCGAACTGTGCGTCTAGGCCGGATGGTAACAGGAGGCAGGGAACACGATGTTTTACCCAGGTTCGGGCCCTCTTGATGGAGGTAAAACCCTACGTCCTGCTTGATTAATATTGATGATATGGGTAGTACAAGAGTAGATCTACCACGAGATCAAGGAGGCTAAACCCTAGAAGCTAGCCTATGGTATGATTGTTGTATATGGAGTTGATTGCCTACGGACTACAACCCTCCGGTTTATATAGACACCGGATAGGGTTAGGGTTACATAGAGTCGGTTACAATGGTAGGAGATCTTGAATATACGCATCGCCAAGCTTGCCTTCCACGCCAAGGAAAGTCCCATCCAGACACGGGACGAAGTCTTCAATCTTGTATCTTCATAGTCTAGGAGTCCGGCTGAAGGTATAGTCCGGCTACCCGAACACCCCCTAATCCAGGACTCCCTCACCCATGAGCAGAGCACCCCAGTGCTCTGTTTTTCTCTGGCTGGCGAGGGAAGGGCTTTGTGGTGCTCTAGCTCACCTCCTATGCACATGAGGTGTTCGATGAAATGCCCGAGCCACACTAGTTAAGCTTTCTCCTCTCGAAGCTCGACCTCAAAGCTCCATTTTCATCGAGATTTGTCTAGGTTTAGCGGCCCGTCACGTCCCACTCCCGTCTTCACTGTCGTCGATTGCCCGCACCAATCTTGTCACCGGCACCACCGTGGTGAGCCTCTTGTTCCTATCTTCTTTCTAGAAGAAAAAAATTTCTTACTTTAGATAGATACTTGTCTAATTTTCTTACTTTTATTATTGCTTGTTATTATATAGTGCGATGGTTTTGGTATCCGCCCCCGTCGGCCCTCGTCCTGGCTATGATTCAGATGTGGTATATATTATCTTTTTATAACTATTTGGTTCATTTATTGTTTATGACAATTATGCCGACCAACGTGACATATATTTTATTTATCTAGGAGGTAGTTGAACCGGAAATTCCAACCGACCCTATTGTCGAGAGGTTAAATTTAGTTGAAGAAGAAAACAATTACTTGAAGGAAAAAATAAAAAAATTGAGGAGGAGAGGATGATATTGGAGTTGCATGTTGCGGATGTCGTCGATGATCACAAGATCAAGATGGATGCAATGCGGTTGAAGATGAGAAAGATTAGAAAATATGCCATTCATACCGAGGCTTAGTATCATTATGTTGTTGGATCAGTTGTTACCTTGGTTGTGATTATGATCGCATTTGTTTTCGCATTGAAATGTTTTGCATAGTTTCAATGTATGGTTTAATTAATTAGATGCTCTGGAGAGCTATATATTGTTAGATGAGAACTATGTATGTACTTTGGTTTTAATGTGATGATGAACTTCTATTAATTTGGTCACTTAATTATCTATTCATGATGTTCTGTAATGGTTTTTGACACACTTAATTATATATAATGCACGTAGATGAACCGGCAATGGATGTACGGTGACAGACACACCTCCGAGTACATTAAGGGCGTGCATGATTTTCTCGAAGTGGCTGAGGCAAACAAGCAGAATGGTTTTATGTGTTGTCCATGCCCTAAATGTGGGAATACGAAGTCTTACTCTGACCGGAAAATCCTTCACACCCACCTGCTTTACAATGGTTTCATGCCACACTATAATGTTTGGACGAGGCACGGAGAAATAGGGGTTATGATGGAAGACGGTGAAGAAGAAGAGGACGATGACAACTATGTGCCCCCTGAATACGGTGATGCTGCAACGGGGGAAGCTGCTGAAGATCAAGAGGAACCAGACGATGTGCCCAATGATGCTGCAACGGGGGAAGCTGCTGAAGATCATGAGGAACCAAACGATGTGCCCGATGATGATGATCTCTGCCGGGTCATTGTCGATGCAAGGACGCAATGCGAAAGTCAAAAGGAGAAGCTGAAGTTCGATCGCATGTTAGAGGATCACAAAAAAGGGTTGTACCCCAATTGCGAAGATGGCAACACAAAGCTCGGTACCATACTAGAATTGCTGCAGTGGAAGGCTGAGAATGCTATGCCTGACAAAGGATTTGAGAAGCTATTGAAAACATTGAAGAAGAAGCTTCCAAAGGATAACGAATTGCCCGACAGTACATACGCAGCAAAGAAGGTCATATGCCCTCTAGGATTGGAGGTGCAGAAGATACATGCATGCCCTATGACTACATCCTCTACCGCGGTGCGTACAAGGATCTGAATGCATGCCCGGTATGCGGTGCATTGCGGTATAAGATCAGACGAGATGACCCTGGTCATGTTGACAGCGAGCCCCCCAGGAAGAGTGTTCCTGCGAAGGTGATGTGGTATGCTCCTATAATACCACGGTTGAAACGTCTGTTCAGAAACGAAGAGCATGCCAAGTTGATGCAATGGCATAGTAAGGACCGTAAGAAAGACGGGAAGTTGAGAGCACCCGCTGACGGGTCGCAGTGGAGAAAAATCGAGAGAAAGTACTGGCCTGAGTTTGTAAGTGACCCAAGGAACGTATGGTTTGGTTTAAGCGCGGATGGCATTAATCCTTTCGGGGAGCAGAGCAGCAATCACATCACCTGGCCCATTACTCTATGTATGTATATCCTTCCTCCTTCGATGTGCATGAAGCGGAAGTTCATTATGATGCCAATTCTCATCCAAGGCCCTAAGCAACCCGACAACGACATTGATGTGTTCCTAAGGCCATTAGTTGAAGAACTTTTACAGCTGTGGAATGGAAACGGTGTACGTAAGTGGGATGAGCACAAACAGGAGGAATTTAACCTACACGCATTGCTGTTCGTAACCATCAACGATTGGCCCGCTCTCAGTAACCTTTCAGGACAGACAAACAAGGGATACCACGCATGCACGCACTGTTTAGAAGAAGTTGAAAGTATATACCTGGAAAAATGCAGGAAGAATGTGTACCTGGGCCATCATCGATTTCTTCCGACCAACCATCAATGTCGAAAGAAATGCAAGCATTTCAAAGGCGAGGCAGATCACCGGAAGAAGCCCGCCATGCGTACCGGTGATCACGTACTTGCTATGGTGAATGATTTACACGTAATCTTTGGAAAGGGTCCCGACGGACTAGCTATTCCGAATGATGCTGAGGGACACGCACCCATGTGGAAGAAGAAATCTATATTTTTGGACCTACCCTACTGGAAAGACCTAGAGGTCCGCTCTTCAATCGACGTGATGCACGTGACAAAGAACCTTTGCGCGAACCTGTAGGCTTCTTGGGCGTGTATGGGAAGACAAAAGATACACCCGAGGCACGGGAAGACCTGCAACGTTTGCACGAAAAAGACGGCATGCCTCCGAAGCAGTATAAAGGTCCTGCCAGCTACGCTCTTACGAAAGAAGAGAAAGAAATCTTCTTTGAATGCCTGCTCAGTATGAAACGACTGGCTTCTCGTCGAATATAAAGGGAATAATAAATATGCCAGAGAAAAAGTTCCAGAACCTAAAGTCTCATGACTGCCATGATTATGACGCAATTGCTTCCGGTTGCATTGAGGGGGCTTCTACCGGAAAACGTCCGATTAGCCATTGTGAAGCTATGTGCATTCCTTAATGCAATCTCTCAGAAGGTGATCGATCCAGAAATCGTACCAACACTAAGGAGTGATGTGGTGCAATGTCTTGTCAGTTTCGAGCTGGTGTTCCCACCATCCTTCTTCAATATCATGACGCACGTCCTAGTTCATCTAGTCGACGAGATTGTATTTGTTGTAAGTAGCAACATTAAGTATTTTGTTGTAAGTAGAAACAAAATAAAATAAATAAAGCAACAAAGAAAACCAAAAACCAAAAAAGTGCCACCTACTAGGCCCCCACGGCCTGAATACGACTAGAAACCCTACCATGGGCCAGGATTCAGGCCCGCAGGAGGCCCAGTAGGCCCACAGGCAGATAAAGTGACTTTAGGCCCGTAAGCCTGCATTTGAGAGGAGCTCGAAGTGGTCAGCGCAGCAGCGCTTATAAACCTTTGTCGAAGCCTCTCGGCTAGCGAGGTGGGACTAAACATCCCACCGCACCGCGCCAGTTCCAGCACAAGGCCTTTGGTCCCGGTTGGTGCCACCAACCGGGACTAAATGGGTGCATTGGTACCGGTTCGTGGCATCAACCGGGACCAATGCCACCCTTTAGTCCCGGTTGGTGCTACCAACCGGGACCAAAGGTCGCCGCTTCCCGCCCTTTGGGCTGCTGAAAAGAGGCCTTTGGTCCCGGTTGGTGCCACCAACTGGGACTAAAGGGTGGCATTGGTCCCAGTTTGTGCCATGAACCGGGACCAATGCTCTTAGTATA
>NC_041384.1:620497778-620503485 GCF_002162155.2 Triticum dicoccoides | reverse complement strand
CCCGCGCCGCCGTCGCCTCTGCCTCGCGCGCCCTGCCCGGACCACACGCCGTCGTCGCCCTGCCCCGACCACGCCGCCGTCGCCTCTGCCTCGCCCTGCCCCGCCCCCCTCTTCCTCCCTGCTTTTTTGCATATATATATATATATATATATGTTTTTTTCCTGATTATATGTATATGTATGAGTATATGTATGTGTGTATATCTGTTTATATGTCCTTTTTTTAGATTTTCTGTTTTTTGCATTTTTATAAAAATGTATATATGTATGTATATAGGTTCTCTGTGTATATATATATATGTTCATGTATATATGCAAAAGATAGATTTTTAGAAAAATTAGGATTTTTTTCTGTTCATATAATTTTTTGGTGATATTATTTATTGTAAATATGCAAATGTTTGTATATTCATATGAACAATGAGTTAGGCAAAACCTTATTTTAAAAGAATGAGAGGAAAAAGGAAGCAATACTACTTTTATTTTTGAACATTATTTTAAAAAAAAGCAAGCAATACTACTTCATGTATTTTTAAGAAGGAAGAAGAAGAAAAAGAATGAGAGGAAAAAGGAAATAATAAGAGGAAGAACGGAGAAGAAGAGGAGAGGAAGAAGAGGAGAAATAAATAAGAAAAGGAAAAAATAAGAAAAAAAAGAGGAGAAGAAGAAAGGAATAGAGGAGAAGAAGAAAATAAATTGACTCCTTTCTTCTTCTCCTCTTTTTATTTCTTCTTCGTCTTCTTATTTCTTATCGGATATGTCGTTGTCGATATACCCCGTGTCCCGATAACTTCAACACGAGGGGGGTGGGGGTCGACCTACCCCTCCACGATAATATTATTTTCCCATGTATGTATGCAAAAGTTATATTTTTAGAAAAGTTTTATATATCTAGCTAGGAAAGGAAGAAGAAGAAAAAGAATGAGAGGAAAAAGGAAAATAAGAAGAGGTAGAAAGGAGAAGAAGAGGAGAGGAAGAAGAGGAGAAATAAATAAGAAGAGGAAAAAAGAAGAAAAAGAAGAGGAGAAGAATAAAGGAATAGAGGAGAAGAAGAAACTCTTCTCCTCTATTTCTTTCTTCTTCTCCTCTTTTTTTCTTCAATCTTCTCCTCTATTAATATCTTCTTCTCCTCTTTTTATTTCTTCTTCGTCTTCTTATTTTTTATCAGATATGTCGTTGTCGATATACCCCATGTCCCGATAACTTCAACACGAGGGGGGGGGGGGGTTCGACCTACCCCCTCCCCGATAACATTATTTTCCCATGTATGTATGTCGTCGTTGTCGATATAACCCCCTCCTGGGTAACTTCGACCGTGATAACTTATACCACGGGGGCACCCCCTGGCCCTCTCGCTCGACCAAAACTCTCGAGGACACCCAAACCCTAAAAAACGATGTCGGTCTCCTACCCCCTCCCGCCGCGCCCCTACCCTTGAAGCGTTGCCGAGGCCACCCCAAACCTGGAATAAGCTAGGTCTACATTTGCCACTAATATATCCACATGCTGTCATGTTTGTGTAATAATTGCCATGTTGTAATATTTGCAGAAACAATGGAGTTCGGACGAGACGAGGAACAAGAACATGTGTTGGGGGACATAATCTTAGCCGGAGGTGATGTCATGTCGTATCTTAACGACAATGATGGTCTGGAAGCAGAACAGGGTGAAGAAGAAGCAGGCTACGGTGATCGAAGAATGGAGGAGGAAAGACATGATTATGATGGCTCCGGTGACCCAATGCTGGTGCAAGAAGGAGCCCGTGGTGACGGCTCCGGTGACCGAACAGAGTCTGGCCAGGTAAATATATTAGTTAAGCCTGTGATGACTAGCTAATTGATGCATTCATTGTTTTGGTGTGTACACATAATAATTAACTCTCGTCTAATTCTTTTTTCTAGCCCTCCGGATCGAGCACAACTTCGGTAAAGAGACGAGGCCCGAAGAAAAAGTTGCGCTCGGATGAAAGGTTTGAGATCACAGCAATCGCGTGCGACGGCCAACCGATTGAACCCATCCGGACAAGGGAACCATTTTCTGCTCAATGTGGGGTTCTTGTTAGGGACAAGATCCCGATCAGCATCCAGCAATGGTATAATCCTAAGAACGAAGACCCTGAGGTGTCTTATGTCAATGATATGCAGAAAGATGATCTTTGGACTGAGTTGAAGGCAAATTTCACCCTACCGCCAGAGGAGGATCGGGAGAAGCCAGTTAAAGAGCAATTAATCAAGTCTCATGCTCTTAAGAAGATGGCAGACCTATTTAGGAGGTGGAAGAATGAGCTGAAAACATTTGTCGACAATGAAGAGACACCAGAATTCATCGGCAGATATGAGAAGATCAGAGATCACTGGCCCGCATTTGTGGCCTACAAGACATCAGAAAAAAGTAAGAAGATGTCGGCGACAAACAAGAAAAATGCTGCAAAGAAGAAGCTTCACCATTGCACGGGGTCAGGTGGCTACCTCAAAGCCCGGCTTAAGTGGGCCAAGGCTGAGAATGATCTACTTGATAATGGGATCGAACCAGAGACAATGAACTGGCCAGACTGTTGCCGGACTTGGTTCTTCGGGGCTGGCGGAACCTTTGACCCTATATCAGGGAAATGTGTTTGGACGGACAAGCAAATGAACATACCAGTCAAGAAGCTAAAGCACTATATCGATGCAGCGCAGCAAGGGACGTTCGTTCCAGATAGAGAGAACGATGAGCTCACAATGGCCCTCGGGAATCCTGAGCACCCTGGACGGACACGAGGCACGCCAGGCTCCATTCCGTGGAAGGCTGGTTTTCCGGACACAGGCGGTTACAAATGCCAAGAGAGGAGGAAAAAAGTGGAGCATGCCCAAATTCAGGCGCTGCACGCAAGGGTACAAGCGATAGAGGAACGAGAAGCAAATCGCAGAAAGCGACCTGCCGAAGCTTCCCCCGAAGCAACCCCGCCATCTCAGTGGAGAAGCAGCATGGCTTCCACCGAGCTACTTCATCCGGAGCATGTCTTGACGGCTCCTGCCAGCTATCCCATGGATGCTATCACAGAGTCTCAAAATTGCCATCTTATGACGCAATGGATGAATTTGAAGGTCAAGGCGGCTGTTGGCTCTGTTTTTCCTACTGAACCCGGCGCAACTTTTCACTGCCGGCCGATTCCAGAAGGATATGCTAGGGTGATGGTGGATGAAATAACGGAGGGATTTGAGGACCTCCAGCTTGACCACCCTACCGGTGAAGGGGAGACTCGGCTGGGTTTTGCTCTGAAGACTCCATGCCTGTGGCGGAAGGAGCTCATCAACCTTCCGAACTGGACGCCTCCGCCTCCACCTCCTCCTCCGGCGAGTCAGGGCACTCCGCCTCCTCCACCGCCTCCTCCTCCGGTGAGTGACGATCAGGGCACTCGGCCTCCTTCTCCGGCGCGTGGCGGCACTCCGCCTCCTTCTCCGCCTGCGCCAGCGCGCCCGAGCAGCTAGCCTCCTCCTTCTTCGCCTCGTCAGCAAGGGCGGAAGAGACCCGCCGCCACTCCGGCTCCTCCGGCGCGTCGTAGTCCTTCTCCTCCGCCTCGTAAGCAAGGAGAGAAGACAACCGTAGCCGCTCCGTCTGCTCTGCCGGCGTCTAGCAGTATAGCCAGAGGCGGGAGGCAATACAGATCCGTTCCTTCTCTGAAGACTCCAGAGAAGTTACCATCCGAGAGGACCCCGGAGGAGAACGCCAAGATCGCGTGAGCCGAAGTGAGGAACTTCTTTGAAGGGGTGAAAGCAAAGAAAAATCCACCTCCGGAGGAGAAGGTAGATCCAGTGAAAGCGAAGCGCACTCTGGCTGCCCTGAAAAAACCAGCAAAGTCTCCGCCAAAAGGCAACTATGACCGCATTATTGCAAAGTCATTTGTTGAAGCGGAGCGGTCGGGAAGTACTGTCAGTGATCAAAGGTTAAAAGAATGATGAGCTGGGAAAAAAATTCCCTAGCTCGGCGAACAAGCGAACCAATCGTGCCCCCCACTCAAGGTGCCTACTAATGATCAGAGGATGGTGCCCGGTTATAGCAATCTTGGAGATTACCTGCCCGACAATGTACATTATGAGTTCTTGGAGGTGGAGGAACACAAATACGAGTACGGGAAGCCTCTCGTCAAAGATGACAGATCTCTAACAACAATGATGCGAAGATTCCATGATTGGTACTTGAAAACCTGCAGAGAGTCTGGGGGAGGAATACTTTGACGCTGAAAGTTAGAGAGGAGCATGACCTCGTTGGAATTGAATTGTTGGATGTTCCATTTGAGGAGTTCTTCCCGTTTTTCAATCAAAAGGCCCTTGATAAAAGCAACGGTCACTTGCTACTGTCTGTAAGTAGTACTACTTCTGTCATTAAGTCTCTCTATATAGGTCAGCTCTTTCATTGCATGTATTTATAATTATCCTCACTATATTATGCAGATTGAAGATCGCCGAATTGAAGAAATGACAAATCGGTGATATTGGGTTCATTAACACAAATATCATAGATGCAACTGAGGTTAAATATCGTGCCGAAGATACCGAGGCCAACTTGCTACGGTCGTTGGTAATAAATGAAAACAAAGATATAATACTCTTTCCTTACAACTTCAAGTGAGTGTTACTGTCTTGTGCATATTCGGTTTCCCTTATTAGTCCAGGTTATGGTAATGTAATTGATGAGTTATGCATGCGTGCGCAGGTTCCACTATATTCTCCTAGAGATTAAGCTTGAGCAGGGACTAGTAACTGTCTTAGACTCGAGACGAAAAGATCCCTAGGAGTATGCGGACATGACTCAAATGCTCGAGAAGTAAGTTAAATCGATCATTATCCACCATATCAGCAACTTTGTTCATTTCCTGATATATCAAGTAATTGTTTTCTTTGTCTGGTAGGGTTTGGAGAAAATTCACCAAAAAAGCTCCGGGACTGCCGAAGAAGCTGCAATTTAGACACCCGAAAGTAAGTACTATAGTAACATGTTCCGTGCATCTCCTAGTGATTCAAGCGCTAGTTTCATCAATACCATTTGGCATGCTTGCTTATCAGTTTGATTGACCTATATTTCTTGTATAGTGGTTGTGGCAGGAACAAGGGAATGAATTATGTGGATACTATGTTTGCGAGTCCATCCGCCACAAGACCTGTGAATGAGGGTACTCTGACGAACAATATGAAGTGCGTAAGCAATAATATTCACAATTTTATTTTATTACCATCATTTGTGTTGAGTTTCATTTATTCATATATATATATATATATATGTATTGACCCCCTTGTTCAAATTAGATGTTTTGGATGCGAGATGAACTCCTAGCACCAGATCGTATGCGAGCAATTCAAGAGGAATTGGTGGCATTCTTCCTTGACCACGTGATCGCTAAAGACGGAGAATACTATGTGGACCCTGTGTTCATATATAATTAGGAGATTATATTTGTAAGAGATAATTATTGTATATATTTAGCCGGTAGTGTCTACTAGATATACGAGAACTTGTTGTTCGACCAATCTCTCGGAGAAGGAGAGGTGGTCGATATCACTTCTCTCTGTATGCATATGTTCATGACGATCTTCTGTTTCCGTTATTTGCTTACTAGCTAGCGTATCTAGTCCTCTCTATATATACGTATATATAGCATCGTCCAAGCAAGGACATAAGAGAGGACACTTCTCTATATTAATTAGCTAGCTAACACAATATATGAAACA
>NC_041384.1:620473946-620497279 GCF_002162155.2 Triticum dicoccoides | reverse complement strand
AATCCCAGCCCCTGAAATGCTGGCGCGTGGATGCCTATTGGTCTCGGTTGGTGCCACCAACCGGGACCAAAGGCCCTCCTGCCTGGCTCGGCGCACCAGCCACATGGAGGCCCATCTGTCCCGGTTCGTGTAAGAACCGGGACTAAAGGTTTAGGGCATTAGTAACGACCCTTTAGTCTTGGTTCACAAACCGGGACAAAAGGCCCTTATCAACCGGGACGAATGGGGTTTTTTCTACTAGTGATGTAGGATTTTATGACTAACCATGTGAATGACCAATTCCTGTCATCTCTCTAAATAGATATAAGTGAAGCAAGAGAGTTTAGTTCTTTCTACAAAAGATATGCCCATGCTCTAAAAAATATAAGTGAAGCAAAAGAGCATTCTACAAATGACGGTTTTCTATGTAAAGAGAAACAGGCAATCCAAACTTCAAATGATATAAGTGAAGCACATGAAGCATTCTATAAAGCCATACTCAACAGATATAAGTGAACTGCATAGAGCATTCTATAAATCAACCAAGGACTATCTCATACCAGCATGGTGCATAAAACAAAAATGAAAACTAAATGCAAAAGACGCTTCAAGATTGCACATATCGCATGAACGAAACGAATCCGAAAATATACCGATACTTGTTGAAGAAAGAGGGGATGCCCGGGGAATCCCCAAGCTTAGACGCTTGAGTCTCCTTGAATATTTACTTGAGATGCCTCGGTCATCCCCAAGCTTGAGCTCTTCCCTCTCTTCCTTCTTCTCACATCGAGACCTTCTCGATCATCGAACACTTCATCCACACAAAACTTCAATAGGAAACTCGGTAAGATCCGTTAGTATAATAAAGCAAATCACTACTCTAAGTACTGTTGCAAACCAATAAATATTTTGTTTTTGCATTGTGTATACTGCAATATAACTTTTTGATGGCTTAATCCATAGATATAAATTTATAGTTTCATCAAAACAAGCAAACTATGCATCAAAAACAGAATCTGTCTAAAACAGAACAGTCTGTAATAATATGGACATTCACCATACTTCTGATACTTGAAAAATTCTACAAAAATTAGAAAAAATAAAAAATTTGTATAGGAAGACAGTGCAAAAAGAATCAGAACAATTTGACGTGCCAGCAAAAAATGTAAAATCGCGCACTACAGCCAAAGTTTCTGTTGTGCACCGTACAAACCATCAAGCAAATGTAAACATCCTAAAGGCAAACCTTGGCACATTATTTTTATAATACAAAGGAATTGTACAAGGGGATAATTATTTTTATTGAAAAGTTTCTGTAATCAATATTCACAAAGTTTCCATGAGCATGAACAAAGTTCAAGGCTAGCTCCCACTTCAACAATGCTTGTCTTTCTCACTTTCGCTTTCCTTTTTGAAAAAGTTTTGGGTTCCCCTCTTTATTTTTGTTGTTTTTAAACTATATGAAAGCACTCAACTGAAATAAATGACTCTCTAAAACTTCCGGGTTGTCTCCCAGGCAGCGCTTTCTTTAAAGCCATTAAGCTAGGCATATAGTGCTCAAGTAATGGATCCACCCGGATCACAAGGTATATCAAAGCCAATTTTAATTAACAATGATTTGGCATTTAGTAGTGAGCACAAAGCAACATATATCATGTAATGACGAATTCTAACTCTCTTCCTATGCATAGGCATGTCATAAAAGAACAATTCATGCACACAAAGTAAAGACCGATGCATAGTATAAACAGTTTCTTGCAATTTTATCATGTGGGAAGCATAGAGAGGTGGAGATATAGTTCCTCTCTCATAATAATTGCAAGTAGGAGCAGCAAGCACATGCATATTATATTCATCAAAATCATCATGTGTAACGGTAAAAGGCAACCTATCAATATAATCCTTAATAAGGGCAAACTTCTCCGATATAGTGTAGTTGGGAGAATTCAAAAAGATAATAGGAATATCATGCGTGGGTGCAATAGCAACAATTTCATGCTTAACATAAGGAACTATAGCAAGTTCATCTCCATAAGCATAATTCATATTGGCATATTGGCCACAAGCATAGCAAGCATCATCAAAAAGGGATATTTCAAAAAAACCAACGGGATCATAACAATCATCGTCCGGTAAGCACAAAGGGAAATTAAACAATGTATGAGTTGAAGAGTTACTCTCATTAGAAGGTGGGCACGGGTAGCTAATCCGCTCTTCCTCCTTTTGTTCTTCGCTCTCCTCCTCATCTTTTTCATCCAATGAGCTCACAGTTTCATCAATTTCTTCTTCCATAGACTCCTGCAAAATATTAGTCTCTTCTTGGACAGCGGAGACTTTCTTAATAAGCGCATTAATACCGGAATTGTATTCATAATTCTCATAGCAATATTTAAGGATAGCTAAATTTTCAGGTCTATAAACCGAATCATCAAAATCTTCAAACTCTTTAAACATAGATTCAATTTCATAAGCACCCATAAAAGCAACAAATTCTTCTATTTGTTCCACATCATAGTAATCATATATACCTCTAGCATAAGAAGCTAAGGTTTTATTATCATTAAATTCTCATAAAAAGGGAAGGTGTGGAGCCTTCATCTTAGAGCAACAAGTATAATCATATCTCAAGCATAGTTGCCTAGCATACCAATTCAATATATGTATTTGATCCCATAATAGTTTCCCTTTTTGTGTCAAGCGGTAATCCCTAAAGTATTCACGTTGATACAACGTTACTCCCATTACATAATTGAATGGGGTTTTCTCAGGATTATTAAAGTAGTACATAATATTTTTCACATATTGAGTATCGAGGGTTTTAGGAGGTTCCCCATCTCCATGAGTAGCAGGTACACCTAATTTTTTTTGGTATTTCGTGTTCCATATCCATAACTAAAGATAGAGAACAACTAAGAACAGCAAATAAAAATTACTTAGTGATAAAGCAAACAAGCACACACGAGAATATTCACCCCACGCTATTGCTCCCCGACAACGGCGCCAGAAAAGGTCTTGATAACCCACAAGTGTAGGGGATCGCAACAGTTTTCGATAAGTAAGAGTGTCGAACCCAACGAGGAGCTAAAGGTAGAACAAATATTCCCTCAAGTTCTATCGACCACCGATACAACTCTACGCACGCTTGCCGTTCGCTTTACCTAGAACAAGTATCAAACTAGAAGTACTTTGTAGGTGTTGTTGGATAGGTTTGCAAGATAATAAAGAGTACATAAATAAAAAGTAGGGGCTGTTTAGATAAAGAGACAATAAAGTAAATATAGCAAGTGTGGAAAAGTGGTGGTAGGAGTTGTGAAATTGCCCCTAAGCAATTGACTACTTTACTAGACCGGTAGCAAGTATTATGTGGGAGAGGCCACTGCTAGCATGTCATCCCTGACTTGGAATTCTATGCACTTATGATTGGAACTATTAGCAAGCATCCGCAACTACTAATGTTCATTAAGGTAAAACCCAACCATAGCATTAAGAAATATTGGTCCCCCTTCAATCCCGTATGCATCAATTTCTATGCTAGGTTGAAGCTTCTGTCACTCTTGCCCTCCAATACATAGTCCTATCAACATACAACTAACCCTAGGGTTTGATCCACGCGCACAATCATATGATGGGAACCAAAGGACAGCAACATAACCACAAGCAAATTAAATCAATCATAGCAATTCATCAACCACCGATAGGACAACAAAAATCTACTCAGATATCATAGGATGGCAACACATCATTGGATAATAATATGAAGCATAAAGCACCATGTTCAAGTAGAGGGTACAGCGGGTTGTGGGAGAGTGGACCGCTGTAGATAGAGGGGGGAAGGTGATGGAGATGTTGGTGAAGATGGCAGAGGTGTTGGTGTAGATTGCGGTGATGATGATGGCCCCCGGTGGCACTCCGGTGCCACCAGAAGCGAGGGGGAGAGAGCTCCCCTCCTTCTTCTTCTTCCTTGACCTCCTCCCTAGATGGGAGAAGGGTTTCCCCTCTGGTCCATGTCCTCCATGGCACAGGAGGGGCGAGGCCCTCCGAGATTGGATCTGTCTCTCTGTCTCTCTCTGTTTCTGCGTTCTTAGATTCTACCCTTTCACCGTTTCTTATATTCTCGGAGATCTGTAACTCCGATTGGGCTGAAATTTTGACACGATCTCTATCCAAATATTATCTTTCTTGCGGCGAAAGAAGGGCACCAACCACCTTACGGGTGGCCCACAAGGGTCAGGGGCGCGCCCAGGGGGGCAGGCGCGCCCGCCTGCCTCGTGGCCACCCCGGGCACCGTCTCGCGTGGATTTTTCTTCCCAAAAATGATATATATTCCAAAAAAATCTCCGTCAGTTTTTATCCCGTTTGGACTCCATTTGATATGGATATTCTGCGAAACAAAAAACATGCAACAAACAGGAACTGGCACTGGATCAATATGTTAGTCCCAAAAGTAGTATAAAAAGTTGCCAAAAGTATTGGCATGGAACAATCAAAAATTATAGATACGACGGAGACATATCATGCCTCCCAACAAGCTCTTTCTTTATAGCCATCAAGATAGGCTTCCGATTTTATTGATGCTCACATGAAAGCTAGTAATTGAAACACAAAGAGAGCATCATGAAGCATATGACAAACACATTTAAGTCTAACATACTTCATATGAATAGGAATTTTATAAGCAAAAAAATCATGAAGACAAGAAACATCTAACATATGCAAAGAAGATGAATAAAATATTGATGATCTCAACATAACGATAGGTAATTTAGTAACATGAACATTTATATAACCATATTTCCCCTCTCATATTAATTACTAGATCATTGATGGCACGCGTTGCTGCGCCCGTCTATTTGAATGTAGAATGATAAGAATTTTTGTAAATATATGAACATGAAAGCTAAGTTTACATATTGGTTAGTGACTAGAGAGGATATTTTACAATAAAATAGAAATGTTGAGAAACTTTGAATATTTCAAATACATTGCTTTGATGTAGACAGGCAACCCATAATACACTTTTTCAAAACTATAGGTATAGAATACAAAAATCAACATGCTACACTAACACCATTCAAATCATCGCTGAGTATGGCAGTACCAAAATAGCAATGGAACAAAGGGAGCAATTAACTAAAATGTTCCATATGCAGAAAGACAATCGAATATCTCCTGTTTATATTTGAAGTTGCCACAAGAATAAAATTTACATAGCTAGTAACCATTCATAATAATAGACCAATGTACAAAATTTGGTATGAGAATTTATTACAGGCATAGATATAATGTGAAATGAGCATCTACACCATGGTAGAGGGCGGTAGTATAACACATGCTGGAAACTAAAAACAGGGATTGCTAAGATTATCAACCATGCTATGTGTAGAAATAGTTTGCTTCATCCATGTAAACATATAATGATGTAAAATCTCATTTTAGACTTTAGACCAAATAAGAGGTCTTGACGTTAAGTTCAAAAGGGCACCCTGGTCTGGTATTAGCTGTTAGCTTTTCTTTCTTGGTCTTCGCCCTCCTCCTCATGCATGCATATTGCTCTCAGACTTGGACCGATGTCTCATGTGCCAAGATGACATCAATCACACATTATAGCCATGGAAAAGGGTAGGTGATAGTTAGTGCTATTCTGTTTGTTTATAATCTTTGTACGTATGGAGGGATGTTGGTGCAGTGGTTTAATTGGAGTAAGAAACCTTGTAGGAAAGAGAAGCTCACAAGTATTATACAAGTCTTATAATCCGCCTTAGCATATCAGGAAACTAAACATCTTTAGCTCACCTGTCTCTGATGATTCTTGGTGATCTTTCATTCTTCCCATCCAAATCTACTAAAGGGGGTGCATAGCGTAACCAATATACAAACATATGGAAATGGTGGATCTTTATAAGTTTGTTTTACTCAAATTGTTGTTCATCTGCCTAAATTGACTCATAAAAATTAAGCTGTCAAAAATAAGAAGAAAGCAAACCTTGAGAAAGAGAATAAAGTGAGTGTCGCAACCCTTTGCAGCTCCTCTTGTTGTTTTGCAGCAATAACATCAGACCAACTGTTCATATCTATTAGCTCTTTCATATGGGTGTTTTTTCCATCACATCGTCCACGGCTTCCTAAAAATGATACTGCAGATTACAGTGGGTGAGTTAAAAAACGAAAAAGAAGTCATATAGCAGCGAAGTGGATGCAACTACACAAATATGAACTGCTAATGTATAAATGCTGCACATTTAGGGTACACTGAAAGCTGAATTATAAAATCGAAGGTGCTTATTTCCGTAATTATGGTAAATATCTAGAAACTATAACATCTTACACAATAGATGATGAAGCTATCGAGACATTCTTTCCTTTCTACAAAACTAATCTACAAATCTTAAAGCAAATGTATTCAGCAAACTGCCTTTATTCAGACTAAGAAATTCATCTGATAGTTAACATCATGAACTGTACTTTATATATCTGATTCTTTTTGTGGCAACGTACTTGCAGAAAAAAGGCATGGCCAACATGAGATGACTTGGACGACAACATGCCACTATGCCAGGGACTCCGGTTCAACCGGCCAACTATCGTGCGGAGTTCAAAAGCCACGATGGCCGCCAGCGCGCGTGGCGGAGGTCACAGAAGAGGTGCCGTTGTTCGAGGTCGTGGTCGAGGTCGGGGAAGCGGGATGCTTGGATGACGAGGACGAAAAAAGCAGAGCTTCACCATGTTCTAGGCTTCTAGCTCGACTCACCCTCCCAACATCTGTGAACCATTGCAAGGGTATCGAGAATTTTAGAACTTGGTTCAGTTAAAAAAGTAAATGAAAGTACAATAACATTATACTCCATCCATCTATATACAACACCGTTCAAAATTATATTCCTTATGTCTCAGTTTAGAATACATAACATATAAAATTGTTCATTTTATCCTATTAGATATTCTTTAAGAATGGTAACTGCTACCGAAATTAAGTGAGTATATGAAGGATCAATCTAAATGACTTATGATCTTGGAAAAGCGAGTCGCAATCTTATTTGCTTGATAAATTCATGGGGTGCATATTTTGACTTCCTAAAGAACAGAGAAATTACCATTGTGCTACAACATATACAGAACACTGTCATTCCTTGGTTATTTTGTGGTCATGTACTTAAATATGAGATGAACACATTACACAGAATCTGTAGACAATCTATCAACCACTGTTCCTATCAATGATATGTTTGGGAAAATGAGAGCGTATGACGCCATCCAGCTAGCGTAATGCGTTGATTCCTCACCAAGTTCTGCACCCCATCCATGATAGCATGCAATCAAACAAATAGAGAGGAACAGTTTGACAGACATGATAAGCTACAAAGGATGCAAGAAAGGGGCAGAGAAGGAGGGCTGGGTGTACCTAGCCTACGTCGGAGTGCCACTGGAGGAGGTCGGCGACACCAAGGATGTAGTCGACCATGGAGTTCCCGTCGCGGCGGTCGTGGAGGATGGTAGAGCCATATGCGCAGCAGAATTCCACCGGCGTATTTTTTTCGTCTGTTGTGTTGCTGTCTCCACACCACTGTGTGCAGGTCGTGGCTTTCAGCTGCTTCGGCGCCAAAAGGAATAGGAGATCGACGGAGGAGGTGACGGTGGTGGCGGCGGCGGCGGGGGAGACATGCCTAGGTTTCACGACAGGACCAGCATCGCCGTTGCCATTTTCAACGGATCAAATCTGTACCTTTTTCTCCGGAGCACTCGCCGTTGCCAGGGAGATTGCTAGGGGCCCATTAGGCCCATATTAACCTGAGACGCCCAAAAAAGCTACCGGAGCAGCGGCCCAACATGGTTAGTGATCGTTATTAGCGAAAGGAGCCAGATTAGGAGCGATTCATTGCAAATCTGACGGCTGAAAATACTTAAAAGTATCGATCTGATGGCTCGTAGCGTTGATGGCCTGAGAGGGCTAGGAGGGTGCTCAGTTTTAATATATCTAAATATGTAGGATCATAATCAAATTCAACAATATAACTATCACATAAAATATTCTCTTCATGATACACATGCACGCAAAGTTGACACTCTTCCAAAATAGTGGGATTATCATCAAATAAATTCATGACCACTCCAAGCCCACTTTTATCAAAAAAAAATCGTAAGATTCAACACTCTCCAAATAAGTGGGATAATTTTTAGCTAAAGTTGACACTCTTCCAAACCGACTTTCAATATTATTGCGAACATATTCATCGTGAGGCTTAAATAAATTTTCAAGATCATAAGAAGAATCACCCCAATCGTAATCATTGCAAAAAGTAGTAGACATAGAAAAAATAGCCTCCCCAAGATTGGGGTTTTGCATATTATTAACGCAATTGACATTAATAGAATTTATAGTAAAATCATTTCAAGCATGCTTTTCATTCAAGGAGCTACCATGAATCACTTCATAAATTTCTTCATCACAATTTTCAGATTCACTAATCTCAAGCAAAACATCATAAAGATAATCTAGTGCACTCGACTCACTAGTAATTGGTTCAACATGATTGGATCTTTTAAAAATATTAGCAAGTGGATGGGGATCCATATCAATAGATTTTTAGCAAGGAAAGATGCAAGCATATAGAAGGCACATGGCACCACAAGCAAACAAAAAATCCGACGAGAAAAGAAGAAGAAAAAAGGGCGAATAAAATGGCCATTTTTGGGAAGTGGGGGAGAGGAAAATGGCAAAAAATGTAAATTGCAAGGAGATGAGATTTGTGATTAGGAACCTGGTATATGTTGAAGATCCTCCCCGACAACGGCGCTAGAAATTCCTTTTGACGCCGTTGAAGCTACGTCGGTATTTCCCCAAAGAGGAAGGGATGATGCAGCACAGCGGCCATAGATATTTCCCTCAGATATGAAACCAATGTTATCGAACCAGTAGGAGAACCAAGCAACACAACGTAAACAACATGTGCACGTAGATAACAAATCCCGGCAACCCGACGTGTTAAAGGGGTTGTCGATCCCTTTCGGGATACGGTGCCTCAAGATAGGCAAACAGACGTGAGATAAATTTGTAGTAGATTGAAAGATAGATCACAAATAAAATAAATGGAAATAAAACACAGCAAGGTATTTTTGTATTTTTGGTTTAATAGATCTGAAAATAAATGCAAGAGAAAAGTAGATCGCAAAGGAAAATATATGAGAAGAAAGACTCGGGGGCCGTAGGTTTCACTAGTGGCTTCTCTCGAGAAAAATAGCAAACAGTGGGTGAACAAATTATTGTTGGGCAATTGATAGAACTTGAAATAATTATGATGATATATAGGCAATGATCAGTATATAGGCATCACGTCCAAGATTAGTAAACCGACTCCTGCCTGCATCTACTACTATTACTCCACACATCGACCGCTATCCAGCATGCATCTAGTGTATTAAGTTCATGGAGAAATGGAGTAATGCAATAAGAACGATGACATGATGTAGACAAGATCAATCTATGTAGAGATAGACCCCATCGTTTTATCCTTAGTAGCAATGATACATACATGTCGTTTCCCTTTCTGTCACTAGGATCAAGCACCGTAAGATCGAACCAACTACAATGCACCTCTTCCCATTGCAAGATAAATAGATCAAGTTGGCCAAACAAAACCCAAATATCAGAGAAGAAATACGAGGCTATAAGAGATCATGCATAAAAGAGATCAAAGAAACTCAAATACTTTCATGGATATAAAAAGATAGATCTGATCATAAACTCAAAGTTCATCGATCCCAACAAACACACCGCAAAAGGGTTACATCATATGGATCTCCAAGAGACCATTGTATTGAGAATTCAGCGGGAGAGAGAAAGCCATCTAGCTACTAACTACGGACCTGAAGGTCTACAAAGAACTACTCACGCATCATCGGATAGGCACCAATGGAGGTGGTGAAACCCATCCGAGATGGTGTCTAGATTGGATCTGGTGGTTCTGGACTCTGCGGCATCTGGATGAATATTTTGTCAACTCCCCAGGGTTTCTGGAATATTGGGGTATTTATAGAGAAAAGAGGCGGTCCGGGGGGCACCCAAGGTGGGAACAAGCCACCAGGGCGCGCCTAGGCCTCCCGGCGCACCCTGGTGGGTTGTGCCCCCCTCGGGGCACCCCCCAGGCACAGCCAGGGCCCGTTGTGTTCCTTTTGGCCCATAAAAATTCTCCGTAAAGTTTCGTGGCATTTGGACTCCGTTTGATATTGATTTTCTGTGATGTAAAAAAGATGAAAAACAACAACTGGCACTTGGCACTATGTCAATAGGTTAGTACCAAAAATGATATAAATTGACTATAAAATGATTATAAAACATCTAAGATTGATAATATAACAGCATGGAACAATCAAAAATTATAGATACGTTGGAGACGTATCAGTTAGTCACGGGATTTTGTATTACGGAACGAGTAGAGAGAATTGTCCGTAACGAGATTGAACTAGGTATGGAGATACCGATGATCGAATCTCGGGAAAGTAACATATCGCCGGACAAAGGGAAATGCATACGGGATTAAACGAATCCTTGACCTCATGGTTCAACCGGTAAAAGATCTTCGTGGAACATGTAGGAATAATATGGGCATCCAAGTCCCGCTATAGGTTATTAACGGGAGAGGTGTCTCAGTCATGACTACATGATTCTCGAACCCGTGGGGTCGCATGCTTAACGTTCGTTGACACTAGAGTAGTATTGGGATATTTGATGATTGGTAACCAAATGTTGTTCGGAGTCCCGAATGAGATCCCACACGTCACCAGGAGTCTTCGAATGGTCGAGAGGTAAATATTTATATTTGGGAAGTCATATTTTGGGTTCCGGAAAAAGGTGCAGTTTTTTCGGTATTGAACCGTGAAGCTTCTAGAAGCTTCCGTAGGATTTTGGAGGGGTCCACAAGTCCACAAGTGGATCCCCCATGACCCAAGGGCTGGCATGGGCTGAGGGCATGTGCCCTGGCCTTATTCGGCTAGGCACACCAAGTCCTCAAAAGTCCATGTGGCTAGGGAAGGGAAAAAGGGGGAGTCCTACTAGGAATAGGATTGGACTTGAAGTCCAAGTCATCTCCCCCTTAGCTGCGCCCTAGGGCTTGAAGGGGTTGTTACCTGATATGTCTCCAACGTATCTGTAATTTTTTATTATTCCATGCTATTATATTATCTGGTTTGGATGTTTTATATGCATTATTATGCTATTTTATATTATTTTTGGGACTAACTTATTAACCTAGAGCCCGATTCAAATGGAGTCCAAATGGGATAAAACTTTATGATGGTTTTTCTTGGACCAAAAGAAACATAGGGGACTTCGAGTCCAATCCAGAAGTGCAACGAGGCGGCGGCAAGGGTGGAGGGCGCGCCCTGGGGGGGGCTACCTTGTGGCCCCCTAGGGACTCTCCTGACCTACTTCTTCATCCTATATATTCACATATATTTGCTACCTCTTGAGCACTGCATTGGTTTTCCCTTGAAGAGGAAACGGTGATGCAGTAACGCAGCGTAAGTATTTCCCTCGATTTTTGAGAACCAAGGTATCAATCCAGTAGGAGACCACGCGCGAGTCACCTCGTACCTACACAAACAAGTAAGAACCTCGCAACCAACACGATAAAGGGGTTGTCAATCCCTTCACGACCACTTGCAAGAGTGAGATTTGATAGAGATGATAATAATAAGATAAATATTTTTGGTATTTTTATGATATAGATTGAAAGTAAAGATTGCAAAATAAAATAGATTGAAAACTTGTATGATGGAAAATAGACCCAGGGGCCATAGGTTTCACCAGTGGCTTCTCTCAAGATAGCATAAGTATTACGGTGGGTGAACAAATTACTGTCGAGCAATTGATAGAAAAGCGAATAATTATGAGAATATCTAGGCATGATCATGTATATAGGCATCACGTCCGCGACAAGTAGACCGAAATGATTCTACATATACTACTATTACTCCACATATCGACCGCTATCCAGCATGCATCTAGAGTATTAAGTTCATAAGAACAGAGTAACGCCTTAAGCAAGATGACATGATGTTGAGGGATAAACTCATGCAATATGATATAAACCCCATCTTGTTATCCTCGATGGCAACAATGCAATACGTGTCATTTCCCTTTCTGTCACTAGGATCGAGCACCGCAAGATTGAACCCAAAGCTAAGCACTACTCCCATTGCAAGAACGATCAATCTAGTAGGCCAAACCAAACTGATAATTCGAAGAGACTTGCAAAGATAAACCAATCATACGTAAAAGAATTCAGAGAAGATTCAAATATTGTTCATAGATAATCTGGATCATAAACCCACAATTCATCGGATCTCAATAAACACACCGCAAAAGAAGATTACATCGAATAGATCTCCAAGAGAATCGAGGAGAACTTTGTATTGAGATCCAAAGAGAGAGAAGAATCCATCTAGCTACTAGCTATGGACCCGAAGGTCTGAGGTAAACTACTCACACATCATCGGAGGGACCATGGAGTTGATGTAGAGGCCCTCTGTGATCAATGCCCCCTCTGGCGGAGCTCCGGAAAAGGCCCCAAGATGGGATCTCTTGGGTACAGAAGGTTGTGGCGATGGAAATAGGGTTTTGTGGTGCTCCTGGATGTTTGCGGGGTATATGAATATATATAGGAGGAAGAAGTAGGTCAGTGGAGCAACAAGGGGCCCACGAGGGTGGAGGGTGCGCCCAAGGGGGTAGGTGCGCCCCCTGCCTCGTGGCCTCCTTGGTGATTGCTTGATGTCCACTCCAAGTCCTCTGGATCACGTTTGTTCCAAAAATCACGTTCCCGAAGGTTTCATTCCGTTTGGACTCCGTTTGATATTCCTTTTCTGCGAAACACTAAAATAGGCAAAAAAAACAACAATTTGGTCTGGGCCTCCGGTTAATAGGTTAGTCCCAAAAATAATATAAAAGTGTAAAATAAAGCCCGTTATCATCCAAAACAGATAATATAATAGCATGGAACAATCAAAAATTATAGATACATTGGATACGTGTCAAGAAGTAGGTCGGTGGAGCAACGAGGGGCCCACGAGGGTGGAGGGCGCGCCCAGGGGGTAGGCGCGCCCCCTGCCTCGTGGCCTCCTTGATTGTTTCTTGACGTACACTCCAAGCCCCCTGGATCACGTTTGTTCCAAAAATAACGCTCCTGAAGGTTTCATTCCGTTTGGACTTCGTTTGATATTCCTTTTCTACGAAACACTGAAATAGGCAAAAAAACAACAATTTGGGATAGGCCTCCGGTTAATAGGTTACTCCCAAAAATAATATAAAAGTGTAAAATAAAGCCCATTAACATCCAAAACAGATAATATAATAGCATGGAGCAATCAAAAATTATAGATACGTTGGAGACGTATCAATATTCCAAAACCCTCAGGGAGAGCCACGAAAACAGTTTTCCGCTGCCGCAACCTTCTAGTCCCGTGAGATCCCATCTTGGGGCCTGTTCCGGCAATCTGCCGTAGGGGGATTCGATCACGGAGGGCATCTACATCAACCCTATTGCCCTCGCGATGAAGCGTGAGTTGTTTATGATGACCCACAAGTATAGGGGATCTATAGTAGTCCTCTCGATAAGTAAGATAATTCATGAGGTATTCTCTGCAAGCACTGAAATTATCGGTAACAGATAGTTGTGTGATAAGATAATTCATGAGGGGTAACAAGTAACAAAAGTAAACAAGGTGCAGCAAGGTGGCCCAATCCTTTTTGTAGCAAAGGACAAGCCTGGACGAAGTCTTATATAAAGCAAAGCGCTCCCAAGGACACATGGGAATTGTTGTCAAGCTAGTTTTCATCATGTTCATATGATTCACGTTCGTTACTTTGATAATTTGATATGTGGGTGGACCGGTGCTTGGGTGCTGCCCTTCTTTGACAAGCCTCCAACCTATGATTAACCCTTCTTGCAAGCATCCGCCACTACGAAAGAAGAATTAAGATAAATCTAACCATAGCATGAAACATATGGATCCAAATCAGCCCCTTACGAAGCAACGCATAAACTAGGGCTTAAGCTTCTGTCACTCTAGCAACCCATCATCTACTTATTACTTCCCAATGCCTTCCTCTAGGCCCAAATAAAGGTGAAGTGTAATGTAGTCGACGTTCACATAACACCACTAGAGGATAGACAACATACATCTCATCAAAATATCAAACTAATACCAAATTCACATGATTACTTATAACAAGACTTCTCCCATGTCCTCAGGAACAAACGTAACTACTCACAAAGCATATTCATGTCCATAATCAGAGGAGTACTAATTATCATTAAGGATCTGAACATATGATCTTCCACCGAATAAACCAACTAGCATCAACTACAAGGGTAATCAACACTACTAGCAACCCACAGGCACCAATCTGAGGTATTGAGACAAAGATCGGATACAAGAGATGAACTAGGGTTTGAGAGGAGATGGTGCTGGTGAATATGTTGATGGATATTTCCCCCCTCTCGATGAGAGGATAGTTGGTGATGACGATGGCTTCGATTTCTCCCTCCTGGAGGGAAGTTTCCCCGACAGAACAGCTCCGCCGCAGCCCTAGATTGGTTCTGCCCAAGTTCCGCCTCGAGACGGCGGCGCTTCATCCCGAAAGATTCCTTCTAATTTTTTCCAGGTCAAAACACACCATCTAGCAGAAGATGGGCGTCGGGGGCTTGCCAGGTGGCCCACAAGGACGAGGGGCGTGCCCTCCACCCTTGTGGATGGCACGTGGCCCCCCTCTGGTACTTTCTTCGCCCAATATTTTTTATATATTCCAAAAATATTCTCCGTGAAGTTTCATGACTTTTGGAGTTGTGCAGAATAGGTCTCTAATATTTGCTCCTTTTCCAGTCCAGAATTCCAGCTGCCGGCATTGTCCCTCTTCATGTAAACCTTATAAAATAAGAGAGAAAAGGCACAAGTATTGTGATATAATGTGTAATAACAGCCCATAATGCAAGAAATATCAATATAAGAGCATGATGCAAAATGGACGTTTCAACTCCCCAAAGCTTAGACCTCAAGCGAAAGCCGAAATCGAAAAATATGTCCACATGTTTAGAGACAGAGGTGTTGATAAAATAAAATACGAACATGAGGGCATCATGATTATCTTTAGGGTAGCAACATATATTTTCATATAATTTGTTATGCTAGAGTAACTATTCGTTCACAAGATAAAGTATGAATCAGAAAGTTCATTGAAAACTAACAAACTATGATCTCAGTCATTGAAGCAATTGCAATTTATCATAACATCGAAAAGAGTCAATATAAGAGCTTTTCAGCAAGTCCACATACTCATCTATCATCTAATCTTTCAAAATTGCTAACACTCATGCGATACCTATGCGTTCAAAGCTTCAGTCGGAGATAGAGAAAGATAGGGGCTTATAGTTTCGCCTCCCAACCTTTTACCTCAAGGTTAATGTCAACAATAATACTTTATGAAAACCTACATCCGAGTGGATATATATATCCATATCTCTCCAACAACATAGTGCTTGCCAAAGGAAAAGGTGTAAAAAGGAAAGGTGATGATCGCCATGACTCTTGTATAAGGGTAAAAGATAAAAGTAAAAGATAGGCCCTTCGTAGAGGGAAGCAGAGGTTGTCATGCGCTTTTATGGTTGGATGCACAAAATCTTAATGCAAGAGAACATCACTTTATATTGCCGCTTGTGATAAAGAACTTTCTGATGCATTCCGTTGCTTTTATTTCTTCCATATCACAAGTTCGTATAAAGCTTATTTTCTTCACACTTATAGATCATACATATTTAGAGAGCATTTTATTGCTTGCACCGATGACACCTTACCTGAAGGATCTTACTCAATCCATAGGTAGGTATGGTGGAATCTCGTGGAAAAACTAATTCAAGGGATGTATGGAATCACAAGCAGTATCTCTACTTGGTGCAAAGGATTTGGATAGCATGAGAGGGAGAGGCAAGCTCAACATGTTGGATGATCCGTGACAATATAACTTCTATTCAGATAATGGCAAACATAACAAATTATGTTGTCTTCCTTGTCCAACATCAACCTTTTAGCATGTCATATTTTAATGAGTGCTCACAATTACAAAAGATGTCCAAGATAGTATATTTGTATGTGAAGCCTCTCTTTCTTTATTAGTTCCTATTAATTGCAACAATGACCAAAACTATGTTTGTCAACTCTCAACAACTTTTATTCATCATACTCTTTATATGTGAAGTCATTACTTTCCATAAGATCAATATATGATCTTTTTATTTCTTTTTGTTCTTTCTTTTATTTAATTCCTTCAAGATCATAGCAAGAAAGCAAAGCCCTCAACTCAAAACTACTCTTTATTATATATAACTCACGGACTCGATTACATAGAGGGAACATAAAGCAAAACTCAAGGCTAGATCATACAAAAACTTTATTCTACTAGATCAAGATATAACCAAAAGGATCTAACTAAGAAAAACGATAAAGGAAAAAGTGTGATGGTGATACGATACTGGGGCACCTCCCCCAAGCTTGGCAGTTGCCAAGGGGAGTGCCCATACCCATGTATTTATGTCTCTTTCTTCGGAGGTGGTGATGATGGAGTTTTGATGTAGTAGGCTTGTCATCCATCTTCCAAGGCATAGGCTCACCATCATATAAAGATGAACGAGTCTCCTGGATCCTCAAATCTGTAGCCAAACTCATCCTCTTAAATCAGTACTCATACTCACAGTTTTGGTTCTGCAGGTCATAGATCTGGGCTTGGATATGCTCGATTTTCTCATGAAGCTTGAATATGGCCTCCCCAATGTTCTTGGCATCAAGCTTGTGGTTATTGGTGAACTCCATGATCATCATGTGATTGGCGTTGAGTCCACATCCCACCATCCCTTAGCACTTGAAAACTTGCTGCTCCATTGCTTCGAGTCTTGTCTCCACGCTTCTGGTCTTCTTTGGTCCCTCAACGTCGCGGATGTGCAACACCCCCTCACACATCTCAATGGTTTGAGGGTGCCGCAACACCTCCGTAAGGTAAGGGTTGATGACCTTCTCGAAAAAATTATCCTTGGGGGCACTTGGAGACGTCATGGTGATCTAGATCTGTCAGAAAAATAGCTCGAAACAAAAACATGAGATATTGTCGTGGTACGGTGGTCAAAACCTTCGGGAGATTATATAATGAATTTTTACCGACCAAAAGAAGTATCGTATAAGAAAATGGAGTCTGGAGGGCACACAAGGTGGCCGCAAGGCAGGGAGCGCGCCCAGGGGGTAGGGCGCGCCCTCCACCCTTGTGGTCGCCTCATGTATCTTTTGGAAAACTTTTAATTTTCCTAATTTTTTAAATATTCCAAAACAAAGAAATATTGCTATTAGAACAGTTTTGGAGTCGGTTTACTTACCATACCACGTACCTATTCCTTTTTGGAGTCTGAAACATTCTGGAAAGTGTCCCTTATGTACTCCTCCGGTGTTAAGGTATCAGTTATATTGGTCTCAACATTTACGGGAGTACCTGAGATATAATGTTTGATTCGTTGACCGTTTTCCACCTTCGGATTTGTGCCTTCGACGTTGTTGATTTTTATGGCACCGGAACGATAGACCTCCTCGTTAATGTAAGGACCTTCCCATTTAGAGAGAAGTTTTCCTGCAAAAAATCTTAAATGAGATTTGTATACCAAAACATGATCACCTACATTAAACCCACGCTTTTGTATCCTTTTGTCATGCCATCTTTTAACCTTTTCTTTAAACAACTTTGCATTCTCATAGGCTTGGGCTCTCCATTTATCAAGTGAGCTAATGTCAAATAACCTCTTCTCACCGGCAAGTTTGAAATCACAATTGAGCTCTTGAATATCCCAATATGCCTTATGTTCTAATTCAAGAGGCAAGTGACATGCTTTTCCATAAACCATTTTATACGGAGACACACCCATAGGGTTTTTATAAGCAGTTCTATAAGCCCATAATGCATCATCAAGTTTCTTAGACCAATTATTTCTAGATATATTTACAGCCTTTTGCAAAATCAATTTAATCTCTCTATTGCTCAATTCTACTTGACCACTAGACTGTGGATGATATGGAGATGCAATTCTATGGTTAACATCACATTTACCAAGCATTTTAAGCAAAGCACGATGAATAAAATGTGAACCACCATCAGTCATTAAATATCTAGGGACTCCAAACCTCGGAAAAATAACTTCTTTAAGCATTTTAATAGCAGCATTATGATCATCACTACTAGTTTGAATAGCTTCTACCCACTTAGTAATGTAATCAACAACAACTAAAATATGTGTATACCCATTAGAGGAAGGAAAAGGTCCCATATAATCAAAGCCCCAAACATCAAATGGTTCAATAACAAGTGAATAATTCATAGGCATTTCCTGACGTCTACTAATATTACCAATTCTTTGGCATTCATCACAAGACAAGACAAACTTACGAGCATCCTTGAAGAGAGTAGGCCAATAAAAACCAAATTGCAATACCTTGTGTGCAGTTCTATCTCCAGCGTGGTGTCCTCCGTAAGACTCGGAGTGGCACTTGCGTAGGATCTGTTCCTGTTCATGCTCGGGTACACAACGTCTAATAACACCATCTGCTTCTTCTTTACAAAGGTGTGGGTCATCCCAAAAGTAATGCCTTAAATCATAGAAAAACTTTTTCGTTTGCTGGTATGTGAAACTAGGTGGTATAAATTTAGCAACAATATAATTAGCATAATCAACATACCATGGAGTATTACGAGAAGCATTTATGATAGCTAATTGGTCATCTGGAAAGCTATCATCAATAGGTAGTGGGTCATCAAGAACATTCACTAACCTAGCCAAGTTGTCTGCAACAGGGTTCTTAGCTCCCTTTCTATCAATAATATGCAAATCAAAATCTTGTAACAAGAGAACCCATCTAATAAGTCTAGGTTTAGCATCTTTCTTTTCCATAAGATATTTAATAGCAGCATGATCAGTGTGAACAGTTACTTTGGAATCAACAATATAAGATCTAAACTTATCACAAGCAAATACAACTGCTAAAAATTCTTTTTCGATAGTAGCATAATTTCTCTGGGCACTGTCTACAGTTTTACTAGCATAGTGAATAATATTCAATTTCTTATCAACTCTTTGTCCTAGAACAGCACCAACAACATAATCACTAGTATCACACATAATTTCAAAGGGTAAATTCCAATCAGGAGGCTGAACAATAGGAGCATAAATCAAGGCTTTCTTAAGTATTTCAAATGATTGTACACAATCATCATACAAAAACAAAAGTAACATCTTTTTGCAAGAGATTAGTGAGAACCCAGAAATTTTAGAGAAGTCTTTAATAAACCTCCTATAGAAACCAGCATGACCAAGGAAACTGTTGATACCTTTGATATCCTTAGGACACGACATCTTTTCAATAGCATCTACTTTAGCTTTATCAACTTCAATACCTAATTTAGAAATTTTATGCCCCAGGACAATACCTTCATTAACAATAAAGTGGCACTTCTCCAACTCAATACAAGATTAGTTTCTTCACATCTCTGCAAAACTCGATCAAGGTTGCTTATGCAATCATCAAAAGAAGTTCCGTAAACGGAGAAATAATCCATGAAAAACCTCAACAATATTTTCACAAAAGTCAGAGAATATAGCAGTCATACATCTTTCAAAGGTAGCAGGTGCATTGCATAAACCAAAAGGCATACGTCTATAAGAAAAAGTACCGAAAGGGAAAGTAAAAGTGGTCTTTTCCTCGTCATCTTTTGACACGGATATTTGAGAGAAACCAGAATAACCATCTAGAAAGCAAAAATGTGCATGTTTGGATTGTCTTTCTAGCATTTGAGAAATAAAAGGTAGAGGGTAATGATCTTTCTTAGTATCTTTGTTTAATTTGTGAAAATCAATTACCATTCTATAACCTGTAAAAATTCTTTGTGGAATCAATTCACTCTTATCATTCGGAACAACAGGAATACCTCCCTTCTTAGGGACACAATGAACATGACTTACCCATTCACTATCAGCAATAGCATAAATTATACCTGCCTCCAGAAGCCTTTGTATTTCATTTCTTACCACTTCTTTCATCATAGGATTTAACCGTGGTTGGTGATCAACCACTGGTTTAGCATCATGTTCCAAATTAATTTTGTGCTGACATAGAGTGGGACTAATGCCCTTAAGATCATCAAGAGTATATCCAATAGCAGCACGGTGCTTCTTCAGAGTTTTCAATAAATTTTTTCTTCATGCTCTAAAAGGTTAGCACTAATAATAACAGGATATATCTTCTCTTCATCGACATAAGCATGTTTCAAAGTATCAGGTAATTGTTTAAGCTCAAACACGGGATCACCCTTAGGTGGAGGAGGATCCCCAGGGATTTTAACAGGAAAATTGTGTTTCAAAATAGGCCCTTGATTAATGAATATTTCATCTATTTCCCTTCTTTCATTCGTAAACATATCATTTTCATGGTCTAGCAAATATTGTTCTAAAGGATCAGTAGGAGGCACGGCAATAGAAGCAAGACCAATAATTTCATCCTTACTAGGAAATTCTTTATCATGGGGTTGTCTATGAAATTTAGAGAAATTAAAATCATGAGACATATCCCCTAAACCAACAGTAACAATATCTTTCTCGCAGTCTATCTTAGCATTAACAGTATTCAAGAAAGGTCTACCTAATATAATGGACAAAAATCATCTTGTGGAGAACCAAGAAGAAGAAAATCAGTAGGGTATTTAATTTTCACAAACAAGACTTCAACATCTCTAACAATACCAATTGGTGATATAATATCTTTATTGGCAAGCTTAATAGTAACATCAATATATTCTATCTCAGCAGGTGCAATATCATTCATAATTTCTTGGTATAAGGTATAAGGAATTGCACTCACACTAGCACCCACATCACATAAGCCATGATAACAATGATCTCCTATTTTAATAGAAACAACAGGCATGCCAACAACAGGTCTATGTTTATCTTTAGTATCAGGTTTAGCAATTCTAGCAGCTTCATCACAGAAATAAATAACATGCCCAGCAATATTATCAACCAAGAGATCTTTAACCATAGCAATACTAGGTTCAACTTTAATTTGCTCAGGGGGTGTAGGTGTTCTAGTATAACTCTTACGAACAACAGTTGAAGCTTTAGCATCATCCATTATTCTAACAGGAAAAGGTGGTTTCTCAATATAAGCAGTAGGAACAATAGGATCAACATTATAAGTAATAGTTTCTTCTTCAACTTTAATAGGTTCAACTACTTTAACTTCAATGGGAGGATGATATTTAAACCACTTTTCCTGAGGGAGATCAACGTGAGTAGCAAAAGATTCACAGAAAGAAGCTACTATCTCAGAGTCAAGTCCATATTTAGTGCTAAAATCACGAAAAGCATCGATATATATAAAAGGTTTAACACAATCAAACTCAAGGTTTATACCTGACTCCTTACCTTCGTCGAGTTCCCAATCTTCAGAGTTGAGTTTAATTCTTTCCAATAAACCGCATTTGAATTCACTATCCTTCTTCGTAAAAGAACCTATACAAGAAGTATCGAGCATGGATCGATCATTATGAGAAAGTCGAGCATAAAAATTTGGAATAATAATTTCTTTTGAGAGCTAATGATTGGGGCATGGATATAACATTGACTTAAGCCTCCCCCAAGCTTGAGCAATACTTTCTCCTTCACGAGGCCAAAATATATATATATATATATATATATATATATATATATATATATATATATATATATATATATATATATATATAATTCCGATCACGATGAACCAGATGCATAGGATCAAACTTTTGATGAAATTCCAATTTCAATCGGTTGTAGTTCCATGATCCAATATCATCACATAACCTATACCATGTCAATGTCTTTCCCTTCAAAGATAAAGGGAAGACCTTCTTCTTGACAACATCCTCGGGCATACCTGCAAGCTTAAATAATCCACAAACTTCATCCACATAGATTAGGTGCATATCGGGATGTAATGTTCCATCTCCTACATAAGGATTAGCTAGCAGTTTCTCTATCATACCTGAAGGATTACCTGCAAAGTTCGAACAACTTTTATAGCGTACTTCGGCGTCGCGAGTTTGGCCTTATATGCATCAGCTCCGAATCATGTCTTGGGTCAATAGTTGGGTTGCCCGGCTCCTATGCTTGCTATCCTATGTTCCACTCTATCGGCTAGGGTATTAAAGGGAGAACTACTGCGATTGTGCTTCTGGTTCACCTGGCTCAGCACCTCCGTAGAGAAAGCCGAAAACTGACTGTCATGATGCGGCGAGAGCTGGTCAACCACTCAATGACTTGTCGGAATCCCTAGCGATTCCTCCGTGTCACACGAAGGACCTCTTTTCGGTCAAATATGTACACGCATCGTATGAATAAGCCGCATACATATCAGGGGCTATGTCGTAGACCCACCATAAAACTCGTACGGCTAAGTGAAAGTGTTAACGCCCTATAGTCTGGTTGCCTGGTTCGCCGCATTGACACCTCCTTCACGGACCAAGACGTTGGGTCAAGAGTGATAAATGCTTTTCCGAACACCCCCGTACTTCCTACGAGGGGGCTGAAGCCGACGACTGGAAAACTTTCAGATTATATTAAAACGGCCGCATAGGAGGAACAAAAGCTTTCGAGCAATATAAAAAAATAGATTAACTATAAATTTGTCTCGTACAATTCTCATACACCTCACACGAACATTATGTCTTTCGAGCATTGACCCTCTATCAAGCGGGCGGCCACTAGGACGTCTTCAAAATAATGCTCCACACTACAAAAAAAGACACATCCGTGACATTTTGGGCCGAACGAATTTTTTTTTCTGTCATACATATGACACTTCTATGACGATAATTGTGACAAAACCTGGTATCATCATAGATGTGGTGGGCTCCTACTTCTATGACAAAAAATCATGACAAAAAATGGGCTTTTCGTCCTGGGCGGGACGGAAATGCAGCTGCATGACATTCTTTGGGCCTTCCATGAAGGGGAAAAACGTGGTAGAAGCGAGGGGGAGGAAAATTTCGAGGAGTTCCCGGTTACGGTGGGAGGTCGGGGGCCGAGCGATGCGCGTTTCTCTCGTACATGTACGCGCGTGTGTGCGAGGCGTTGGATCTAACTAAACCTGAGCAAGCCGTTGGGCTCTAACTGAACCCGAGCGATTGCACTGTAGGCTATGCATTACTGAACCCGAGCGATCGATCGATGGCTGTTAACTGAACCCGATCGAGCGATTCCTTGGCTACTGCTGCTAACTGAAGCCGATCGATGCTGCCTCTG
>NC_041384.1:620419729-620473936 GCF_002162155.2 Triticum dicoccoides | reverse complement strand
GGTGGATGAACAGTTCCCGATGGGGGTGGATGAATAGGACCCCGTGGTGTTGCCTCTGGATGAACAGGACCCCGATCGATCGAGCCGGTTGGGGCTGGATGAACAGGACCCCGTGGAGGGGTGGATGAACAGGACCACCCCGTGGAAGGAAGGATGAACAGTAGACGGTGGAGGGGTGCTCATGGAGGGGTGGTTGAACAGGACCCCGTGGTGTGGAGGGCTAGATGAACAGTAGACGGTGGAGGGGTGGTTGAACAGTAGCCGGTGGAGTAGCGCACGGTGGAGGCTGGATGAATAGGAGCCCGTGGAGGCTGGAGGAGGTCGACGGTGGATGAACAGTAGCTCGTGGAGGCTGGAGTGGGTCGATGGTGGAGATAAACAGTATCCCGTGGAGTCCCGTTTTGCGGTACACCACACCCCTCCCGATGAACAAGACCCCCGTTTCGACCGTAGCGCTCCAACACAAGTCCGTTTCCTCCGTTTGGTGGTATGCCACACCCCTCCTGATCAACAGGACCCCCATTTCGACCGTAGGAGGTCTGTTTCCTCTGTTTTGCGGTACGCCACACCCCTCCCGATCAACAGGACCCCGTTTCGACCGTAGGAGGTCCGTTTCCTCCGTTTTGCGGTATGCCACACCCCTCCCGATCAACAGGACCCCCGTTTCGACCGTAGGAGGTTTGTTTCCTCCGTTGTCCGGTAAGCCAGGCCTCGCTTCCATCGCCTCTTCTGTCCAAGCCCTCCCGATGAACACGACCACGCATTCCGTTCCGACCCATGAACACGACGGCAATGTTGTTTCTCCGTTCCAACCCAGCCATGTACACGAGCCCTTGCCGTACGTATGTGCGAGTAGGCGTTCGAGATCCCGCCAGTATGTACACATATGTGGTCGTATTTTCTTTCTTGCACCCTGGCCGATGTACGTACGTGTACATGCTACGTGCGCGCCTCTACTACGACACGTGCGCGCCACTACATCGACCAGTCTGTACATACACGTTCGCGACCAAAATGACAACGCTATGTACGCTTCGACCAGGTGGGTCCCGACTGTCAGGCACTTCCTTGCCTGCGAAAATGTAGCTGGTGGGTCCCAGCAGTCAGGGGGCGAATCATTTTTTTGCCCAGACGCACTTCCTTGCATGCGAAGATGTAGCTGGTGGGTCCCAGCAGTCGGGGGGCCGGTGGGTCCCAGCAGTCATGTGGGCGAATCGTTTTGGTTTTTTTCTTTTTTTTGCCCGGACGCACTTCGTTGCGTGCGAAGATGTAGCTAGTGGGTCCCAGCAGTCAGGGGGGCGAATCGTTTTTTTTTGCCTGGACGCACTTCCTTGTGTGCGAAGGTGTAGCTGGTGGGTCCCAGCAGTCAGGGGGGAAACATTTTTTTTGCGAAAATGATGGCCCGTCCGGTGGGTCCCTGTTGTCAGGTGGAGGAAACATTATTCTCCGAGTAATAAGGAGGCACTTCCTTGCTGCGGCCGTGGACCCAGCTATCAGCCTCTCCATGTACAGTCCACGTCCGATGATACTCGTTCCTTGACCACGTTGACCACGCCGCGCCGAGAGCACCAGGGTAGTGGACAACGGCGAGGCCTAGGAAGGGGACGACGCGGAGCCGGGGAAGACGCAGCAGTGGAAGCCCGCGCGGAGAGGAGTACGAGGGTTCACTGGTTCGGCTGCAGTGTGAGGCTGCCGTCGCCGCAGAATAATAAGGGGTGTGAGTGAGTAGAGGGATGGCCTGGCCAGCGGTGGGAGTAGTACGGGGCGGTGAGGCCTCCGCGGCATCACAACCGGCCACGGGAGGCAGGAGCACGCGACACGACCGGCGCTACTTTGGGCGGCTGGAGCAAGAAGACCAGAGGTTGAAGAAGCACTACGGCCGTTGGATGGACATCGTACGATCACTACAGCTAGAATCGTTTATATTGACTAAGTTGACAAAGCCCTTGGTACTCGTCAACTTAGTAGGCCCACAGCTCGGATTTGGCAGAGAACATATAGCCCATTTTCGATTTCTAAGAATGTACATCCCATTTTTCAATTCTAATGGAATTTACTACAGCCCATTTACAGTTTGTTAAAAGTACAGCCGAACTTCTAGCTAGGACAACAATTAATAATTTCAAACAACCGCTCAAAACAGAATTCAAAAAAATTCCCACATTTTGATGGGATCCAAAATATTTTTGTCTGAAATTTCTAGTCAGGTTAAATATAATTTCAAAATAAAGTTGTATTACTTTAAAATCCAACGAAATATTGCGCGCGCAACAAGTAATGAAATTAAAAATTTTAAATTCCAATAATAATATATTTTTCAAACTAATTACGTGTTTGGTGCATAGTAATTGTCCAGTTATTATAATTACATCCCATTTAGTATTTCTTAAAGTCCATTTTCTTGTTAATCCTAATGCATATCTCCTAGGAAAGTTTGCAGCCCAGCGGGGCGGAGAATAACAAGTCGACCCGGATATTGTGTACAACTGTCGGCCCAGTTGCATTGCTGATATTGAAAAAAAGCTATTTTTTATACAGACATTTAAAAAAATTGTATAGATAAGGAACATTTTTTATACACACATTTAACAATTTTTAAATACATGATTAACACTTTTTAAAACATATTTTTTAGTCAACAGTGGGCCCACAGCGAGCGGAGGAGGTCACGATACACATAGTTTTTAAATACATGATTAACACTTTTTAAAACATATTTTTAGTCAACAGTGGGCCCACAGCGAGCAGAGGAGGTCACAATACACATATTTTTTAAATACATGATTAATACTTTTGCAAAAACAATTAGCCCACAGCGACCCAATTAGCTCTAGTCGGCCCACATTGAGCCGACAAGACCGAAATCAGCCCACAGTGGGCCGACGGGGGCCAGTCGGCCAGCTGTAGGCCAACTGGAATCCAATCGGCCGGCTGTGGGCCGACTAGGCCCAGTCGTCCTGCAGCGGGCCGACGGTGTATTATTTTTGAAAAAAATTACCCAGCACAATATTTATGAAAATTAATAAAAAATGTATTATTTAAAAAAATAGCGAAAAAAATGCCTGTGTAGTACAGTACAAACTAACATGGTTACTCAGCCCACATTCAGCGACGCCGAAAAGGCCCAAACAAGGCTTCTGTACAACTTTTTGAAGTCACTGAGCTCAATTAATAACTTAAGAAAAAAGTTAGATTACAGTGGAACCTAATTAAAAGCTGTCACGAGCAAATAAATAATTCAACGGGTCCCTCTTATGCGTGTGCGTGTGTGTGTATGTGAGAGAGAGAGAGAGAGACCCATCGGCCGATGCTCGTAAATACATCTTTCAGCCATATGCATTGCTGATGCTCAGTAAAAACTTATATAGTTGACACAATTATATAGAACATCATAGCACACTGAACTTGCATACAAAAATTTCACGCAGGCGGCACAATCAGGATGGAAGCAGTGGATCGCTACGGGAAGGGCTATGTTGAAACCAACAAAGTTGTACATAACGGTTCATTGTCTTTATCAATGACGGAGAAATATCTTGAATGTTGAGCAAAGAAAACAGACAGACAACACAATAAGTTCTGCTAGCACATTAAGTTGACGTACAGCCCTTTCCAAAAAAGTTCAGGTACAAAATTAGAACAGGTCACAATCAAATGTACTGGCATATCAGTGCTTCACACTCATAGCTCGGATTTAACTAGTATCTGACAAGATTCAGTTGTTACCTCAAATTAGAGCACATCCAGGCAGCCATCCCTGCCTCTTCTCCCAAAGAAGCAGTGGCCTCCGCCGCGGGATGGAGTAGGCCATGTGCCATCTATCGTTCTGAGCAACACGGGGAAAGTCTGACGTTGACTCCTGTAATGGACGTCGCCGACAGACCCTGGCACCAGCAGCGGCGGCAGGACTTTGATTAATGGATTGACCACTTCTTCGACATGCACGAACACTCGATACAGGTACATCCCTAACGTGGTCCGCGGCGGCCTTGGTGGCGACGAATAGTACAACCCCGGTTCCTGCACCGGTATCTCAACACCAATCACCTTCGGTATGGTGGATGGCTTCTTCATCCATGCCATAACCGTCAGAACCCAGCTGTCTGGAAGAACAAACATACTTACGAGCTCACCTCCAAGGTCATTGATAAGCTCGCTCATGGACTCGCTGTTCCAAGCACGTCGAGGCATGCCATGGAAGGTAAGCTTTGTTAAAAACTCAAGCTCAGAGGGCACCGAGCCCCATCCTGGGTACCACCGATCAAAGCTCACCAGCGCGCCATCGCAGAACAAACGCCGGGAAGATTCGAACACGCGACTGCAGTCGAAAGTTGTCCGGAACCTGATGAAGAAATCAGCCAGTGGCGGACAGACTTCGATGAGAAAGTCACTTATTTAGATGTCGTGCGCAATGCCAAGAGCTTTGACAAGGTCATCCGGCGAGACGGGAGGCCGGTCACCGTTGATGGTTACCATCAGCACTTTGCCGGCAAACTGGTCGTCAAGCGCCGCCATGCCACTGTTGAGCGACAGCACGCAGCGACCGAAGGCAGGACGGACCTCAAGATCTTCGGCTTGGAGATCCACGTTGACCAGCGACATATTAGTGCGCTTGAGTACAGGGAGTACGGGAGGGGGATTTGGGGGAAATGGAGTAGGAATCGAGATTCCAGAGGTGTGGGAGGGGCGGGAGACTGGGGATTAAAAGGTAGCATGAATTTCGAGCATGCGCCAATATGCTCTCGGCGCGCAAGCGCACGAAAACACCGGTGGCGCCCACATGTCGGCCTAAGAGTCCTTATTCTTTCTTTTTCGGAGAGCCTGGCCTTTTCTCAGGATCTTTTGAGAGCCCGGCCTGAGAGTCATAATTGACATGTTTGGCATTGCGTTACTACTCGGTCCATATTCAACGACACCTCACTGGCCCAAACAAGTGTATATCATCGAAAAGACACTGAGCTCAAATTATATAACTTGAAAAAAGGAGATATACTCTGAACACTGGAGAATGGTGATGCCCTCATTTAGCCCACCAGTAGTTCGAGACAATAAACAGTTCAAAACAACGATATATACAACATTCAAATGCTGACTAGTGACTACTACTAACATAAACAGCAAGACATGATAGTTCATAAGAAGTCTTGCTACACCACCAAAACGCACCCATCTGCAGCACTCAGACTCTCGTGATCCAGACGAGAATGACATTCTAAACAGAAGCAACTAGTACATAGTAAGAGTGACATAGACGAGGATGACCAAATGACAAGGAATATGCATAACAAAAGAAAGAACTACCCATCTAGAACCAGCAGCAAAGACAACAAAGTCATTCGAAGAGATGATCCAACACCATCATAATTTGCAGCCCCGCTTCAGCGACCAGTGATCCGGAGACACCAGTACTCCACCCTTTCGATGCAACAGCCCAATTACCTATCAACCTGAAGGCTCGAACCACATCACTGCCTGTCGTAATTGAGACATCCAAGGATCAAAGTTAATCCGGATGCCTTTGTCATTCTCACCTTCTTTTGGCTGCAGGCTGTATCGTTGACAATCAGGGGAGTTTGCTCCCGAACTCCTAGGGCTCGCCGTGTAGACCCAGTTTTCCATAGCAAACAGAGCCTCTCTGCCATCAAGGTCCTTGCCAACGGTGATCTCCTGGTTAATCGGATAATTGAGTCCGAGAAACAGAGAGTGTGAACCAAGGCTGTTTACCCGCCTCCAACTAAAAAATCCTAAAGGCCCCAACAAGCTGGTATCCTGCTCATAGACGTAACAGCCACTGTCCGGATACTCACGTAATACACGGTGCTTTTATATAGTGGGGTTTTTGCAATATAACTTTTCCGGCTCATGTGTCCGAATGATCATCAGTCTTTTGCCATCATCTGGTCGAGCGAGGAACCAGTTGTGCTTCCCTGTTTTTGGCAAAGGTGGTGTGACTACAAAGGGCAGTAACAGTAGGGACACTGCATCATATCAAAAAGGACAGGCATTGTTAATGTAAGATCAGCATTGTTCAGAGTATGAGTAGGATAATGCAAGAAACATCATTGATATGTCCCTGTTGGAACTGGGAGGAAAATACAGGGAAATGTATACTGGGTTCCAAAATATAGAAGTGCCATGCATGGTTATACTCAGGTTATCTCGCAATCGATTCTTCACAGGAAACTACCATGTCATGCATGTTATGTAGTCATGTTCTGTCCTCACAAACAAATTCTTCAAGGTAACTAACAGACCATGCATTGTTATGTACTCGTGTTCTATGGGCAAAAAACTTGTGAGGATATTATTCTAGCCATTGATTGCTGAAGGGCGAATATAGGTATGTACACATGGTAAGCATTGCAGGATTTCACTACTTCCAAATATCGAGTTCTCCATATGCACAATTACTTCCCTAATGTATGGTTAGATGAAACCAACAGTGTGGTGCATGTTTCTACATCATGAAAATGAGGAAACTAACATGAGAGGAAACAACTTACACGCGCCGTCCCAGCAATACATGGTGCCATCTGCTTTGTTGATTGCGTAGATGATGCCATTGTGTTCAATAGCATCACAGAAGTGTGTATCAGCTTTGACGATGATCCACTGTGAGCCGAGTTGTCTCCAGCTAAAGAAGGCACCGGCGTCAAGATAGGCGAGTCCGCGGTCGAACAAGGCAATTAGCTTGAAGTTTGCGTAATTCGCATGTCGTGTGGGCACTTGGCAGATTACAATCTTCTGCAAAACAAGGTCCGTCTAACTGACATAGTAATCTCGATGAATTGGACCGCGATGGTAATACTCTATATAATCCAATGGAGGAAGGATAATCTCATGGGAGGTCTGGAAGTTCACGAGAACCAACTTTTTACCGTCTTCTCTGAAGGCAGCCATCCAGTGGGAGTTCATGCCAACCCAGTACATACCTGCCAAGAAGTTTCGGGCGATGGAGATCGGATCGATGTCGAGGGAAATGATGTACGGCGACCCACTACATACCTGCAAAGAAGTTTCGGCTAATGGAGATCGGATTGAAGTCGAGGGGCATCATGCACACCTCCATATCAGGGTGAGCGAATCTCGCAAGACCAGATAGTAGCAAGCAGGGTGTCTTGAAAAGCTTAGGCCTCGCTTCGACGATGGCCGTGTGCATGTCCCTCGAGCATGCAGCCAGCCGCAGGGCGCTCAACATATCCATACACGAACAAAAGAGGTCGAGGATGTCACTGGGGAGATTGCTCCAATCGCGGCTCATATGGATGTTGCGCGGTTCGCGTTCGGCCATGGTGGAGTTTGGAAGGGGGCTTGATTTACGGGGGAGAAGGATGTCGGTGCTGGAGTGGCTAGCGAGGGAATAGTGGTACTAGGGAGGCGATGGTACATGGGGGCATAGTGAGATGGAGACGGAGAAGGAGATGGAGATGGAGTGGTTCTATGGGAGCGGAGAGGGAGACGAGGCGAGGCGCCAATGTGTTGTATAGCGGCGGTGACAGACTGCACTGTGCACATGGTGAGGCTGACTTTGGTAACCCAAACATGCCGCCTGGACTAGTGTCAGGCGCAGGGTGTTGTCACTGTTGGGGAACGTTGCAGAAAATTAAAATTTTTCCTACGGTTTCACCAAGATCCATCTATGAGTTCATCTAAGCAACGAGTCTAGGGAGAGAGTTTGCATCTACATACCACTTGTAGATCGCGTGCGGAAGCTTGCAAGGTGATGATGTAGTCGTACTCGACGTGATCCAAATCACCGATGACCAGCGCCGAACGGACGGCACCTCCGCGTTCAACACACGTACGGGACGGGAGACGTATCCTCCTTCTTGATCCAGCAAGGAGGAAGGAGAGGTTGATGAAGATCCAGCAGCACGACGGCGTGGTGGTGGATGCAGGGCGTCACAGCAGCAGGGCTTCGCCGAGACTACGAGGGAGAGACGTAACGGGGGGAGGTGGAGGCGCCAGGGGCTGGTGTATGAAGTCCCTCCTCTCCCCCACTATATATAGGGGTGCCAGGGGGCGCCGGCCCTAGTAGATGAGATCTACTAGGGGGGGCGGCGGCCTAGGGGAGGTTTCCCTCCCCCCCAAGGCACCTAGGGGTGCCTTCCACCACTAGGACTCCTCCTAGGGGGAAACCCTAGGCGCATGGGCCTATAGGGGCTGGTGCCCTTGGCCCATGATGGCCAAGGCGCACCCCCTACAGCCCATGTGGCCCCCCGGGACAGGTGGCCCCACCCGGTGGACCCCCGGGACCCTTCCGGTGGTCCCGGTACAATACCGATAACCCCGAAACTTGTCCCGATGCCCGAAATAGCACTTCCTATATATAATTCTTTACCTCCGGACCATTCCGGAACTCCTCGTGACGTCCGGGATCTCATCCGGGACTCCGAACAACATTCGGGTTTCTGCATATACATATCTTCATAACCCTAGCGTCACCGAACCTTAAGTGTGTAGACCCTACGGGTTTGGGAGACATGCAGACATGACCGAGACGCTCTCAGTCAATAACCATCAGCAGGATCTGGATACCCATGATGGATCCCACATGCTCCTCGATGTTGTCATCGGATGAACCACGATGTCGAGGATTCGATCAAACCCTGTATGCAATTCCCTTTGTCAATCGGTACGTTACTTGCCCGAGACTCGATCGTCGGTATCCCAATACCTTGTTCAGTCTCGTTACCGCCAAGTCACTTTACTCGTACCGTAATGCATGATCCCGTGTCCAACACCTTGGTCACATTGAGCTCAATATGATGATGCATTACCGAGTGGGCCCAGAGATACCTCTCCGTCATACGGAGTGACAAATCCCAGTCTCGATCCGTGTCAACCCAACAGCTACTTTCGGAGATACCTGTAATGCACCTTTATAGTCACCCAGTTACGTTGTGATGTTTGATACACCCAAGGCACTCTTACGGTATCCGGGAGTTACACGATCTCACTGTCGAAGGAAGAGATACTTGACACTTGCAAAGCTCTAGCAAAACGAACTACACGATCTTTTATGCTATGCTTAGGATTGGGTCTTGTCCATCACATCATTCTCCTAATGATGTGATCCCGTTATCAACGACATCCAATGTCCATAGTCAGGAAACCATGACTATCTGTTGATCACAACGAGCTGGTCAATCTAGAGGCTTACCAGGGACATAGTGTGGTCTAAGTATTCACACGTGTATTACGATTTCCGGATAATACAGTTATAGCATGAATAAAAGACAATTATCATGAACAATGAAATATAATAATACTTTTATTATTGCCTCTAGGGCATATTTCCAACAGTGTCCCACTTGCACTAGAGTCACCAATCTAGTTACATTGTGATGAATCGAACACCCATAGTGTTCTGGTGTTGATCATGTTTTGCACGCGAGAGAGGTTTAGTCAGCGGATCTGCGACATTCAGATCCGTGTGCACTTTGCAAATCTCTATGTCTCCATCTTGAACATTTTCACGGATGGAGTTGAAATGACGCTTGATGTGCCTAGTCTTCTTGTGAAACCTGGGCTCCTTTGCGAGGGCAATAGCTCCAGTGTTGTCACAGAAGAGTTTGATCGGCCCCGACGCATTGGGTATGACTCCTTGGTCGGTGATGAACTCCTTCACCCAAATCGCTTCATGTGCTGCCTCCGAGGCTGCCATGTACTCCGCTTCACACGTAGATCCCGCCACGACGCTCTGCTTGCAGCTGCACCAGCTTACTGCTCCACCATTCAACATATACACGTATCTGGTTTGTGACTTAGAGTCATCTAGATCTGAGTCGAAGCTAGCGTCGACGTAACCCTTTACGAAGAGCTCTTCGTCTCCTCCATAAACGAGAAACATGTCCTTTGTCCTTTTCAGGTACTTCAGGATATTCTTGACCGCTGTCCAGTGTTCCTTGCCGGGATTGCTTTGGTATCTTGCTACCAAACTTACGGCAAGGTTTACATCAGGTCTGGTACACAGCATGGCATACATAATAGATCCTATGGCTGAAGCATAGGGGATGACACTCATCTCTTCTTTATCTTTTGCCGTGGTTGGTGACTGAGCTGAGCTCAGTCTCATACCTTGTAACATAGGCAAGAACCCCTTCTTGGACTGATCCATTCTGAATCTCTTCAAAATCTTATCAAGGTATGTGCTTTGTGAAAGACCTATGAGGCGTCTCGATCTATCTCTATAGATCTTGATGCCTAATATATAAGCAGCTTCTCCAAGGTCCTTCATTGAAAAACACTTATTCAAGTAGGCCTTAATGTTGTCCAGAAATTCTATATTATTTCCCATCAGGAGTATGTCATCTACATATAATATGAGAAATGCTACAGAGCTCCCACTCACTTTCTTGTAAACGCAGGCTTCTCCATAAGTCTGCATAAACCCAAACGCTTTGATCATCTCATCAAAGCGAATGTTCCAACTCCGAGATGCTTGCACCAGTCCATAAATGGATCGCTGGAGCTTGCATACTTTGTTAGTGTTCCGAGGATCGACAAAACCTTCCGGCTGCATCATATACAGTTCTTCCTTAAGATGCCCGTTAAGGAATGCTGTTTTGACGTCCATCCGCCATATCTCATAATCATAGTATGCAGCAATTGCTAACATGATTCGGGAGAGAATGTCTCGTCGTAGTCAATCCCTTGAACCTGTCGATAACCCTTAGCGACAAGTCGAGCTTTATAGATGGTAACATTACCATCCGCGTCCGTCTTCTTCTTAAAGATCCATTTGTTTTCTATCGCTCGCCGATCATCGGGCAAGTCTGTCAAAGTCCATACTTTGTTTTCATACATGGATTCTATCTCGGATTTCATGGCTTCAAGCCATTTGTTGGAATCCGGGCCCGCCATTGCTTCTTCATAGTTCGAAGGTTCATTGTTGTCTAACAACATGATTTCCAGGACAGGGTTGCCGTACCACTCTGGTGCGGAACGTGTCCTTGTGGACCTACGAAGTTCAGCAGTAACTTGATCCGAAGTACCTTGATCATTATCATGGTTTTCCTCTTCAGTTGGTGTGGGCATCACAGGAACGATTTCCTGTGCTGCGTCACTATCCCGCTCAAGAGGTAGTACTTCATCGAGTTCTACTTTCCTCCCACTTACTTCTTTCGAGAGAAACTCTTTTTCCAGAAAGCATCCGTTCTTGGCAACAAAGATCTTGCCTTCAGATCTTAAGTAGAAGGTATACCCTACAGTTTCCTTAGGGTATCCTATGAATACGCATTTTTCCGACTTGGGTTCGAGCTTTTCAGGTTGAAGTTTCTTGACATAAGCTTCGCATCCCCAAACTTTTAGAAACGACAGCTTAGGTTTCTTTCCAAACCATAATTCATACGGTGTCGTCTCAACGGATTTAGACGGTGCCCTATTTAAAGTGAATGTAGCTGTCTCTAGAGCGTATCCCCAAAATGATAGCGGTAAATCGGTAAGAGACACATAGACCGCACCATATCCAATAGAGTGCGATTACGACGTTCGGACACACCGTTTCGCTGAGGTGTTCCAGGCGGCGTGAGCTGTGAAACGATTCCACATTTCTTTAAGTGTGTACCAAATTCGTGACTTAAGTATTCTCCTCCACGATCTGATCGTAAGAATTTTATCTTTCGGTCACGTTGATTCTCCACCTCATTCTGAAATTCCTTGAACTTTTCAAAGGTCTCAGACTTGTGTTTCATTAAGTAGACATACCCATATCTACTCAAGTCATCTGTGAGAGTGAGAACATAACGATATCCTCCGCGAGCCTCAACGCTCATTGGACCGCACACATCGGTATGTATGATTTCCAACAAGTTGGTTGCTCGCTCCATTGTTCCGGAGAACGGAGTCTTGGTCATTTTGCCCAAGAGGCATGGTTCGCACGTGTCAAACGATTCATAATCAAGAGACTCTAAAAGTCCATCGGCATGGAGCTTCTTCATGCGATTGACACCAATGTGACCAAGGCGGCAGTGCCACAAGTATGTGGGACTATCGTTATCAACTTTAAATCTTTTGGCATCTACACTATGAACATGTGTAATATTACGCTCGAGATTCATTAAGAATAAACCATTGACCATCGGAGCATGACCATAAAACATATCTCTCATATAAATCGAACAACCATTATTCTCAGACTTAAATGAGTAGCCATCTCGTATTAAACGAGATCCTGATACAATGTTCATGCTCAAACTTGGCACTAAATAACAATTATTAAGGTTCAAAACTAATCCCGTAGGTAAATGTAGAGGCAGCGTGCCGACGGCGATCACATCGACTCTGGAACCATTCCCGACGCGCATCGTCACCTCGTCCTTTGCCAGTCTCCGTTTATTCCGCAGCTCCTGCTGTGAGTTACAAATATGAGCAACGGCACCGGTATCAAATACCCAGGAGTTACTACGATTACTAGTAAGGTACACATCAATCACATGTATATCAAATATACCTTTGGTGTTGCCGGCCTTCTTATCCGCTAAGTATTTGGGGCAGTTCCGCTTCCAGTGACCCTTCCCCTTGCAATAAAAGCACTCAGTCTCAGGCTTGGGTCCATTCTTTGACTTCTTCCCGGTAACTGGCTTACCAGGCGCGGCAACATCTTTGCCGTCCTTCTTGAAGTTCTTCTTACCCTTGCCCTTCTTGAACTTAGTGGTCTTATTGACCATCAACACTTGATGTTCTTTCTTGATTTCAGCCTCTGCTGACTTCAGCATCGAGAACACTTCAGGAATGGTCTTTTCCATCCCCTGCATGTTGTAGTTCATCACAAAGCTCTTGTAGCTTGGTGGGAGCGACTGGAGGATTCTGTCAATGACCGCCTCATCTGGGAGGTTAATGTTCAGCTGGGTCATACGGTTGTGCAACCCAGACATCTTCAGGATGTGCTCACTGACAGAACTGTTCTCCTCCATCTTACAACTGTAGAACTTGTCGGAGACATCATATCTCTCGACCCGGGCATGAGCTTGGAAAACTAGTTTCAGCTCTTCGAACATCTCATATGCTCCGTGATGCTCAAAACGCTTTTGGAGCCCCGGTTCTAAGCTGTAAAGCATGCCGCACTGAACGAGGGAGTAATCATCAGCGCGAGACTGCCAAGCATTCATAATGTCTTGGTTCTCTGGGACGGGAGCGTCACCTAGCGGTCCTTCTAGGACATATTGTTTCCTGGCAGCTATGAGGATGATCCTCAGGTTCCGGACCCAGTCCGTATAGTTGTTGCCATCATCTTTCAGCTTGGTTTTCTCTAGGAACGCGTTGAAGTTCATGTTGACATTAGCGTTGGCCATTGATCTACAAGACATATTTGCAAATGTTTTAGACTAAGTTCATGATAATAAAGTTCTAATCAAATTATGAACTCCCACTTAGATTAGACATCCCTTTAGTCATCTAAGTGTTACACGATCCGAGTCGACTAGCCCGTGTCCGATCATCACGTGAGACGGACTAGTCATCGTCGGTGAACATTTTCATGTTGATCGTATCTTCCATACGACTCGTGTTCGACCTTTCGGTCTCCGTGTTCCGAGGCCATGTCTGCACATGCTAGGCTCGTCAAGTTAACCCTAAGTGTTTTCGCTGTGTAAAACTGTCTTACACCCGTTGTATGTGAACGTAAGAATCCATCACACCCGATCATCACGTGGTGCTTAGAAACGACGAACTGTAGCAACGGTGCACAGTTAGGGGAGAACACTTCTTGAAATTTTATAAGGGATCATCTTATTTACTACCGTCGTCCTAAGTAAACAAGATGCATAAAACATAATAAACATCACATGCAATTATATAGTTGTGACATGATATGGCCAATATCATATAGCTCCATTGATCTTCATCTTCGGGGCTCCATGATCATCTTGTCACCGGCTTGACACCATGATCTCCATCATCGTGTCTTCATGAAGTTGTCACGCCAACGACTACTTCTACTTCTATGACTAACGTTTAGCAATAAAGTAAAGTAGTTTACATGACGTTATTCAATGACACGCAGGTCATACAAAAAATAATGACAACTCCTATGGCTCCTGCCGGTTGTCATACTCATCGACATGCAAGTCGTGAATCCTATTACAAAGAACATGATCTCATACATCACAATTCATCATTCATCACAACTTCTGGCCATATCACATCACATGATCAATCGCTGCAAAAACAAGTTAGACGTCCTCTAATTGTTGTGGCATCTTTTACGTGGCTGCAATTGGGTTCTAGCAAGAACGTTTTCTTACCTACGAATCACCACAACGTGATTTTGTCAACTTCTATTTACCCTTCATAAGGGCCCTGTTCATCGATTCCGCTCCAACTAAGGTGGGAGAGACAGACACCCGCCAGCCACCATATGCAACTTGTGCATGTCAGTCGGTGGAACCGGTCTCACGCAAGCGTGCGTGTAAGGTTGGTCCGGGCCGCTTCATCCCACAATACCGTTGAGCAAGAAAAGACTAGTAGAGGCAAGTAAGATGACAAAATCCACGCCCACAACAAAGTTGTGTTCTACTCGTGCAAAGAGAACTACGCATAGACCTAGCTCATGATGCCACTGTTGGGGAACGTTGCAGAAAATTAAAATTTTTCCTACGGTTTCACCAAGATCCATCTATGAGTTCATCTAAGCAACGAGTCTAGGGAGAGAGTTTGCATCTACATACCACTTGTAGATCGCGTGCGGAAGCTTGCAAGGTGATGATGTAGTCGTACTCGACGTGATCCAAATCACCGATGACCAGCGCCGAACGGACGGCACCTCCGCGTTCAACACACGTACGGGACGGGAGACGTCTCCTCCTTCTTGATCCAGCAAGGGGGAAGGAGAGGTTGATGAAGATCCAGCAGCACGACGGCGTGGTGGTGGATGCAGGGCGTCACAGCAGCAGGGCTTCGCCGAGACTACGAGGGAGAGACGTAACGGGGGGAGGTGGAGGCGCCAGGGGCTGGTGTATGAAGTCCCTCCTCTCCCCCACTATATATAGGGGTGCCAGGGGGGCGCCGGCCTAGTAGATGAGATCTACTAGGGGGGGCGGCGGCCTAGGGGAGGTTTCCCTCCCCCCCAAGGCACCTAGGGGTGCCTTCCACCACTAGGACTCCTCCTAGGGGGAAACCCTAGGCGCATGGGCCTATAGGGGCTGGTGCCCTTGGCCCATGATGGCCAAGGCACACCCCCTACAGCCCATGTGGCCCTCCGGGACAGGTGGCCCCACCCGGTGGACCCCCGGGACCCTTCCGGTGGTCCCGGTACAATACCGATAACCCCGAAACTTGTCCGGATGCCCGAAATAGCACTTCCTATATATAATTATTTACCTCCGGACCATTCCGGAACTCCTCGTGACGTCCGGGATCTCATCCGGGACTCCGAACAACATTCGGGTTTCTGCATATCCATATCTTCATAACCCTAGCGTCACCGAACCTTAAGTGTGTAGACCCTACGGGTTCGGGAGACATGCAGACATGACCGAGACGCTCTCAGTCAATAACCAACAGCGGGATCTGGATACCCATGATGGCTCCCACATGCTCCTCGATGTTGTCATCGGATGAACCACTATGTCGAGGATTCGATCAAACCCTGTATGCAATTCCCTTTGTCAATCGGTACGTTACTTGCCCGAGACTCGATCGTCGGTATCCCAATACCTTGTTCAGTCTCGTTACCGGCAAGTCACTTTACTCGTACCGTAATGCATGATCCCGTGTCCAACACCTTGGTCACATTGAGCTCAATATGATGATGCATTACCGAGTGGGCCCAGAGATACCTCTCCGTCATACGGAGTGACAAATCCCAGTCTCGATCCGTGTCAACCCAACAGCTGCTTTCGGAGATACCTGTAATGCACCTTTATAGTCACCCAGTTACGTTGTGACGTTTGATACACCCAAGGCACTCTTACGGTATCCGGGAGTTACACGATCTCATGGTCGAAGGAAGAGATACTTGACACTTGCAAAGCTCTAGCAAAACGAACTACACGATCTTTTATGCTATGCTTAGGATTGGGTCTTGTCCATCACATCATTCTCCTAATGATGTGATCCCGTTATCAACGACATCCAATGTCCATAGTCAGGAAACCATGACTATCTGTTGATCACAACGAGCTGGTCAATCTAGAGGCTTACCAGGGACATAGTGTGGTCTAAGTATTCACACGTGTATTACGATTTCCGGATAATACAGTTATAGCATGAATAAAAGACAATTATCATGAACAATGAAATATAATAATACTTTTATTATTGCCTCTAGGGCATATTTCCAACAGTCACTTCACTGTGAGGACTGGATGAATAGTATTTTGACCATCAAGTGTACCACAGTTGTACTAGTACTACTACTACTACTACTACTACTACTACTACTAAGTACCCAGTATTGTATAGCGTAAATAGGTCTCCCGTGCTAGCATGCCTGTTCACTTCATCGTTCAAGTATCATCCATATTGCGAGCAGAACCAAATTCTCGTGCATGCCCAATCAACGCTCTGTCGTGATGCATGCAGTGGTCGCTCTGGTGCATCAAGGAAGGCATGCAGATCGTTCCACACTTGAGAAGAGGAAAAATGGAAAGGTAGAACGCGGCAGCAGAGGAAGAGAACGCTGGCTAACGAGGCTGGGAGGGGATCGAGTAGGAAGTTAATGCTCCACACCTAAGGGAGGGAGTATTCCTTAACCAGAGAATGTTGTGTCTCCCACTCACGCGCTCAAAAAAAACTACGACACATTTTTTTATCTGTTTGCATAGGTCCCACCTATCAGGAAGGATGGGCACGTACACGAACAGGTACGACTCATCAGTCTACCCACAAAGCCTTTTCGTTTAGTCTACCTAGCCGTCTAATCAACTGCTTGCACGCCACTTCTCCCATTTACTCCTTCTCCATCGGGAACTGATTCTCCTCGGCTTCTTCACCTCCCCTTCATCTTCATTTGCATCCAAACCCCACTGTGTTCACATTGTTTTAACCTCTTTAAATAATCATCTACTACTTCAGTTAGACTAGCCATCTAATCCTAATTCTCCAAACCATAGCCCTCCGTTCCAGCGGTTCCAAATGGCGAAAGAGATCAAGATGCAGGTTTTTAGCGTCCAACATGTCCTCGTCGAAGGCTCGATGTGCATAGTTTCCACCGTCACCGTCCACCCAAGGGTTGTTCGCCAGTGGATCAACAATGTATCCAACTCCCTCGAAAAGGTAGAGATGAGGGTCATCGGTCTCGACGTAGAGTACATGGAGCGTACCCCTGGGAAGATCCAACGCGCCGCCGTCCTTCCGCTGTGCCTCGAAGATGATGTTTTGGTGTACCACATCATACACTCGCCCTCCATACCAGATGAGCTTCATGATTTCTTGTCTCGGGAGGACGTATACTTCTGTGGGGCAGCCATCAAAGGGGACAAACAGAAGCTGGAGCCGTACAACCTTGATTTGAAAAGCATCGCTGACCTACAAACCAGAATCAAAATTCCTGTAGAAGTTTGTGATAAACAAACACCATCCCTATTCGACGTAGCAAATTTTGTGCTCGGTACAAATCTTCAGAAGGGTGACGAGACGGTGGCATTAAGGTCGTCTGGATGGGAGAATTGTCCCTTGACGTACGAGCAGATAAAATATGTTGCCCTCGATGCCCGTGTGAGTTTCGAGATAGCTGCAAGGTCCAAAGAGCTTGTTGTGAAGCCGTCTCCCACAGAGAAGAAGAAGAAGAAGAAGAAGAAGAAGAAGAAGAAGAAGAAGAAGAAGAAGAAGAAGAAGAAGAAGAAGAAGAAGAAGAAGAAAAGGCTGCACCAGTAGGAGGGCATTATGGATGGATGAACTATTTCCTCTCTTGTAAATAAATTATTCCCTCTCGGTGTATATTGATATAGATGGACTATTTCGATGGTGTGCATGTCTTTGGAACAGAGTAGTAGCATGGGTCCGCTTGACTATAAGGAACTATTTATCCACATATATAGCTTTCTCTGCTACTCCTTCCAGTGATCGGTATGCAGTGCATGTGTCCGTAGACATGACAGCTTGTCCATGGAAGTTCAACTACGGCGACCATCACGTTTCATCTCGCGATTCCCATGACGCCTCTCCAACCCACGGCACCACGCCCCCCGACGTGCGCCTCACCCCTCTCGGCCGCACCGCCCCTCTGCCTTTGTGTGCATGACATGTGGGCCACCTAAAATGCGGCGAGCATCAAGTTTCTACCACAGCCACCCGTGATTCCCACGACGCCGCTCGAACCCATGAAACCACACGTCCCCTGACTTGCGGCTCACCCCTCTTGGCCCCACTGCCCCTCTACCTACGGGAGCATTACATGTGGACCAATCACCTATCGGGTCCACATGTTATTGACTCAAAGGTAGGTGTAGTAAGGCGCTGAAGCTCAGTCCCGACGGCCCTGAGAGGGAAATGTAACTCCTGCGCCAGGGCTTGTGGTGCTCCCGCAGCACGAACTCGTGCCAAACTCGAGATTTGTTTCTTTACTATACATGCACGCAATGATTTAATGGACATTGTAATCTCAACATGTGATGGGGAGCTCTAAATTTGAATTTGAAACTTACAAAACGAAAAGATTCAAAACAAATAAACTGGGAGAGAGGGAGTATATTGTAGGATGTGTCCCATACAAAACAAGTCCCCTGGTTTGTCAGTGCGAAGATGCGGTTAGAAAGGAGCACATCGTCTTCCTACTCGTACGACATCAAATCGGCCGCAGACAGCATGGTCCGCCTTTGACCGCCATGTGCAAGGTTCGTGCTTTCTTATTCAATCTCACCGTGGTTCCATCGTACCAATTCATGCGGTGGCCCGTTGCATGGCTGATCCCAATGTTGGACAAAGGTTCTACGGGAACGGTGTCACCGTTGTAAATGTTGTGCAAATTGATGTTGGTACCCTTCCGTACATATGCAAGCCAATCTCCACTCGCACCGAGCCTAACCTGTGAAACAGTGGGCAGGGGGAGAATTAGGAAATGGACACGGAAGTAGTCTTTAGAATGCATTTACTACGTGATCAAACTCATCTTACCTGCTCATCGGAGGAAATCCGAGTGCCCCTCAACGTCGGCATCTCAAGGGGCGTCAACTTGCAACTACGGCCACGCCGTGCTAGAGAGACCCCCAAGGAAACATCCTCGTGCGTTCCATGGAACATCAAGATGCATTTGGATGAGTAGTTTATCTTGTGAGAGAAAAGGATGAACGAGGGAAGGCCTCTAGAGATAGAGATGGACACTACTACTACCAATGTGCTGGCCCGTGCGTTGCAATGGATCCAAAGTAGTAGAATAATACTTGTTCACGTGCTTGAAATATAAATGCTCTAGTTTTGATATACATGTCTCAGCAGACATGACAGCTTGTCCATGGAAGTTGAACCACGGCGACCATCACGTTTCTTGTTTCTACCACAGCCACACCCACACGCGATTCCCACGACGCCGCTCCAACCCACGGCACGACATCCCCCGACGTGGACATGGATCCTCTGACGTGGCTATCACTACCTAGCCCTGCCTTTCCTTCGCTGACAGGTGGGACCCACGCTTATGGGTCCCACATGTTAGTGACAGAATGGTAGGATTGTTCGCGTCAGGGGATCCTCATCCCCCCGACGTGCCCCTCATCCCTCTCGGCCCCACCGCTCCTCTGCCTTTGTGTGCATGATATACTCCTAATATATTACTCCCTCCGTACCTAAATATTTGCCTTTTTTGAGATTTCAAATGGGCTATCATATACGGATTATATAGACATATTCTAGTGTTTCTAGCAAGATGCCCGCGTGTTGCACGAAGTTGATGGAAAAGGTAAGCACAACTTATAAATTGACAGATCGAGTACTAGTTACAGTGATGCATATAATTAAGCAAAGGGATCGCACATGTCGGTATTGACTGGAACGAGAATGCAACAGCACAATAAGAATTAAGGCCATGATGATGTGATCGCAGTGGTGGTTACAGAAGGCAAGAAGAAAGATGGATCCACGAACGTACGACCTCATCCTCCTCAACTTAGTGCGCCGGGCCACCGAGCGGCGGCTAAGGAGCGGCGGCTTTTGTGGCGAGGTCGAGGTGCTTCTCAGCAAAGGCATCCAAGGCTTCCAGCCAGTTGAGGAAGGCCAACCTCGTAGCGTCCTCACTGGCATTGTAGATACCTATGTACATGATTTGCTCGTACACGTGGATGTGTAGGTCGACGAATTCTTGTAGGGCGAGGTGCCTCACGGCGAGCGTGACCTCCAGGTGGACATTCTTCGTGGCATCGGCGGGCAGTCGCAGGGCCACCAGTGCTTGAAAGAGGTTCCGGCCATGGAGGCCGATTAGGGTGGCAGGCAATGAGGAGCCCGGGCGCGCGGGCTAGAGGAGTACGGCGATCTCATCCGCGAGCTTCTTGATGACGGTGAACTTGTTGCTGGTGTCAAACGATCATCTGGTCCAACTGAGAGTCGTAGTTGGCGTCGACGGCGGCCATCCACCAGCCGGTCTCCAACACCGTCTGGAGACGATCCTCGGCGCCATGCCGCACACCGGCGTCGTGGACCATCTGGCGCAGCCGCTGTCCGCTCACGTGCATCGCCGCCATGGGTCTGGAGTGAGCTCTTTTGCGCTTAGTGTAGGTGCTTAGGAAAATGCTTAGGTGGATACGATGTGGTAGATGCATTGGAATGGAGGGGCGCCTTTATATGAGGGCAATGAGGGAAAACTGCGTTGCATTCACATCATGCAGCCTCTTTTCCCGGACCTCCTCCCATTACTTCCCTCATGCATTAATTGAGGAGGATGCATTGGCCGTTAAACATATCGGGAACCGCTACTCCCTCCCTCGTCTGCATTAAAGCCGTATCGGGAACTGCGCCGCCCGCTTTCAAATCGAATACTCCCTTGTTGTAGTATGAGTGACTAAGTGATGACTATGTATAACATGCCAAACATCAGATAGCCTAACGCACCATGTTAAATCTCCAAGGGCGCGACCACCACGAGCGACACGACGGTCGTGGTAGGTGCGAGGATAGGATATTCACCCATAGGTCTAGAATCATGCCATGCAACCATTCGATCTCAGATCCAAGGGCTCTCGGAAGCCCGTATCATGGGAGAATGGAAAGCCACTACCCTGCCTTCGCATGCTGGCAGTTCGCTCCTACTCGTCCCCGCACGTCCTTCAATACTACGGCGGTTCGCTCCTAGTCGTCCCGTCCATTCACATTACGGCAGTTCCACTAATCCTAACCCTCCTCCCAAATCCATGGTGTCCCAAATCTCCGGGATCGGCGGTGAGTACAAGGTTAGAACCATCACCGGCGATGAGTTCAACATCATCTACGCCCGTTCTTCCGCGACGGTGAAAGGATGCCTTTCTCGCTTCAGACGCATGTTCGAAAACTCAGATAATGAGTGGGTCGCTGGGCTAGATGTTGAGTACACCAAAGTCCTGGGACGAGAGAAGGATCTAAAGGACGAAGAGAGGAAGAAGCCCGCCGTGATCCAGGTTTGCGTGCATGACTTATGCTTGGTCTACCACATATGCCATGGCGATGTTGAGTGCCAGGATTTTAAGGACTTCCTCGAGAGCAACCCAGTCAAATTCGTTACTGTAGACTTCGGTAACGACAAATAAGTCCTGCGTCGGGTAGGCCTCGTTGTAGGCAACACCTTCGAACTCCAGAAGAATCGGCTGGTGTCCTCTCTTCAGCCTTCAATGCTGACCCTGGCAGGAGCCATGGTTCAACCTTCGTATGGTAAACTGGAGAAACCTCCATACACGTTTCATCGTCATGCATGGCAGCGGAATGTACTAGATATAGACCACATCCAGTACGCTACAATGGATGGCTACCTTTGCTTCAATATCTACAAGGGTTGGATGAAGAGCAATAGCCAAGTGTGCGGTTCAAGCAAAGAAGTATCGGCCAAGAGGAAGAGGGACAAGGATGAAGTCGAGGACGTGGACGAGGACTCCGAGTAAGGTGGCAGTGTCGTTGCTCATGGTGGTTCTAATGCATAGTCTACCGGAATAGTTGCAAAGTTTAATTTCAGGTGTGCTTAATTTAATTTGAGGGGTGTGTTGTGCTGAGCCCCCAGCAGAACTATGTTATGTTTCTTCTTGTTACTTTAACGCTTTAGTACGTACATACAAGTATTTCTTACATTTCATCTTTTAGTTGGTATAGTACTACCACTCGTTTCTTCACATTATATACGTACAATATATATGGCCAACATCATATAGCTAGTAGTTTAGTTGTCAAAGAATTTCAGGGTGCTTAGTTTTGTCAAAGAATTCCAGGGTACTTAGTTTTATTTGAGGGGTGGGTTGTGCACTTGTGCTGGACACCATTATTGTGACAAGCCTTTTTAATAGTACTATATGCATAATTTGGCGACGAGCGCTCTCTATATGTACCACCTTTTTTCTAGCTCGGTCGGTTTCACGAGAGGCGAGGGCCTTTGTGATTTGACGGCTCATTACTGCTGTCAAATCGAATAGTACGGCGCCGCCCGCTGCACGCCCGGCGCCTCCATTAAACCCCTCCGTTAAACCCGCATGCAAACCGAGAATCCTACTCCGGCCACATGTCTGTTCATGAGCGGGCCGGAATTAAACGCAACACCAGCCGAGCTCCTCCCGTCCGCCCTCAGTTTAAACGAGGCCAGACGCTGGCCAAGCTCCTACCATCCGTCCTCTATTTACACGAGGCCAGACAGACAGCGGGCAAGAATCGCACCCCTCCGCCGCTCCCCCATCTCCTCCACCATTTTCTCCACTCCTCCGATGGCTTCCGATGAGCCGTTCTCCAGCATATTACCCGGCTGGGTGGCCCACCGAGCCCTCCGGATACGGGCGAGGCCGCTCCGTGCTTCACCAACCTCGCTTGGCCTGACGGAGCCAGTTGCCACCCCAAGCAGGCGCGTGGTTCAGCAACTCGCCGCTCCAGTTCAGCTCGATGAGGAGTGGCGAGTTGCTCCACGCCGGCACGGCGGCAAGCACACCGGTACGGGCGCCGTCACTACCGCATCGTACCGCGCCACCAGTGTCTGTGGTGGCCGCGCCTCCCGTGTCTGTGGGCGCGCCTCCCGTGCCTGCGGCAGCGCCATGCAGGCAAAGACAGAAGCCGGGTGCATGGAGAGCGATGAGTCGGTGGCCAGCTTCTCCGTGTCCGCCGCCATCATCGAGGAGAAGTAGAACACGGGAGGTCGCCGCCACTTGGGACCCATGAAGGCCGCCGCCGAGGCGACGACCGTGGATTCAGGTGGTTTCTTTGCTGCTTCGTCTCTTCCGAGGACCTTCGTCGACCCCGCAAGTGTCTGACGGACATGAGGAAGACAAAGGGATCCGCGGGCGGCCATTTAGATTATGTACTCCCTCTCCAGCTGGCGAGGAATTTTTGTTCTAAGAATGGATAAATTGTATGTATCTACAACTAAAATAAGTCTAGATACATCCATTTCTAGGACAAGTATTTCCGGACGGAGGGAGTATTAATTATACAAGAGAGCCAGATTGGCACCTCTTAGTTCATGTAAATGTAATGAAATCCATGATGTTTATATGAAGATCCGGCTTTTTTATACGAAATCCTTCATGCTTATATGAAATCAGTCCGTGTTTGCACGAATTTCATCTGGTTGGTTAGAGTTGTAAAAATGTATGCCGCTGGCGTTTAAAGTCGTCCTCCGCTTAAGGAAGCGGGAGGAAATTTGTCGGCTGCCGTTGGAGATGCTCTTTATGGTGGAAATAATAGAGTGACATCCAATCCATTTGAGCTAATTGCCTGTATGATTATCCCTCTATAAAAAGTTTATTGCATGCACAGTGTACACGTGACTTGCAGGGTGGCTACAGCTTCATACAAAAAGTTAAAAAAGAAACAAGTCCATCCTTTATCTTGTATTCTAAGTACTCTGTGGGTTCCACTGTCAGTACAGTGGCGAAAGAAGTATGTATCAAATAAGTAGAGTAATATATAATATAAAAATATAAAGTTAAAAGACAGAATACGAACGCATGTCATCGCGTTGCGAGCATCCGGCGCTAACCATCCCAGCACATTTTTGTTGTAGACCATGCTGGAGATATATCTCCATGTCTACTCTTATATATACTCCATTCGTTCCTAAATATTTGTCTTTTTCAGATTTCAAATGGACTACCACATACGTATGTGTATGTAGACATATTTTAGAGTGTAGATTCACTCATTTTGCTTCGTATGTCTTTTCAGGAAGGGGTCAGATTTGTCCTTGATTTATTTATGAGGTATCCAGATGGCACTGCACCGCCAAGAAAAGAGGGTAACATCAAAATTATGGACTACTTTTTTGAGTATGTTGGTAAGGTCCGGTCATAGTCACTTGTTGAAATCTCTAAAAAGACAAATACTCTCTCCGTCCGGAAATACTTGTCATCAAAATGGATAAAAGGAAATGTATCTAGATGTATTTTAGTTTTAGATACATCTCTTTTTATCCATTTTGATGACTAGTATTTTCGGACGGAGGGAGTAGAAAAAAGAGTTGGTGATGATGGTGTGCGTGCCATCCTGCAATATAGGCCGTCGGATTTATATCTAACTAATAGGAAAGAAACTATGGCAATTTTGCAAAAATATACCCACACGTCTCTCCACATTCGCAAATAAGGCCTTCCCTCGTTCAACCTTTTCTCTCACAAGATAAACTACTCATACAAATGCATCTTGATGTTCCGTGCAACGCACGGGCAGCTAGCTAATTTCTTTTAAAATAGTTGCTGCGATAATTGGGTTGAAGTGATATATTTAATGTCTGCCCCGAATGACTTCAGATTCACTAGTAGTAACAAAGAAATGGTTGCCTTGTTAATTAACAGAAAACAGGGTGAAAACTATCACATGAGGCCGGTAAAAACAAGGCACACTGGGTACAGCGTCATCGTCACTATAGCTGTGCGCGCGCAAGAAGTCTACATATCGAGGGGGCTACCGAGCGAGGCACCGAGACACAATGTTTGAGAGAGAAACCAATTGACAGATTATGATCAGATCGAGTTGTCACCCTTCTGCTGTCATTGTTCGGGGGAGGGAGAAAAAGACGTATTGAGAGTGTGTGCGGTAGACACAGAGGCACAACTAGCGAGTGTGTGTGTGTGTTTGAAAGAGGAGTAGATAGATTATTATCAAGATCGATGTGCCACCCTACTCCTTCGGTGTCGGGTAGTGTGTGTGTGTATGTTTGAGAGAGAAGCCAGTCGATAGATTAGTATCAAGATCGAGGTGTCACCCTACTCCTTCGGTGTTGGAAGTGTGGGTGTGTGTGGGGGGGGGGTAGTGACACTCACATATCTCTACTCTTATAAAAAAACAGAGTTGGTGATGATGGTGTTCCTGCCATCCTGCAATATAGGCCATGATGGGGTCATGTACCTAGGGTAGGGTCGTGGACCTGATCTAAGTACCTTACCCAAGGACACCCTTAGAAGAGGTCGCCTTCCAGTCGACCAACGAAGGACTCACTCGACTGCATTGAAGGACTCGACCACGAAGACTCACTCGACCACCAGGAGGTCAAGAGGCACTCTGCACTGCAACGGCCTGTAATTAAGTAGACTTTATGATAGTAAAGTCACTATTATGTGGGGCGTTACCAGTAACGCCCCGGACTTAACTCACCTTAAACCCTCTCCTACGTGGGCTGGCTGGGGTCCTGGCGCACTCTATATAAGCCACCCCCCTCCACAGGCAGAAGGGTTCGGCACCTTGTAACTCATATACGCATAATCCACTCGACCGCCTCCGGGCTCCGAGACGTAGGGCTATTACTTCTTCCGAGAAGGGCCTGAACTCGTACATCCCTTGTGTTTACAACCTCTCCATAGCTAGGACCTTGCCTCTCCATACCTACCCCCACTCTACTGTCAGGCTTAGAACCACGACAGTTGGCGCCCACCGTGGGGCAGGTGTTTTAGCGATTTTTGTGGAGAAGTTGCGATTCTTCCGAGTAGTTTCATCATGGTGTCTGCTGGAGTTTTGGTCGGGGGTCAAGAGATCCGTCTCGGCACTCTCACCTTCATCGCCGACGACTCCGCGTGGCTCCATGAGGCTCCACTCGACGTTGATGCGCTCCCCGTCCGCGGTGCGACCCATTTTCGCGCATGTGTCCGCGGCGTTCTACTGCGGCAACCGTCGACCCAGTATCGGTCGGCTCCTCCATCGTCCACCCTCCCGGTCTCCCGCCAGCGCAAGCGCTCGGGCCGGTCGAGGCTTCAGCGATGGGTGAGGCACGCGGTGGCTCGCCAATCGACCACCACCCAAGTTGCGGCAATCGAGCCCGACGAATCTCTCTACGGCTTGTTCGATCTGTCGACTGGCTCCGTAGAGATTGCATCCGAGTGCGGTAGCAGTGATCCAGCGGCGGAAATCTTGATGGTCGACGGGCCCCGCAGTCCCCCTGGCTTCGCCCGTGATGGTGGAGCAGGTGACGGAGGCGACCCCGCACGAGGCCACGAAGAGTACCAGCCCGAGCCACTCGACTCTCTGCAAAGAGAGGAACTTCGCCGCAGGAACATGGATGCTCTGCGTACTCCCATCGCAGGAGAAACCCCCGAGGCTCGTGCCTTGGAGGAGGCACGTCTGGCCAATTTGGCCGAACGCACTCGACTGGAGAATCTTCAGCGAGCACTCGACGAGCGCGCGCGGCAACGAGTTCCCGACACCAGTCGACGTCAACTCTTCCCGCCGACTCAGGTATATCGAACCCCAATCCAGAATTTAGCAGCTGCGACCCGTATAGCGGAGTCCATCCAGCCTTCGCAGTCGGAAGCGGGCAGAGGTTTGTTGCAGATCAGGGATCTGCTCCGGGCAGCAGGAGATCAGAATTCAGCCGTGTCTCAGTCGCGCAATAGAATTCACAGTCGATCCGTCACTGCGAATACGGTTCAGTCGGCTCATAGCCCCAGATCGCCCCCGCGGCGTGAAGGGCGCGAGAATCGGCGAGATCAATATGGCGACCGACTCGACCGAGATGATAGGCGTCGAGTGCCCAATTCCCCTCCGAGGGGTGGGTCTTACGCTCCTCGGCAGCAAGATGACAGGCGTCAGTACAGTACAGGGCGAAGAGTTCCAGTCGACCCCAGAGAACCAGGCTTCGACGCGCGATCCATTATCGTGCAAGGTTTGGTCGACCGGAACAGAGCCCATCGAGGCGGACTCGACAGAGATGCACCCACAAGCAGTCGAGTGCATGTTTCTGGTCCTGAATGTTTCAGTAGAGCTATCAGAGCCGCAGTTATCCCTCCCAATTTCAGGTTGGCAACAGGAGTCAGCAAGTTCACTGGTGAGTCTAAGCCTGAAACTTGGCTTGAAGACTACCGAGTGGCAGTTCAGATTGGCGGTGGGAACGACGAGGTGGCCATGAAGCATTTGCCCCTCATGCTGGAAGGTTCTGCCAGGGCATGGTTGACTCAATTACCTCCTAGCAGCATTTACACTTGGGAAGATCTGTCCCGAGTGTTCATCAGAACATTTGAAGGAACTTGCAAGCGACCAGCTGGATTGACAGAGTTGCAAGTCTGCGTGCAGAAGGTAATGAGACTCTCAGAGAGTATATTCAGAGGTGGATCACTTTGCACCACACTGTGGAGAATGTGTCTGATCATCAGGCAGTCTGCGCCTTCAAAGATGGCGTCAAGAACAGAGAACTGAGTTTGAAGTTTGGTCGAACCGGTGACATGACCTTGAGTTGGATGATGGAGATTGCTACCAAGTACGCCAACGGCGAAGAAGAAGACCGACTCCGAAGCGGCAAGCACAAGCCGAGTCAGTCGGAAAAAGGAAACACCAGTCGGAAACAGAAGCGGAAGGCTGAACCGGCAGCTCCTGGAGAGGCTCTGGCCGTGACTCAGGGAAAGTTTAAGGGGAAACCAAAAGGATCCTGGAACCCCAAGAAGGTAAAGGATAAAGAAGGGAACGACGTAATGGATATGCCATGTCACATCCACACGAAGAAAGACGAAGAGGGGAATATCATTTACCCGAAGCACACCACTCGCCAATGTCGACTCCTGATCCAGCAGTTTCAGGGAAAACAGTCTAAGAACAAGGAGAAGGAGTCGGACAAGGCCGAAGACAAGGAGGACAGTGAGGAAGGATATCCGCATATCAACTCCACTCTGATGATCTTTGCAGATGTGGAAAGCAGGAGTCGACTGAAAGTCATTAACCGAGAGGTGAACATGGTTGCCCTAGCAAAAGCAAATTATCTGAAATGGTCTCAGATACCCATCACATTCGACCAATCTGATCACCCCACTCATATTGCCACCCCTGGGAGGCAAGCTTTGGTGGTCGATCCAGTTGTCGAAGGCACTCGACTGACAAAGGTGCTGATGGATGGTGGAAGCGGTCTGAATTTGTTGTATGCAGACACACTGAAAGGAATGGGCATTCCGATGTCCCGACTGAGCACTAGTAACATGAGCTTTCATGGAGTTATACCAGGGAAGAAAGCTGAGTCACTCGGCCAAATAGCTTTGGACGTGGTGTTTGGTGATTCGAAACATTTTCGCAAAGAAAAGTTGACGTTTGAGGTCGTGGATTTTCAGAGTGCATATCATGCCATTTTGGGAAGACCAGCTTACGCACGGTTCATGGCTCGACCATGTTACGTGTACCTCAAATTGAAGATGCCCGGCCCCAAAGGAGTGATCACTGTCACCGGTGATAGGAAAAAGGCAGAAGAGTGCTTTCAGAAGGGCTCAAAGATTGCCGATTCCCAGGTGACAGCGGTCGAGTTCGAGGAATACAAGCAAAACGCAGATCCGAGTGACTTGCTGCGATCAAAGAAACCCGCCACAGAATCTGCATTTCAGTCGTCCGGTGAGACGAAGCCTGTTCACATTCACCCGACCGACCCCGATGCAGCTCCGACCCGCATCTCCACAACACTCGACCCAAAATAGGAAGAAGCGCTCATCCAGTTCCTCCGTGAGAACTGGGACATTTTTGCATGGAAGCCCGCTGACATGCCAGGTGTTCCCAGGGGACTGGCTGAGCATCGCCTAAGAGTCGACTCGTCTGCAAAACCAGTCAAAGAGCATCTTCGGCGGTCCGCCGTCCAGAAGAGAAAAGCCATTGGTGAAGAAGTGGCTCGACTGTTGGCGGCAGGATTTATCCGAGAGATATACCACTCCGAGTGGCTCGCTAATGTCGTCATGGTTCCTAAGAAGGACAAGTCGCTCCGAATGTGCATAGATTTCAAGCACATCAACCGGGCCTGCCCGAAAGATCATTTTCCTCTCCCTCGCATAGATCAAATTGTTGACTCGACCGCGGGATGCGAGAGGCTATCTTTTTTAGATGCCTACTCCGGGTACCACCAGATCCGTCTGTACGGACCCGACGAGGTAAAAACAGCTTTCATCACTCCATTCGGGTGCTTCTGCTATATCACCATGCCATTCGGCCTCAAGAATGCCGGAGCCACATTTATGCGAATGATTCAGAAGTGTCTACTCACTCAAATCAGTCGGAATGTGGAAGCATATATGGATGATATTGTTGTCAAGTCACGAAAAGGTTCCGACCTGCTCGCTGATCTCGCCGAAACATTTGCCAACCTCAGAAGATATGATATCAAGCTCAATCCATCAAAGTGCACATTTGGAGTTCCTGGTGGCAAGTTACTCGGTTTTCTCGTTTCTGAACGGGGAATCGACGCTAACCCAGAGAAGATTGGCACTATTCTCCGAATGAAACGCCCTGTGCGAGTGCACGATGTCCAGAAACTTACTGGATGCTTGGCCGCATTAAGTCGATTCATCTCACGACTCGGTGAAAAGGCATTGCCTCTTTACCGACTGATGAAGAAGACAGACAAGTTCGAGTGGACTCCAGAAGCTGATGCAGCGTTTGCCGAGCTAAAAGCTCTGCTCTCCACCCAGCCGGTGCTTGCTGCTCCAATCAGCAAAGAGCCTCTGTTGCTCTATATCGCAGCCACAGGACAAGTTGTCAGTACTGTGCTTACGGTCGAGCGGGAAGAAGAAGGAAAAGCTCTCAAAGTTCAGCGCCCAGTGTATTATTTGTTTGAAGTCTTGACTCCATCCAAGCAGAGATATCCTCATTATCAGAAGCTTGTGTATGGAATATACATGACCACAAAGAAGGTTGCTCATTATTTTTCTGATCATTCCATCACAGTCGTCAGCGACGCTCCACTATCAGAGATTTTGCACAACAGAGATGCAACTGGTCGAGTGGCCAAATGGGCGATTGAACTTCTTCCCCTTGATATCAAGTTTGAGGCAAAGAAAGCCATTAAGTCCCAGGCAATAGCAGATTTCCTCGCCGAGTGGATTGAACAACAGCAGCTGACTGAAGTTCACTCGGAGCATTGGACCATGTTCTTTGATGGCTCTAAGATGTTGAATGGTTCCGTTGCTGGGGTTGTCCTGGTTTCCCCCAGAGGAGATAAGCTCAGATATGTGCTCCAGATTCACTTTGATTCCTCCAACAATGAAGCAGAATATGAGGCCCTCTTATACGGGTTGCGCATGGCCATTTCACTCGGCGTCCGTCGCCTGATGGTCTATGGCGACTCAGATTTAGTGGTCAACCAGGTGATGAAAGAGTGGGACGTGAGAAGCCCAGCCATGACTGGATACTGCAGTGCAGTGAGGAAGCTGGAAAAGAAGTTCGAGGGGTTGGAGCTCCATCATATACCCCGACTGAAAAATCAAGCAGCTGATGATCTAGCAAAGATAGGTTCCAAGAGAGAAGCCATTCCGAGTGGTGTGTTCTTGGAGCATATACACACTCCGTCAGTCAAAGAAGATCCTTTCACCGAAGAAGCTCCACAGCCCAAGAGTGCCACAGATCCGACTGAGGTTGAAGTCCCAGCGGTGGTCGACTTGATCATGGAGGTCTTGGTGGTCATTCCCGACTGGACAGTTCCATACATCGCGTATATCCTGAGAAAAGAGTTCCGGGAGGATGAGGAAGAGGCTCGACAGATCGTCCGTCGATCTAAGGCCTTTACCGTAATCAAAAGACAATTGTACAGAGAAAGCGCGACTGGAGTTGGTGAGAAGTGCATAACACCAGAAGAAGGTCGACTCATCCTCAATGATATTCACTCGGGGACCTGTGGTCATCATGCGTCCTCTCGGACCATCGTGGCCAAAGCATACCGAGCCGGATTTTACTGGCCAAAGGCGAATGAGATGGCAAAAGAGATAGTGGATAAGTGCGAGGGATGTCAGTTCTACTCGAATATGTCGCACAAGCCTGCGTCGGCCCTGAAGACCATCCCACTCGTCTGGCCTTTCGCAGTATGGGGACTGGACATGGTCGGTCCTTTGAGAACAGGACGAAGTGGCTTCACGCATGTACTGGTGGCAGTCGACAAGTTCACCAAGTGGATCGAGGCTAAACCAATCAAGAGCCTTGACACCGGTACTGCTGTTAGCTTCATCAGGGAACTAATATTCAGATATGGAGTCCCGCACAGCATCATTACGGATAATGGGTCGAACTTTGACTCGGAGGAATTCAGAGATTTCAGCAACTCCCAAGGCACACGGGTCGACTACGCTTCAGTCGCCCATCCGCAGTCGAATGGACAAGCAGAGCGAGCTAATGGACTGATTCTTAAGGGATTGAAGCCCCGACTGATGCGTGATCTCAAACACGCGGCTGGAGCTTGGGTCGACGAACTTCCCTCAGTGCTTTGGGGGCTACGGACCACACCTAATCGGTCGACCGGAAGAACTCCATTCTTCTTGATCTACGGAGCTGAAGCAGTCTTGCCGAGTGATCTTCTCCACAATGCTCCTCGAGTTGAAATCTACAACGAAGCAGAGGCTGAACAAGCGCGGCAGGATGCAGTCGACCTTTTAGAGGAAGAAAGGGAGATGGCTCTGATCCGCTCGACCATCTACCAACAAGATTTGCGTCGTTTCCACGCCAGAAATGTGAGAGGTCGAGCCTTCCAGGAAGGAGATTTAGTTCTCCGAGTGGATCAGCACAAACCACACAAGCTTGCTCCTTCTTGGGAAGGCCCCTTCATCGTCACCAAGGTTCTCCACAACGGGGCGTACCGTCTTTACAACGTCGAGCATAATATCGACGAGCCCCGAGCTTGGAACGTGAAGCTACTCCGCCCATTTTATACTTAAGTTTTAACACTCGGATGAGTTGCAATAAAGTACTTCTGTAGTCCATGGACCTCAAAATAATAGTGTCATAGTTCCTCCATAATTTCTGTCACTTTTTATTTTTGTCCAATAAAATTCCCCCTCAGTGGGTGACTTAGCCGCGAATCCGTTTCGCCTAAGTTATCAAAATCCTACCGAGTGGTAAGCCAGACTTTCACTCGGGGGCTTAGCTGCGAATCTGTTTCGCCTAAGTTATCAAAATCCTACCGAGTGGTAAGCCAGACTTTCACTCGGGGGCTTAGCTGCAGCCCTGTGCTCGCCTAAGTTATAAAAATCCTACCGAGTGAAGAGCGACCCTCTCACTCGGAGGCTTAGCTGCAGTCCAAGCACTCGCCTAAGTTACAAAAATCCTACCGAGTGAAGAGCGACCCTCTCACTCGGAGGCTTAGCTGCAGTCCAAGCACTCGCCTAAGTTACAAAAATCCTACCGAGTGAAGAGCGACCCTCTCACTCGGAGGCTTAGCTGCAGTCCAAGCACTCGCCTAAGTTATAAAAATCCTACCGAGTGAAGAGCAACCCTCTCACTCGGAGGCTTAGCTGCAGCCCTGTGCTCGCCTAAGTTACAAAAATCCTACCGAGTGAAGAGCGACCCTCTCACTCGGAGGCTTAGCTGCAGCCCTGTGCTCGCCTAAGTTACAAAAATCCTACCGAGTGAAGAGCGACCCTCTCACTCGGAGGCTTAGCTGCAGTCCAAGCACTCGCCTAAGTTACAAAAATCCTACCGAGTGAAGAGTAAACCTCTCACTCGGGGGCTTAGCTGCAGCCCAGTGCTCGCCTAAGTTGTAGAAATCCTACCGAGTGGTAAGCCGGGCTTCCACTCGGAGGCTTAGCCGCAGCCCAGTGCTCGCCTAAGTGGATTAAAGAATAAGTCGATTGCAGTAAAGGCGCCTTGCTTTGAACCTGCAAAAGACATTTCGAGCCAAAGGCAATCGTATTCAAGCACCAAATTCAAGTTTGAATCGATATCTAAAGGAACCGAAAGTGCTCAGGCGTTAAGCCTGTTAAGGTTTATCGGTTACAATTCCACTCGGCATACCGAGGCAAATTTAAAGCGTCGAGCCAGAAGAAGTTTTTTACCCCTCCTGTGGAGGGCTGGAAGGTGCAACGAATTCATCAAGGTCGATTCCGTCGGCGATCCGAGTGGCAGCTGCAAGGAAAGTTTCCATAAAGGACCTGAAGTCGTGTTTCTTGGTGTTGGCCACCCGAAGAGCCGCCAGCTTCTCTTCTCGCGCATCTTTACAGTGGACTCGGGCCAGACACAGAGCAACATCTGCACCACACCGAGCCGAGGACTTCTTCCATTCCTGCACTCGACCAGGGATCGTGTTCAAGCAGGCCATCAGCGACTCAAGGTCATTCTGAAGTGTCTCCTCAGGCCAGAGCGTCGAGTCGATGCGAGATGTGGCGGCCTTCAGCCTTGCGAGATAGTCCACGACAGCTGCAACACGAGACTCCAGTCGGAAAACATCCATGGCAACTTCGTCGTTCACCGGAGAATTGACGGGGTCGAGGTTTGGCTCCAGCCGGCTAGTTTCTTCTTCAAAGTTTTGACAAAATTCTGCAAGGATGATCACTAAGTCAAGGGGATGGTCGAATGGAAAAACCACAATTGGAAATGTTTGCCAAGCATAGAGGTTTACCTTCAAGCATAAGAAACAGCTTCTTGGCAAGACCACTCAGGAAGGCCTCCAGATCAGTTTTCTTCCCAGTCAATTTGCTGACTTGGTCGGTCAGGGCAGCTTTATCAGTTTTTAGTCGACTGACCTCCTTGTTGGCGATCCCAAGAGCAGCTTTCAGGTTGGTATTGTCTTGTTCAAGCTTGGTGACTGAAGCTAACTTCTCGTCAGCAAGCTTGATCTTCTCAGCTAGTTCGAGGTCTTTCTTCTGTTGGGCCTCCCTTACCTTACCTGCAAGTTACAGCAAGGTCAGATTTTGAAACAAGCAAGGGGAAAAGCAGTCGTCAAGGTCTCACCAAACATACCTTCGGTCTCCTCCTTTTCCTTCGTCAGCTTCTCCTGAACCAGCTTCAAGCTCAGCTCGAGTTGAGTGTGCTTGATTTCCAGCTCAGAGTAGCGAGCCACAAGATCACAGGAGTTCTGCGAAGAACCAATCGACTAAATGTCAAATATAATTCACTTCCGAGTAAAAAAGGAAAAAACACACGTTTCTAAGACTACAGCCGAATACAAGCATTCGACCGTAGTCTCGGGGACTACACCCAGTGGGTGCACTCAGCGTGCCCCCACTAATTCTGTTGAAGACAAAGTCGACCAGTCGACCTCAAAAAAAAGGGAGATGTATTCTTTAAGACTGTAATCAACTGCAAGCAGTCGACCACAGTCTCGGGGACTACACCCAGTGGGTGCACTCAGCGTGCCCCCACCGGTTTGTGAAATCCAGTCGACATAGTCGACTGACAGAAAGACTGACATCATAAAGCCTAAGGCCGACTGCCAGCAGTCGACCTTAGCCTTGGGGACTACACCCAGCGGGTGCACTCAGCGTGCCCCCGCTAACACGGAGTTTAATCGACACACCCAGTGGGTGACTACTATAAATTCCGGAAAGGAAAAGTTTTTGGTAGCATATCCAACAGAACAAACAGTGGTCGACTGACCTGAACATTGCTTTGAAGGGCAGAACTAGCGTCATAAGCTGCCTGGCTCGCATCCCGGATGGTCTTTAACTGCTCCATCATGATTCCCGCCTGGCGTATCGCTTCCTTCGCTGCGCCAGCTTGGTCCTCTGGGACGTGGTGCGTCGTGAAGAGGGAGGGCTGCTGAGCACTCGTCAATGGATCTGCGAAGGACACCGTGTGTCGAGTGGTGTTCTCTTCCTCCGCAATCAGAATCTCAGGCGCCGTCACATCCTGGGGCACCTTACTGGCGGACGCTTTCCTACTCCTCCTCCGCTTCAGTGGTTCTTCATCCTCATCATCATCAGGGAGATTGATAACAGTATTGGGTGGAGCTACGGAGAAGAATCAGGATCAGAGATCGCGAGTCAGTCGACTAAGAACGGCGTTAAGAATACAGTACCTGGTTTCGAAGTTGCTGCGTCCTCCATCTCATGGTCATCAGCCCGGGCTGAGGTTTCAGAAGTAGCAGCACTGCAACTCCAAAGGATCAGTCGACTGACTTCAGCGTCGACCAGAGACAAAGTTCACACAAAATAAGAAGACTTAAGCAGCACGAATACCCTGATATGGTGGGGATGGACACCTTCATCTTCGGCAGGAGCTTGATCGGCTTCGACGAGGCCTCCCTGGGCTGCTTCGGCGCCATTTCAGTCGGCACCGGAGAGGTGGTCCAAGGGCGCTTGGTCGACTGAACAACGGTCGCAACCCCCTTGCCACGTTCAGTCGAAGGGTCGTGGACAAGCTTCGACCGCCTTTCTGAGCGCGGTGGTACGACCTCCTCCTCCTCTTCTTCCTCGTCCTCAACGTCATCTTCATCACCGTCATCATCATCATCGTCGTCATCATCCTCTGCAATGTCCGAGTCCCATTCCTCCTCTTCCTGGCTCTCGCCCCCACTCGCCTCACCCTCCTCAGTTGGAGCTTGTGCCCCATTGGGCATCGAGTACAGCTCGGTGAGAGCCTAGCAGATATCAAGACAAGGATCAGTCGACCAGTCGGCAGGATAAACAGAAATGAATGCGACAAGAACACAGTGGAGAGCAGAGCAAACGTACCTTGTTTGGATCGCTGTTGTGGTCGAGTGGAGGAATCCTTCTGGCTCCGCGTGGGTTGTCCTTGTTTCCGGTAACGGCTACCATCCATCTTTCCAGAGTGACATTGTCGACTGCTTCTGGATGGACTCGAGTCTCGTCTTCGGTCCCACAGTACAACCACATGCAGTGGCTCCGGAACTGAAGGGGCTGGATGCGACGCCTAAGGAAGACCTCCAGGAGGTCCATGCCCGTCACTCCCTCCCGAACCAACTGCACCACGCGCTCCATCAGCATCTTCACGTCAGCTTTCTCCTCCGGAATCAACTTCAGAGAGGAGGGCTTGTTCACTCGGTCCATGGTAAACTGAGGGAGTCCACTCGACTGCCCCGGCGTCGACTGGTCCTGGCAGTAGAACCAGGTCGACTGCCAGCCTCTGACTGACTCGGGAAAGGTCATGGGCGGGAAGGTGCTCTTATTCCTCACCTGGATCCCCAGACCCCCACACATTTGGACGACTCGGGTTCTCTCATCACCTGGGCTCGCCTTCTTCACGGTCTGAGAGCGACACGTGAATATATGCTTGAACAAACCCCAGTGCGGTCGACAGCCCAGGAAACCCTCACACATGGACACGAATGCGGCAAGATAGGCGATAGAATTTGGGGTAAAGTGGTGGAGCTGCGCTCCAAAGAAGTTCAAGAAGCCACGGAAGAAAATACTCGGCGGCAAAGAAAATCCACGATCAACATGAGTGGCCAAGAGCACACACTCACCCTCTTCTGGCTGGGGCTGCCACTCCTTCCCCGGAAGCCTCGCAGCTCCATGAGGGATCAAGCCCTTGTTGGCCATGTCGAGAAGGTCTTTTTCTGTGATGGTCGACTGGATCCAGTCTCCTTGGACCCAGCCCTTCGGCAGGCGGGATCTGGACGAAGACCCGCCGCGGCTGGTAGATCTCCCCTTCGCCTTCTCCGACGCCGACGCCTTCTTCGCACGTTCCAGCGCCGTCGTCTTCTCCTTGGCCATGGTTGCCGACGAGATGCGCGTGGGGAAGTTGTGCGGGGGCGAGAGCGAGCGCGCTGGACGGGGACGAAGGGAGCAGAGAGAGAGAGAATGCTGAGGCACAGTACAGAAATCCTCGCCGGGCGCATTTATAAGGTCCCTTCCGAGTGGATGACAGGTGGGCCCGGTCGATCTAATCATATCCAGGAACAGTTATGCAGACGGGATATGTGGCGAAGAAAGTGGCACGGAGATCGAGGCGTCTATGTCCCGTCCCATCCGAACGCCGCGGTCCGCTCCGCTTCGCGCGCGTCCCCAAATTTCGCATCCCGCGGAATCCGCGAACAGCAGATCAGTCTGTCAGACACGGGGTTTCCCGCGATCCGTCGCTCGGAGATCGTCGAAGCCCGAAAGATCACTTGACGCAAGAAGAGAATGGATCGAGTCGACTGAAGACAAGTTGCTCACTGTCGACGAAGAGATTCTTTGGTCCAGAACAATGCACGACCAGAGCGCAAAGGTTAATCGGAAACGACATCAACTCCTTCCTCACTCGAAGCCTCAATCCATTCGGGGGCTAATGATGGGGTCATGTACCTAGGGTAGGGTCGTGGACCTGATCTAAGTACCTTACCCAAGGACACCCTTAGAAGAGGTCGCCTTCCAGTCGACCAACGAAGGACTCACTCGACTGCATTGAAGGACTCGACCACGAAGACTCACTCGACCACCAGGAGGTCAAGAGGCACTCTGCACTGCAACGACCTGTAATTAAGTAGACTTTATGATAGTAAAGTCACTATTATGTGGGGCGTTACCAGTAACGCCCCGGACTTAACTCACCTTAAACCCTCTCCTACGTGGGCTGGCTGGGGTCCTGGCGCACTCTATATAAGCCACCCCCCTCCACAGGCAGAAGGGTTCGGCACCTTGTAACTCATAGACGCATAATCCACTCGACCGCCTCCGGGCTCCGAGACGTAGGGCTATTACTTCTTCCGAGAAGGGCCTGAACTTGTACATCCCTTGTGTTTACAACCTCTCCATAGCTAGGACCTTGCCTCTCCATACCTACCCCCCACTCTACTGTCAGGCTTAGAACCACGACAGGCCATCCGATTTATATCCGACGGACAGGAAGGGAACTATGGCAATTTTGCAAAAAGATACCCACACCCCTCTCCGCATTTGCAAATAAGGCATTCCCTCGTTCATCCTTTTCTCCCACAAGATAAAATTCTCATACAAATGCATCTTGATGTTCCGTGCAACGCATGGGCATCTTGCTAGTAGGGAGAAGGAGTTTGTGTGACACATATCTAGCTATATTAAGGGATAGGTAGATAGCATATGTGTGAGAGACAGGTTGTGGGTGGGCGGAATTAAAGGGGTGGGCGTGTTAGACATAGAGAGCGTGTGTTTTTCTGTGTGAGAGACTTGTAGGACGGGGTAGAAAGACAAATTTAACCCTGACGGAGGGAAAGAAATACACGAAGTGCATGTGTGTGATTCCGATGCCCACAGGGAAATGAGATATGTATGCGTGTGAGAGAGATTGCACAATTCATTGACGTATCACTATCTAGCGATCGTGGACGTGCATCACTTGAACATAAGTCAATATCTACTTTTTATCGTGGCCAAAGGTACAATATCGATTCAACGCTATAAAGATTGGACACTCACATATCACAATTTTTTTCTATTTAAATAAGCCTTTTTAGTTGTGCATGCCAAAGTTACAGTGATGTTTCTTCAAACAACCAATGTAGCTATCATGAACAAGCACCATTGTTACTCTTGCATTCAAATTCATTAGTCTTGGATGATTTAAGTTTCTATTTTGAAGTAATATATGTAATATTCATATATGAATTCAACGGGTACACAATTTATGAAGTGGAGGCTATGTAATCATATGAGGTAACACTTTTAAGTAGCTAACTACAATATCCATTTCTTTTTGTGCGCCTCTACACTAACACGTCAATGCATTATGTTTAAAGTAAATAACCAATGGCACTAAATTATCTATTTACACGAGAAATACATAGGCTGAGTGTTTGATCCCTTTTTTTGTGAACGCGCCACTACACCCGTACGATTGGTCGCGCCCGTGTGAACATCCAAGTTATCGGCGCATCATTCCGAGTTATTGTCTTTTTTTTGGGGTGGACTCCACACCAGTTATTAACTGCTGACGCGTGCCCCGTCTACACAGTCTAGCATGACCTTCCCGCTAGCACGGTCCAAAATTAGTTGAAACTGGATATGAACGATCCCACGGGCGGCAAAATCTCCCGCCTCCTTCGAAAATTTCTGCCACCTTAGTCTTTAGCATGCGAAATCCCTCTTTTGTCCCTGGTGCACGGAGACCAACAGTTACAATACCGCCCTCATCTACATGATAGGTCGGGGCTGCTTTGGTAACTTCCGGTTCCCCCACTACACGGCACCCCCATTTCCTCTCCCCCTCCCGCAAAAATGACTAACTACATGGCACGCCGTCCATACTTCATCCCCCTTTCTCCCCTCCCCTCTTGAAACCCTAGACTGCTCATCCACCGGCGTACCATAGCCCATTCACTGCCAGCGGCGTCCACCTCGCCGGATCAGCTTCTGCGGCCGCATCTACCCCTCCCACCTCCCCTAGAAACAAGTAGACTTCTCATCCACCACTGTACCATAGCCATTCAGTGTCGGCCTTGTCCACGGCGCTAGATCTGCTTCACCGGTACTCTCATCAACCGCCGCGCATCTGCAGCGGCTCATTCGTACTCCCCACCGGAGACGCTTCGTCCACACCCCCCGGAGCCGCCCCACCGACGCCCCCGTCGACGGCCTCTGATCCTCTTCGCCGACACCTTCCACAACCCTACCAGAGCCGCTTCGCCGACACCTTCCTCAACCCTACCGGAGTAGCTTCGCCTATACCATTCTCAACCCTATCGGGGCCGCTTTGCCAACTCACAAGTACACGGCCTCAGATCCGCTTCCTCGCACCCTCATCCAACCTACCGAAGCAGCTTCTGACGCCCCATCCACGGCCGCAGATCCACATCGTCGACACCACCCTTAACCCAACCACCGGAGCAGCTTCTGACGCCCCGTCCACGGTCGCAGATCCGCATCGTCGACACCATCCTTAACCCAACCACTGGAGCAGCTTCACCTACGCCCTCGTCCACGGCCATAGATCCACTTCGCCCACACCGTAGTCCACCCTATCGGAGCCGCTCCACAAACACCCTACTCGACGGTTCTAGATCTCCTTACCGGACCCCGACAGCCAGCGCAGTGTCATCACCCTTGATGTTTCTAACCTGATTCCCACAGTTTGGATTGATGCCAAGCACCCACCACGGCCTAGGTACTTGTCACCTTTAAACTCGTCCAGCATCACCTGCCCGATGTACTTCAAATATACTAACCGGTCGCTGTTACCTGTTATGCAGCTGGCAAAAACTACAAGGATGATGTTTCTTCTGGATCTAACAGCTTGGCCAACCAAGATCCTGGACTGAGGCATTGCTATGATCTTGTAAGCGTGTCTCTCTCTCTTGTATTGTTCTATGCCTGGCAGCATGCTTTGCTAGGATTTTCGACCAGTAATCCCTTTGTGCAGACAATGATTTCTACTACTGGCTGCTAAATTAGATATGTAGATGTCATACATGATACTACCTCGTACCTCCGTTCCTAAATATAAGTCTTTCTAGAGATTCCACTATAGGCTACATACGGAGCAAAATGAGTGAATCTACACTCAAAAATGCATCTATATACATCTGTATGTGGTCCATACTGGAATCTCTACAAAGACATATATTTAGGAACAGGGGCAGTACATTACACAAAATTGTAGGTGGCATGTAGGAATTCTAGCGCACTACATTAGGCTCCCTTAGAGTGCCTGCTAGTCCAGCATACAGAGTCATGGCTAGTTTATGGTACGCACACAATCGTTAATTGGTGGTTTACATATGCGCAAGGGATATGCAATGTAGTATCATGTAGAGATGTCTGAAATTAGCCGTGTCAACTTGCAGATAGGGTTACACAATGAAAAAGTACAAGATGTATGTGGCAATTTCATGGAACATCACAAAAAAAGGAGAGGCGGCGGTGAGCCTATACAGTGTGCTATGGTACGTCACTCCTCCATTGCAATCATCGTGACATGTTATTTGTATGCCAGTTCTATTAGCCAAGTTTCTTAGGGACAGTTATTATGAGTTATCCAAAGAAAATAAGCACCTGTGAATATAAGTTCCATGTAATAAGCCAACCAGTTCTTTTCATTGCGTTTTCAGCTTATCTTTGGTATGATCAGTGAAAAGTCTAGATTGCATTATATTTTTTTCATTTTGCTGCCCATATGGAAATTAATTTGACTTGCAAACATCACAAATTGAACCCAGTACAGTAATTAATAAGATAGGAAAACAGACCATCACTATTTGCTCAAAATGCAAATACAAAGATACCATCTACTTGGCACAATCTACTTTGGTCAATGTTTTCCATAGAGATCCCATTGCCTAATTTAAACGAAGAACGCATGACCCACATTTAAATGAAGAACAATTATTTATTGAAATTCGATGGTCCAAGTGGCTGGTTATTACCGTATAGCAGCGGCACCTAAAAGCATCATATAGCAGCAGCAGCTCATAGCAACTCATCATACAACAGCAGCAGTCTGCAATTCATTATATACTAGCAGCAGCTCATAGCAATTCATCATATAGCAGCAGCAGGAGCAGCTCATAGCAATTCATCATATAGCAGCAACAGGAGCAGCTCATAGCAATTCATCATATAGCAGCAGCAGGAGCAGCTTGTAGCAACTCATCGTATAGCAGCAGCAAGAGCAGCTTGTAGCAACTCATCATATAGCAGCAGCAGCAGCTCATAGCAATTCATCATATAGCAGCAGCAGGAGTAGCTCATAGCAATGCATCATATAGCAGCAGCAGAAGTAGCTCATAACAATTCATCGTATAGTGGATCAGAATGAAAATTTGGCAAAAAATTAGAGGAGATCCTCACCTTGTTGGATGAGCTCATCCTTCAACAGCACCTCAAGGCCATGGCCTGGGAGGAGGGGAGGGGGAATAAGGTGCCTTCTACCGCAGTGTGGCATCAGCCGTAGTTGTGCAGCGCCCGCTAGAGTAGTGCGTTGGACGAACCACAGTGGAGCGGCTGCTGGAGACCATGAGAATGAGGGGCGGCGCCAGAGGGAGGACAAGCCAGGGAGATTTGCCCCTACCCGCCGGCCATGTAGCCTAACTGGACATAGCATCCTCGAGGACAAGGCCAGATGGGACCAGTGGCGACAGCTCGCTGGAGGAACCCTAGTGCTGCAGGCAGGGGATCGAGGTAGAGGGAAAGGGGAGAGGAGATGCAAGCGGGCAGGGCAATGAATGCTTGCGTGTTAGTTTTTACTTGACGGTCAGGTGTGACACGGGCGTCAGCAGTTGCATTTTGAGTGTAATATAGGCAAACAACAGAGTCATTTCACTATTCCCCTTCCCTTCAATTTTTAGTGAGGTTCTACCCGAAACACCCCCCCCCCTCCAAAGCGAAATTAGTTAAGCCCAAGCCCATAACTCAAAAGTGACTTCTTTACATCTTTTATGGCTTATTTTGACAATATGCCCTGAAAAGGCGGAATCGAACTGGCCCTTAACCTGCAATTCAATTGTGCGTGCAATGATGAATCACTCCTGCCTGCTATCTGTACATTTAGGCATCATCATACATGGCATAACCTAATACATGTGCATTCCATTGTAGAATCTGGAATATGCAATGTTTATGTTAGTTCATACGTTGCACATGATGTTTAAATGCCCCTTAAATCTGTTCAGTCAAGTGATGGTCTTTAAGCCTCCTTCTTTGCTTCTTTTGTTGATATGTAAGATTTGCTCACACTTCTGTTCAATTGCTTGTTTGCATCAGCCAGCCATACTAGGACTGTTTGCTTTGATTACTTGATGTTCTTGACCTAACACTCTAACAGAGCTTGTCAACGATTTAAACACTAAGGGCTGATGTAGTGGGGCCTTGTCTAACTCATAGGTGACATAAAGGTTTGGCTGTACACTACATTAGGCTCTCCAAGAGTACTTGGAGATCTAGTTCGAAGGTATGCCTAGTTTTTACATAGTGCAGACATAGTAAATGCTCATTTCATTGTGTGCAAGTGCAAGAGATGCGGCATGTTTCATTATGTGGTGTTGTTTTGTTATAATCTCATCCTTTTGTGTTCACAGACTGGAAAGTATGCATATTTATCTTCCAAGGAGACGAGTAACTAGTTTGTGTCACCTTGCAGAGGGGGTGCAATGAAGATAAGATTGAGGATTTCCAAGTACAAGATGTTAGGAAGGAGCCTTGCAGGAGAAGTAGGAGCTGCGTTGAGCCTCTTCAACCTGCTAAGGTAAGTCACTGTATGCAACTCAATAGTTCAATTCCTTGTTTGTTTCAGGCATAGTTAATTTTCTCTTTTCAATTGCTTTATTTGTCCTCAGTTAATGATAGACCCGGTCATGGACAACCCGGCCCGTCGGCCCGAACCCGAAGCCCGACATTCGGGCCGGGCTCGGGCTCCATTTTCTGACCCGAAGCCCGGCCCGAAAGCCCGAATAAAGCCCGAAATATATAAAAAACATATTTTATTTGAAATATAGGTATAATAAATTAAAATAATATCCCAAAAATGATTAATTTAATTAAAAAGTGTCACTGTTCATGTACTTCGGGCCGGGCTCGGGCTTGGGAATTTCTCTTTGGGCTTTGTCAAGCCCGGCCCGAACCCGACCCGGCCCGACGTTTGCCCGGGTTTAGTTAATGAGATGCCCAAATAATCATGCCTGATGTTCGGTACTTGTATCACAATTAGTTGACATAATTAAACGCCTTACCATTTAATTACTCTGCTGAAGTGTGCCTGAAGCTTTGAAGTCTATTAACCAACTATTATTGCATGAGGTTCACAATCTAGTTTATACTACGCTAATGATTGCATAGTTTTGCCTGCTGTAGTATGTTTGTATGAAACCATCTGCTGTTCATTATGCTCCCTAAGACTTTAATTGAGGCACAGAATGGCCAACTGCTTGCTTATACGCAACATGTTGTCTAAATTTGTAACTTGTCTGTGTTTTCGATTGGGCCCCAACATCATGCTCCTCTGGTGAGCTAAGATGGATTTATGTATGCAAGTTGCACAAACTATCTTTTTTATAATTTTTAAAATATCACCTGCTTATGCTTCATGATGTGTAACATTTTTTTAAGTGACATGTAACATTATTGTTAGTCCTGTTTTGCCATGTAGTACAAAATAGTGTCTTGTTCGCTTCACTGTTGTAACTATATTTTTTCCCTAGTCATGTGTACTTACAGAAACATTTCAGGATGAAGTGACATCAACACAAAGATCTGCGAGCAGTGCGGCATGGCCATTACCGAATGATTATGGATTGGAATTGGAATGTGCTGATGTTCTCGAGCATCAACTAGAGGTGGCAAGACAACGTGTACGTGATTGTCAATGTATAATCAACAAGTTGAGACTGGACATGCAGGTATTAGATGCAGGAGTCAAAAAAATGAAACAAGACACTGAGGTAACCATGAAGGAATTGGAGATTTTGCAGACTGAAATTTGTGCTATCTGAATCCGGCCAATCCTATTTTCTAAAGAGATTATAGTTCAAATGGAGTTAAGTTGATGCGCGTCCATGATGTATGAGCTGTATTTGCCCAGTGTATGTAATTTGTTGTTTGTGTATCTTTATTATCACCTGTGCCGAACCATAATGCCCAGTGGGTATAATCGGCTGTAATTTCTTTATTGTATAGTGTAGGATTATTCTACCTTTCTATGCCTTGATCTCTTTGTTGTAATAGTGTAGTCTTTTTAGAGGTGATAGTATTGAGTAGGATAATTCTTTGAATATGTTATATCGTTCAAACGGGGGCCAATTCGCCCGACCATGGCCCTTCACGGGCCATCGGATCCATGGGCCTTCTACGTCTCGTAGGATCCATGGGCCTTCTACGTCTCGTAGGTTCCATGGGCCTTCTACGCCTCGTAGGATCCATGGGCCTTGTACGTCTAGTAGGATCCATGGGCCGACGACACATTTATGGGTCTTGTACGGGCCTTTAATGGACCGTAGACGGGCCTTTAATAGAAATCGTACGTTTTATGGGATGACCACAATGGGCCGTTGATAGGCCGTATTTGGTGATGCTATGAAAATGGCCCAACAGACTAACGGGCCGACTGTAACGACGGGCTAAATTTGGCCCACAAGCAGAAAATGACAGTAACGGGCCGTAAGTAACCGAATGCTGCAAATGAGCCCAAGAATAAATGGGCCCTCAGAAGGCCGAAAGTTAACTTGGGCTGGAAACGGCCCAATGGAATAACGGTCCATTAATGGGTATAAAGTGATACACTGTTCATTACGGGCCAGTTTCACCACGGGCCATTAATGGGTGTAAAGTAATACACTGTTCATTACGGGCCAGTTTCAGCACGGGCCGCTAATGGGCCAAGAGTTACAAAGGGCCTCATATGGGCCGAAAGACATCATGTGCTATACATGGGCCATAAGTGAAAATGGACTGGAATCATAGTGGACGGCCCAGATGACGCTACTGGGCCTAATTCAGAAAGGGCGTAACGGGCCTTGGGTTAGCGGGCTATAAATGGGCTATATGCGAACAGGCCGTTAACAGGTTTTCCATGGGCCGGCCCGCCAGCTTTTGACCAAGTCAAATGGGCCGGCCCACCAGCTTTTGACCAAGTCAAATGGGCCGGCCCGCCAGCTTTTGACCAAGTCAAACGGGCCGGCCTTTTCACAGGAATGGGCCACTGTTGGGCCATGCCTCGTGTCGACGTATCATAGGCGCCTATCTGACCCACTGACGAGCTGACACGTGTTTCGTCCGGCCAATAAGAATTTTACACGTGGAAATTTCCCATTGGTCGGGGCTGTTAACGGGTTATCGGATCCAAAACCAGACCCGATAGCTTAATGGCGTTCCGTTACGGTGGATGCCACGTGTCAGCTACCCTTGATGAAAGTACTTCTGTGATGCGTGATTTATCGTCATGGAAGAGGACACTTCCGTGATGATAATTTTGGTAATGTCATGGAACACTTCTACAACAGCACAGGTATGACTATCTTGATTCTGTCATAAATTTGTCATGGATGTACATGCATGACAAAAAAGTGACCTACTGTGACAAACATGTATCATCACGGAAGTGTATTTTTTTGTAGTGCCAGTTCGTGGCAGTCCTTGCCCTTGGGTGGACTCTTCACCTCATCATCGATGGCCTTCATCTTCCCCCAGAATGTCTTGACTCCGGCAAAGGCCATCCGTGCACCCTCGATGCACACCAACCGCTTCACAGCGTCAATACGCGGCACCGCATCAACAAGCCACTGCACCAAGCCAAAGTAACTATTCGGAACGGGTTCAGTTGGCCATGACCGGATTATGACGTTCTTCATGGCAGTGCCAGATATCCTATGAAGCTCGGCCCACTGGGACATCCGCTCATTCAGCAACAGGGGCGCTTCGACGCGCCGAATTGTGACCAGAAAAGCTTCTTCGATGCATACCCCTCTCGCGCCTGGTAAAACTGCGCCGCATCGGAAGAACTCTTCGGCAAGTCTAAAAACTCATTCGGAGAACTCCACAATTGGTTAAGCTAAGCATAGTTCGGATCGTCGAACTTAGTCTGTAGCAAAAATGGCTCACTAGTCGCAGTCACCCTAGCTTGCCGGATCTCCTCACGGACGGCTCTGGATTCAGACCGCGCTTCTCTCGCCTCTCGTAAGGCCTTGTCAATTTCAGCCATTTTTGCTTCATTCTCCTTCTCAAGGAGTTCACAGCGGCTAGCAGTATTTTTTAGTTCGAGCGCCATGGTGGATATCTTCTCCTCGTCTTGACGCCGAGCAACTCGTTCGGCTTTTAAATCAGTCGATGCCTTTTCGGCAGCCGCATTACTACACCGGGCCTGCTCCTTGGCCCGGGCCAGCTCTGCCCGAAGAATTTGAACGGCGGCAGCACCATCTGCATCCATGCATATTACAGTATATAACTTTCAGCGTCATGCTTATATCACAAAAATGCATGTAAAGGGACTGCCCCGGATACATACCTTGTGATTCGTCCAGACGCATGTTGATTAATGCAATGCCATCCCCCGCCACATCAAGCTTCCGTTGCATCTCAGAAATATTCGTAGTCTGGGATGTAGCCAGGGGAGAAGCAGCCTGTGTTCAAGATAATCAGATTAGTCCTTGAATATTTCTTCTTGATCCTTGTTCGCCTCCCATGGGAAGCCAACCCGAGTCTCAGGGGTTACTACCTATACACAGGTGTATTTTGCGAATAAAACACAATTGCACATATTACAGTACAAACCTCGAAGCCTCTTAGTAGTCTCGCAAAGGCCTCATTCAATCCGCTCTTCGCGGACAAGACCTTTTCAACCACCGTGCCCATCAAGGTACGATGTTCCTCTGAGACGGATGCCTGCCGCAGCATGTTCGTCAAGATATCCGGTGCCTCTGGGTCTCCGGAGGCTGTCGTAGAAGCACGACCACCCTTTGAAGGGGTCAGTTTATTCGTATTTCGCTGGATACCGGACTGTTCGAGGCCTTCATTGTTGTTCCCCGGACCCTGGGCCACCGAAGTATCACCTTCGGGTAATGTCTTCATCATCCCTTGCACCACTTGTTGGTCGGGGGAGACCCTCCTCGACGACACCTCGAAGTCATCCGCCCTATTGGATGGAGAGGCCGGTGGGGGCGTCTCGCTTTCCATCATCTCTGGGAGAAGGTCCCCCGAGGAAGAAGATTATTGAAGAAGACTGTGTGCTGAGCTACAAAATATATATATTCCAAGCATTATAAAGAAAGGAACGGGACATGTTTAAAACAGCCTTGTTCCCTTACGATTTGGCCGGAGGCTTGTCCTCATCATGAGACTGCGCTTCAACATCCTCCAAGCCCGAGCCACCCACCGGAGGCATCTTGCCTCGCTAAGGAGCTTGCCTCTCCCAGTTTTCGGAGGCGGCCCTTTTCTTCCTAGGAGGGAAGGAGACTGTTGCTCCCCCTTCACTTTTGTCTTTGGATGAGGAGATTTTGATTCCTCTAGACACAAAGTCCGGTGTACCCTTGGGATATGGGCCATCTTTGGTCCTCTCACTCCCGCCTTGCCCTCCTTCACAGGCATCTGGTATGGTGCCAGGGCCAGCATCCTTGTTAGAACAGGATTCGCTGGGCCCTCGGGCAGAGGAGCCGAACACATAATCAGTTCCGCCTTCTTTACCCAGCCCCGGAATAAGATAGCTTGCTCAGTACCATATTACGGTATGCATAATTACAAAGTGTTCGGGAGCCAAGTGTTTACCGGGGTATCCGGACGGTTGCAGTTAAGGCCAGCATCCTTGGTAGAGTCCAGCCAATGTTCCGCTTCCCGAAAAATAACTTCCACATCCCTTTGTGTGTGGTACTGAAGAAGTGTTGGAGGGTTCGTGGTCCTTCTGGATTGAGCTCCCACATACGGCGAGACCTGTGCTGGCATGGCAGGATTCGGCGAACTAACATCACTTGAATCACGTTGACAAGATCGATGTCTCTCTCGAGGAGGGTTCAGATGCGGCTCTGTAAAGTCTGCACTTCATCAATTGATCCCCATCCCAGTCCCTTATTGACCCATGATGCAAGCTGTAACGGTGGGCCGGGACGGAATGCGGGCGCACCTACCCACTTGGTGCTGCAGGGCTCCGTAACGTAAAACCACTCCCGCTGCCAGTGATTGGAAGTTTCAGTAAAGGAACCTTTTGGCCAAGGAGTGCCGGTGATTTGGCTGATCATAGCACCGCCGCACTCCACCTGTTCCCCGTCGACTACCTTTGGCTTCACACTGAAGGTCTTGAGCCATAAGCCGGAGTGTGGGGGGATTCGGAGGAAGGCCTCACATGTAATGATAAACGCCGAGACGTGGAGGATAGAGTCCGGGGCTAGATCATGAAAATATAGTCCTTAATAAAACATTAGCCCCGGACGAAGGGGTGAAGAGTGAACCCTAGCACCCGTAGGAAGTGGGAGATGAATATGACCCTCTCGCCAGATTTGGGGTCGGAATAACCTGTCCTTGAGTGGGAAGCCTATGGTGGACCTCCGCAGTGAAATATCTGGCTACCTGAAGCTTTGCGATATGCTCCTCTGTAACGGAGGAAGCCACCCATCGGCGTTGAGAGCTGGGTCCGGACATGATGGGAAGCTTGAAACAATGAAGTCGAACCTTGGGTGCTGGAACTCGAGGTCGGGAAGGCTGAGGAGAGGTTTGGCGTAAAAGGACGGCCCTTGGTTCCTTTATAAAGGCGGCGGGTATTGAACGCCTCCTCCTAAGCCTAAGAACCTGCCTATTCCTAAGGAATCTTCCCTGCAGGACGGTTGGGCTACTCGCGCTCGTATTGATGAAAATCCCGCAATTAGGGGACACGATCTCTGCTTCGACGAGACGTGTCAATAAAAACCACGCCCCAAAACGTAGAACGGTAGGATGGGAAATGGTTTGAAATAATGACCAAAAAGTGTGACGTCACATTACTAAAGTTGTCAGCAGATTGGATTCGTGGAATACTATACTCTCTATGGATGTGTGTTACAGGTCCAGACACGATCAATTCGTCCGAAGACTATTTTGGAGTTCGGAAGGAGGAACCCGCCTTGCAATGCCGAAGACAACACTACGCATCGGATACCTTGTCATTGAAGCTAGGTTCAGGTGCTACTGAGGGAGTTTTGGACTGAGGGGTCCTCGGGCGTCTGGCCTGTTAGCCATGGGCCGGACTAATGGGTTGTGAAGATACGAAGACCGAAGACTACACCCATGTCCGGATGGGACTCTCCTTGGCGTGGAAGGCAAGTTTGGCGACCGGATATGTAGATTCCCTTCTTTGTAACCGATCTTGTGTAACCCTAGATCCTCCCGGTGTGTCTATATAAACCGGAGGACTTAGTCCGGATAGGAGACTCATGATCATAGCCATACAAGCTAGACCTCTAGGGTTTAGCCATTATGATCTCGAGGTAGATCAACTCTTGTAATACTCCTATTCATCAATATCAATCAAGCAGGATGTAGGGTATTGCCTCCATAGAGAGATCCCAAACCTTGGTAACCATTGTGTCCCTTGTCTCCTGTTACCATCGACCTTAGACACACAGTTCGGGACCCCCTACCCGAGATCCGCCGGTTTTGACACCGACATTTCCCCTCTAGTCCTTGGCTTCCATGGCGGTAGAGGGGCGGGAGCCCCTCCGAGATTGGATCTCTCTCTCTGTTTTTGCGCTCCCAGATTCTGGCCTTTCACCGTTTCTTAAATTCCCTGAGATCTGTAACTCCGATTGGGCTGAAATTTTAACATGATTTTATCTGAATATTAGCTTTCTAGCGCCAGAAGAAGGGCACCAACTGCCTTACGGGGTGACCACAAGGTCAAGGGGCGCGCCCTCCATCCTTGTGGGCCCCTGGGGCATCGTCTCGTGTTGATTCTTTTTCCTAGAAATCACATATATTCCGACAATAATCTTCGTAAGTTTTTATCCCGTTTGGACTCCGTCTGATATGGATTTTCTGCGAAACAAAAAACAAGCAACACACAGGAACTAGCACTGGACACTGGATCAATATGTTAGTCCCAAAATAGTATAAAACGTTGCCAAAAGTATATGAAAGTTGTAGAATATTGGGATGGAACAATCAAAAATTATAGATACGACGGAGACGTATCAGGGTGGACCGGTGCTTGGGTGCTGCCCTTCCTTGGACAAGCCTCCCACTTATGATTAACCTCTCTCGCAAGCATCCGCAACTATGAAATAAAAATTAAGATAAATCTAACCATAGCATGAAACATATGGATCCAAATCAGCCCCTTACGAAGCAAACGCATAAACAAGGGTTTAAGCTTCTGTCACTCTAGCAACCCATCATCTACTTATTACTTACCAATGCCTTCCCCTAGGCCCAAATAATGGTGAAGTGGCATGTAGTCGACGTTCACATAACACCACTAGAGGATAGACAACATACATCTCATCAAAATATCAAACGAATACCAAATTCACATGATTACTTATAACAAGAATTCTCCCATGTCCTCGGGAACAAACGTAACTACTCACAAAGCATATTCATGTTCATAATCAGAGGAGTATTAATTATCATTAAGGATCTGAACATATGATCTTCCACCGAATAAACCAACTAGCATCAACTACAAGGAGTAATCAACACTACTAGCAACCCACATGTACCAATCTAAGGTTTTGAGGCAATGATCGGATACAAGAGGTGAACTAGGGTTTGAGAGGAGATGGTGCTGGTTAAGATGTTAATGGATATTGACCCCCTCTTGATGAGAGGATCGTTGGTGATGACGATGGCTTCGATTTCCCCCTCCCGGAGGGAAGTTTCCCTGGCAGAAAAGCTCCCCCGGAGCCCTATGGTTCTGCCCAAGTTCCGCTTCGAGATGGCGACGCTTCATCCTGAAACCTTCCTTCTGATTTTTTTCCACGTCAGAACACACCATATAGCAGAATATGGGCATCGGGGGCCTGCCAGGTGGCCCACAAGGATGGAGGGCACGCCCAGGGGGTAGGGCGCGCCCTCCACCCTTTTGGATGGCAGGTGGCCCCCCTTTGGTACTTTCTTCGCCCAATATTTTTTATATATTCCAAAAATATTCTCCGTGAAGTTTCAAGACTTTCGGAGTTATGCAGAATAGGTCTCTAATATTTGCCCCTTTTCTAGTCCAGAATTCCAGCTATCGGCATTCTCCCTCTTCATGTAAACCTTATAAAATACGAGAGAAAAGACATAAGTATTGTGATATTATGTGTAATAACAGCCCATAATGCAATAAATATAAATATAAAACATGATGCAAAATGGATGTGTCAGTTTACCTCAGACCTAAGGGTCCATAGCTAGTAGCTAGATGGCTTATTCTCTCTCTTTGATTCTCAATACCATGTTCACCTCGATGTTCTTGGAGATCTATCTGATGTAATCCTCTTTTGCGGTGTGTTTGTCGAGATGTGATGAATTGTGGATTTATGATCAGATTATCTATGAATAATATTTGAATCTTCTCTGAATTCTTATATGCATGATTTGATATCTTTGTATTTCTCTTTGAATTATCGGTTTGGTTTGGCCAGCTAGATTGGTATTTCTTGCAATGGGAGAGGTGCTTAGTTTTGGGTTTAATCTTGCGGTGTCCTCACCCAGCGACAAAGTAGGTGTAGCAAGGCACGTATTTGTATTGTTACCATCAAGGATAAAAAGATGGGGTTTTCATCATATTGATTGAGTTTATCCCTCTACATCATGTCATCTTACTTAATGTGTTCCTCTGTTCTCTTGAACTTAATACTCTAGATGCAGGCAGGAGTCGGTCGATGTGTGGAGTAATAGTAGTAGATGCAGAATCGTTTCGGTCTACTTGACACGGACATGATGCCTATATGCATAATTATTGTATTGGATATCGTCATAACTTTGCGCTTTTCTATCAATTGCTCGACAGTAATTTGTTCACCCACCGTATTATTTGCCTTCATGAGAGAAGCCTCTAGTGAAATCTATGGCCCCTGGGTCTATTTTTCATCATATTTGTCTCCGAACTACTATTTTGGAATCTTTTATTTTCAGATCTATAAACCAAAAACCCCAAAAATATTTTATCTTTTGTTTAGTTTTACCTATCTCTATCATATCTCACCTTTGCAATTGACTGTGAAGGGATTGAAAAGCCCCTTTATCGCGTTGGGTGCAAGTGTTTAATTGTTTGTGCATGTGCATAGATTGGGGACTTGCTTGTACCTCCTACTGCATTGATACCTTGGTTCTCTAACTGAGGGAAATATTTATCTCTACTTTGCTATATCACCCTTCCCTTTTGAAGGGAAAAACCAACGCAAGCTCAAGAAGTAGCATTACCCATGACCCTCCACCTATATATAGAGAGGGGAGGGGCGCCCCTGTCTCTCCCGTTACTCTGTAGTTTCTGCGTCCTCGTTCTAGTAGCGCTTGGTGAAGCCCTGCAGAACTAGCTCCACCACCATCACCACCACGCTGTCGTGCTGGTTGTGATCCGATCTACTTCTCTGCCTTCTCTTGCTAGATCAAGGATGAGGAGACGTCATCGAGCCGCATGTGTGCTAAACTCGGAGGTGTCACTCGTTCGGCACTAGATCGGTTGGATCATGGTCGGATTGCGAAGATTACAACTACATCAACCGCGTTTTATACGCTTCCACTTTCGGTCTATGAGGGTATGTAGACACACTCCCCTCTTATTACTATGATTCTCCTAGATAGATCTTGGGTGTTCGTAGGATTTTTTTGATTTTCATGGTTCGTTCCCATCAATTTATTCATGGCAAGAACTAGTGCAAATCACTTCAAATGGAGTCATAAACCCTTTTATTGGTAAGTTAAGGGACAAGGTAAAATCAATGCATTCATGGACATCATCATATGTATACTTCACTCTATGTCTATGGATATGATTGTTGTTCCTTGTGGGACTAAGTCATGTAGGTGTTGAAAGTGCTACAAATCCTGAGGAACGCTCCCAACTCTTGGTAATCATAATCAACATTGAGCTTCCACAAATACAACTACTGAAGTCTTCAACGACAATACCCAAGGTTAGCTTATCCCTCTTAGGGTGAATCTCACATCTAGGGGGAGCTTTTCTCTAAGATATGAGCTAAAGGAACTCTATTGATGTGACCACATTAATGCTTTATGTCAAAAATGGTAACCTCATTTGTTCTTGAATGATGAGTATAACCTATGGTAACGCCCGGATAATTAAGCTGAACTGAACCTATGATAATGATGCCACGTCACCTCCATAACCGTTGCTAATCTCTCGTTAGTTCAAAACCGGTTCAAAAATCAAATTCAAAATATGGCAAACAACAAAAGTTTTCAAACGTTAAAACAAAAATGTTCGGTTAGTGCCAAATATTACATACGTAATTATTGTGAAGAAAATACTTTTTTAGAAAATGTCTAAGTATTTTAAGATGAATTAAAATAGAAAGGAAAATGGATAAAAGAAAAGGAACAAAAAGAGAAAACAAAACAAAAAAGGAAAAGAAGAGAAAGCACCCCCCATTGGACCAGGCGGCCCAGCTCACAGGCCAGGCCGGCCCACCTGACCCAACCAGCCGCGCCCCCACTCCCT